>NC_134484.1:203150242-203474647 GCF_040206685.1 Ascaphus truei | reverse complement strand
AAATAAAGTCATCTCTCCTGATATAGCATTGGTTTGATCCCAAGCTTACCCCAGCTATGACTTTACCATTTGGTTAAGTAAGGGTTGTGAACCCATGCATTAAAATTGTTGGGCTTTTTACATTATTGTGGAAACACTGCACATTGTGGAATACTTTGTAATAGTGGAAAGCTGAAGGGAATCAGAACCAGATTTTTCCAATGAAGCTGGACAGTGGTTGTGTGCAGCTAAGAGAACGTGTTTCATTTGACCTATGCTGCATACCTGCTGCAATCAGTCAGGTACTTGCCAAAGCCATCAGAGGTACAAGACATTGTCAGTGTAATTGGTGCATATAGACAGCATTGTTCTGTTCTGTATTGCTTGGGCATGAGGCATTTCCATTTCACACCATCTAGCTTAGTCAAACATGCAGTACAAGATTAAAAAAATCCAAATATGCAACTTTCATGAGAAATTCAGAATGGTGGAATCAATGTTTTGTGATCTAGATTTTGCTGAATTTCACCATGGTCAAGGCTTGAGTGTACCAACCAAGTGTAATTTAATGAGGTGTTGCTGTTCGAAAAGATAACAGGTAAGGGTGGGGGGGGGGGGGGCTAGACCAGGTGCCATGAGAAAATGACATTGTTTCCAGTTTCAGAGACAATAATATGTCTGATGAGAAGTAAACATGTAATAAAAGAATATCATGGATTTTAAACAAATCTGAACCTTAATTAAAACATAGATATATTAGATAAGAATGTTTATTAATATATTTAATTAATTCTCAAACATTTAAAAAATAATGTAGCTAATGAATAAAAAATGCAGCAAGATAGATTGTGTATCTAATGAATACAAAACTATTAGCCTACACCAAGTCAGATTTTGCAGCTAATGAATACGAAATTATGTATATGTAACCACACACACATCACTTCTGTATTACAACAAAGGTTTTGAAGTAGCAGCATTTTGACAGCTAAGAGCAAATCTGCTATTCCAACCTCAAGAAGAAAACACAAGGAAAGATGCTTACATTTGAGGGTAAACAGGAATTGTCTAAGTACACACCAGTCCCCTAGGACAGCGGTGCGCAAACTGGAGGACACAGGATTTTTATGAGGGGTGGGGGGGTGGGGGGGAGGGGTGCGGGCGGTTGCAGAGGCCCTGCGCTGTTCCCCGAGACATTTAAATTAAATAACGGGGGACCGCGCGAGGTCTCTGCAACTTCAACTTACCGGATTCAGCCAGCTTCTGGTCACGTCACCATGTATGTATGTATGTATGTATGTATGTATGTCTTTATTTGTATAGCGCCATTAATGTACATAGAGCTTCACAGCAGTAATAGTTACAATCATATAATAATAAGATATAAATAACACAAAGGGGAGAAGTGCTTCAGACTTAAAAGTAACATTTAGGAAAAAGAGTCCCTGCTCCAAAGAGCTTACAATCTAATTGGTTGGTAGGAAGAACGTAGAGAGACAGTAGGAGGGCAAGGTTAATGTATAAGATGTTAATTATCAGCCATCGAGCTACTCATATGATTCCTTAAGCATGTGTGTTTTAAGGTGGGTTTTAAAGGTGGATAGAGAGGTGCTAGTCGGGTATTGAGGGGAAGGGCATTCCAGAGGTGTGGGGCAGCCAGTGAGAAGGGTTTAAGGCGGGAGAAGGTTTTGGAAACAAAAGGGGTAGAGAGAAGACA
The DNA here is from genome assembly GCF_040206685.1 of Ascaphus truei. NCBI lineage: Eukaryota > Metazoa > Chordata > Amphibia > Anura > Ascaphidae > Ascaphus > Ascaphus truei. The sequence continues at coordinate 203,472,951 of NC_134484.1, read as the reverse complement.
TCCTTGAGCAGAACACAAGAGCCGGGATGGTGTATAGCGACAAATTAGGGCTGAGATGTAAGGAGGGGCAGAAGAGTGTAAAGCTTTAAAAGTGAGGATGAGAATTGAGTGTGTGATACGAGATTTGATAGGAAGCTAGGAGAGGGATTTCAGCAGGGGTGACGCTGAGGCAGATTTAGGAAAGAGGAGAGTAATTCTGGCAGCAGCGTTTAGGATAGATTGTAGGGGAGACAGGTGAGAGGCAGGAAGGCCGGAGAGCAGGAGGTTACAGTAATCAAGACGGGAGAGAATGAGGGCCTGAGTCAGAGTTTTAGCAGTCGAGCAGCAGAGGAAAGGGCATATCTTTGTAATATTGTGGAGGAAAAAGCGACAGGTTTTAGAAACATTTTGAATGTGAGAAAAGAATGTGAGAGAGGAGTCGAGTGTGAATGTCACGGTAGCTAGTGATAGGTTATAATATAAACAAAATATCTGGGTTGAATTGAACACGACTTAGATATAATAAATAGTTTATTCCTTAAAAAAGGAGAACACACAAGATGATACAAATAACAGACACGAAATAGCACTTACTTAGGGGTTGGACAATGAAGCAATCAGGTACAGGATTGGCAATTCATTCAGCAATACAGGTTCAAATGAAGACATCACGAAAGACACTGGGTATAGGGCTTACACTCGTTTATATGGAGTTTCAGCCCCATACCCTAATACTGGGCGCCTAAAAGTCTACCAGACTTGTATCTGGTCAGGAAACCCTTTTGTCTGTAAGTGTGAATTATGGCACTTACAGACCACTCAGGCACTGCGTTTCTCCGCCCTATTGTACACAATCAGAGTGGTCAAGTCTTTGATCAGGGGGGCTGTTGTAAACAAAGGGTCGCCCTCCTGAATATTAACATAAAGCAGAGCCAGTAACTTTCCCGGGCTTTTATACCAGCCTTGCAAAACAGTATATTCTTTAATATCTACACATATTAAAATAATCCATTCTGTGGGTCTGAGCGGGCTAAAATTTGCCAGGTCCTCATGCCGGAGGACCTTTGCTATAGGGGCCAAATATCAGCCTTCCATGACCCCCACAACCGGAGATACCAAAAATAAGTTAAAATCCCCTATTAACTTTAATGCAGGATTCTCCGCTATAAGCTCAAAGAAATCTCTGCATTTCACTCTCCCATTGAAATCAATGGGCTCCGCCGCTATAGGCTTTCAATGGAGCAACTCCGCCATTGAAGTCAAAGGGAAAACCTTATTTTTCACATTTACCCATACTCTGGCTGGTTGATCGGAGAGGGCTGGAAATGGCCATGCAGTCATGCCGGAGCAGTGACTACATGCTACCAAAATCCCAGCCCTCTGGTACTCACCGAACCGGGGATAAGGGTTTACACTTTATACACATTTGGACTTAGCCGTTTCAAAGCCACGCAGCTTTCTTCCATTAGAATCAATATGGCCGGCGCCTCCATAGGAGATGCATGGGCCGGCGCAGCCATAGGATTCAATGGGACCTCCGCTACCATTAGAGTCAATGGCGCGACCCTCGTGGCGAGCGCGACCCTTTACGGGGGTCCTTAATTCTCGGACCCGGTGGTGGTCGAGTGTGGAGGTTCCTGACATCTAGGGGCAAAAGGAATTTTATTTCTAGGTGCCCTAGAACAGAAGCTCCCACGCCAATTGGCCGTGAACTTGACCGAGGCCCTAGTTCCCACGCCAATGGCGCGATCAAAGCTCTTTTGTGACAATGTTTCCGCTCTTGCGGTTTTGCGGTCTGGCTGGCAGCCAGCTCGTCTCCGGAGGTCGGCTTCCAGAAATCCCCATTGAAATGGATGGCTACATTGACTTTCAATGGAGAACCGCCGCTCCTCCTCTCGAGCGCCACCTGCAGGTCTTCTACGGAAACGGGCCCAAATCGCCGGAATCTCCATAGGATTGTATTGAGCCCCAATGGCGACCTATGGAGAAACTGCAAAATGGAGCCTGCAAAGGCGGGACAAGGGACAAAGGGCCATAAACACAGAATTAACATTAACCGTTTCCCTCCTGCATAGATCCCAGTGTATGTGTTGGTGCAGACACTGGAATGGGAACCATACATATTCACAGGGGGATACACAGTTGGTGCTGAAGCAGGGGCATAACTACAGTACTGGACATCATTCCAGTTAACCCCTCGCCTCCCAGGTGAGAGCATGGGGTGGCCAAATGGGGTGTAACCACTTTAATACCGGGCCAAACCCTCTCTCCCATGACAGTGAACCCTAGGCAGCGTGCTGCTACTGGGTGAATGATGGTACTTCCAACAGTAATGTAGAAGGAGGGAATAGGGCCAGGTTTGGGAGGAAGTATGAGGAGCTCTGTTTTTGCCATGTTGAGTTTAAGTCGGCGGAGGGCCAGGATGATATAGCCGACAGACATTCAGAAACTCTAGTCTGTACCGCAGGTGTAAGGTCAGGAGTAGAAAAGTTAATTTGTGTGTCACCAGCATAGAGGTGATATTTGAACCCAAGAGAAGTGATTAGGTCACCTAGAAAGAGTGTGTAAAGAGAAAAGAGAAGAGGTCCCAGGACAGAGCCCTGGATTACCCCCACAGAGAGATCGATCGAGGAGGAGGAGCTGTTTGCAAAAGAGACACAGAAAGTACGCTGGGAGAGGTAAGAGGAGATCCAGGAAAGAGCTTTGTTACGAACGCCAAGAGTATGGAGAATGTGAAGGAGAAGAGGGTGGTCCACAATATCAAATGCTGCAGAGAGGTCGAGCAATATGAGAAGAGTGACAATGCGACGTCAAATGACGCGGTCAGTGAATCAGAAGACGAGACTGATTACATCCACGAGGTACCTGCCAAGACCTCCTACTCAAGGCTAAAGGTCAACTGAGGTCAACTGAGCCTTGCTGTGACGGTGGACGTTTCTATAGCTCCTCTGGGGGAGGCTCCCAAAAGCTTTCTCTTCAGAAACGTTAGACTGTCCCTAGTTGCCAAGCCACTGCCCAACCTGCCTATTTTGTCCCGCCTTCCACTACCAACACCAGTCCTAGGGTAAGACCCTTCACCCGCAGAACCTTGTCCCCGGTGAGTCCCGTGGGCCCACGCAGCAATGTCAAGTGTCATAATATGTCTGCCGTGCATGTTATGTCTGTATCAGCTGTGGGGAAGTTGGGGGGGTCCTGGGGGGGAATCGGGTGAAACAGGAGGAAAAGTCCTCATCCGAACCAGTGCAGAAGGGGTCAGCTAAGAGTTGTCTGTCAGGGTCAGTGACTGCCTTATCTCCGGTTAGGGAAGCAACCATAGAACCACCATTATGGGAAGGGTCAGTGTTTTGGGTACTACCCGGTACAGCCACCGAAAAGGGCCTAATGAAGTACAGCAGGGCCAATAGAGTCTTAGTGCAAAGATTCCGCAAGATGGGATATGAATATCCATATCTCCCAGAGAACTATTTGAGGAGCGCTGAGGAAGACAGGATGGAGTGGGTGGAGGAAGCTATATTAGCACCCTTCGCCAATACTACAAGAGACTCCCGATACTGTGATTTTGACAGGGCAAAACACCTACTCAAGCTGTGGTTGGTGGGCCGCAATATACACATAGACAGAGTGGAATATATATCAGAGTCTGGGAGAAGGAGGTGCTATTCTGTCAAAGTACCTGACAATCAGGGCAATATGGTTAAGAAGCCTGATCCAGCCCACTACTATTGAGGTAGCCCTAGTATATTCACATTACACCCAGGTTCCAGTTGGGGATTGCTATTTGTATGGTAATATGCATTGCGATATATTAATATATGCAGATGTTAATGCATTTTATGTCTAGGTTAATTCACGGTAGTTGTACAGTATGGAATGTTACACCAACTGTAGTCCAAGCGGGAACGTTGGAATTTCACCAGGGGTAGAATATAGCATAGCCTCCCGGCCGCTACCTATTTTCCTGGGCCCTACCCGTGTAAGTCCTGTTAAGTGCAGGCAGTGGATGGGTTAATTCCTTCAGAAAGGCCTTGTGTGCTTTTGCAGCCTTAGATGCATTTGATGTATCCAAGGGCAGGCCTAGCAACAGCCAGAAAGTGTCAGCCTGAGGGGTGGATACTGGTTGGGTCACATACTGGATGTGATGGCCTGTCAGTATCCAGACCTGCCCTGTTATGGGGCAGGGTTACAAGCATCACCTCAGGGTATAAATACTGACACTTTCCTAAAAGTATGTGTGTCTCTTTCCTCCCTATGGAGTGAGTACCAGCTACTCTGGGTCTCACTAGGAGGCCTTAGGAGGAGCACCATGCAGAGGGAAAGCTATGCAATGCTTTAAGATCAGAATCGACAATACAATCCATTGTACCATCACCAGTGTGATTCACTGTCTAAGGACAAAGAAAGGTGTTAGTATGGACCATCCTTCCATCCAAAGGACCCATGCTGACTGGAGGCGCTGCAACCACGAATAAGGTACCCTGTAAACCCTGTCCTGTTCTCCCCACAATACAGCGGAGCACTCAGCCCTCTTGTTACCTCACGGGTACGCACCACACAGTAATATGGAGCAGCAGACTAAATCTCACTTAGGGTGGGGGTCCAAGGGCTACATAGGCAATTTCCTCCCAAGGGAAATGTTCATTTGGTTGGTGCCAGCATAGAAGTTTCACTTCAAAAATTAAATTGGAAGTGGACCAATCGATAAGGATATTGATCCAATGGCATACAACCTTCTCCTTATACATGCCAACTATATCCAGGTCTACCAAAGTAAATCAAATGGTATACAGACCTTAATTACCACACTGTTGACCTCAAGTTAACAGGCAGGTATGAATCGTAGGTGTATATCTCCTGAATCATGGGGTTCTGTCAATCTCTGGTTAAGGTAGGTATATAAAAATGTAAAAAAAAAAAAAAAGAGGGTGCGGCGGAAACTGCTGCAAAATATATTATTACATTAATATTTCACCATAATAGAAAGATTGAGGACCTTTACAAGATTGAAGAGGGGAAGCCAAGTCAGCTTCTGTAAAAAAAGACAGAAAAAGAAAGGTAAGCCGCACCTTTACAGCACAAGGTTGTGTTGTGGGTGTTTGCTTCTGATTACAGCGTTGAACCTATTCTAACTTTGAATTGTCTGCAGGAAGCCTGATCAGGGGGATGATGTATACTGCTCTAAGCTTCTGATTTCTTAGAATATAGATATATACATACATATACACATACATACCACAACCGGTATTCTCAGAGCTATGGCAACACACAGCTTCAGAAACCAAACAAAGTTAAAAACAAAGAGACCACATTTCATGATTAAGATCCTCATTGTAATCATGTCAAACTATAAATAAAGTAGGTTTTAAAAATACTTGGAAGTTTGCCACAGAGTGTACAGCACATCCTATTTCTACACTACTATGTGTTCTATACTACAAAAACAATCATTGTAATACTGCGTGATCTATAGTATATGGGTAACAGGCCCATTATCAAATGCAGTTTACTGTACAGAAGAATGTTTACAAAAACAAACAATTGTACTTATTTATATATGCTTACAGTATATATGCCCACATACAATAGACATAATTAAACATTTATCAGATGTGTTTTTGTTTTGTCCATTCAGAAAGTATCTCACCAATTCCCAGCTGGTCTGATGACATGTTCTGTGTTGCAAACACGGGGTCAGGAGAGAGACAACACCGTGTTCCTCTTCTATCACACACAGGCAGAAATATGTATGACAGGTATTGACTAGGTATAGGACATATAAAACAGGCACAGTACCTTCTATATAGATACAGTTGCAATATATAAAATATGGAAAACAATTAAAGGGTCTGACTGCACCTGCCTCAATGGAATGAGTGGTGTGAAACATCAATATGTACAACAAACACCAACATTCGATGCATCTTTACTTTTAACCTATTATGAGGAGGGTCAACGTCCCTACATGGCCATTCTGCATACAGATAGACACGCTTCAAATGCAAGAAACATTTAAAAGCTGTGTTGAGAGGGCTCCCAAATGGACAAAAACTCACAATTTCTTGCTTTTGCAGTGTGCCTGTCTAAGTGGTGCCTGTCATCGCTTGACTGATTACACAAAACACAGAGGGATAAGGGGGGGGGGGGGGGTTAAAACAGGGTACAACGCTAAGAAAGCCAACAATAGTTGGAGAGAAAGTGCAGGTGGGGATTACTCAATGAAATGCACTAGTGCTAATCTGGTGCTACCTCACGGGAACCCCACTGACTTCAATGGGAGAGACTGTATGCCACAGCCTGGTTATCACTATCTCCCTTCAATGAAACCCCCCCCCCCCCAGTGAGACGACAGTGAGAGGAGCAACGTTATAATGTCTGATAAAAAGACAGAGGCCGAGTATGACCAGGCAAGTGTGTGTCATGTTTCAATGTGGTGGACAATATAGGGTGCAAGTTGATGCACAATATAACATCCAATGGATACAACAATTACATCTATTGTATATGCCAACATATCTCTACACAATGTACAATGTAAGTGCATTCATGGCAGAGGGAAGCATTAGTGCAAGGTATGGCAGGCTCAGTGGGCCTTATTCATTAAGCTTCCATCGCAGCGCCATTAGAGCCGTCATGGATTCAGCGCTATTGCAATTTACTGAATAGTTTACCATTGTGTCCATTCATTATCCCGGCTGCAAAAAAAGGAAAGAAATGACATCAAATATAAGAGCAGATTTATCAAAGGAAAAAACAAATTGCATAGAATGAGCTATGTGATTTATCCTAATGTCAGCAGTGTGCTGATCAATTCACAGAGGTAGAAAACCAGGCAGAGATCAGTTGCACAGTATGTGCAAATACATTTCTGTGATTACACTCCCGTTGTTATGATTGTACGAGTAAAATATTTGTTCCCAAGAGACAGGTACACAACAGTTACACTTCAACATGGTCTGAGGACATGGAAATGAAAATAACCTATTCCTGACCACAGTACTAGTAATGCAAACCTAGTATGCATGGAATTCATGAACTAGGTTGACAGCTAAAAGTGCGAAAGACATTTAGGCCACAACATCCTGATATAATAACCGTAAATAATAGGATTTGTAGGTCACAGTATTTACGTGGAAAATATGAGGCCATCACACATTTAATTTCCCTTTGAAAGTTTCTTCTATCACAATCATGTCAAAACACGACAAAACACATTATATTGTATATTGTATATATACTAGCTTTTGTGCCCAGCTTCGCCCGGGGAATGATATATTGAATACATGTCCCCGCCCCCCGCACCCCCCACCTCTCTGCCGGCACATCCCGCCCCCCCCCCCCCCCCTCCCGCTGCTGGATGTAGTGCGGGGTGAGATTTGTCTCTGTCTGTGTGTGTCTTTGTGTTTGTGTCTGTCTGTGTGTCTCCCCCCGCTGCCGGAATATGTCCCCGGCCCCCCCACCCCCCTCGCTGCCGGCACATCTCCCTGTGCTGCTGTGGCATGTCCCCTAGCTGCCAGCACATCTCCCCCCCGTTTGTACATCTCCCCTCGCTGGCGACACATTTCCCCCCGCCCCCCCCCCCCAATTGCTGGCACATGTCCCCCCCCCTGCCCCGCTGGTACATCTCCCTCCCCCCGCTGGTACATCTCCTCCTGCTAGCTGGCACATCTCCCCCCCCCCCGCTGGTACATCTCCTCCCGCTAGCTGGCACATCTCCCCCCCCCCCGCTGGTACATCTCCTCCCGCTAGCTGGCACATCTCCCCCCTCCCCCCCACTGGCACATCTCCCCCCGGTAGTTGGCACATCTCCCCCCTCTCACCCCCCCGCTGGCACATCTCCCCTGCACATCTCACATCAAACACACACACAGAGACACTCACACACAGCCCCGATCCAGGCAATGACACGCCCCCTCCCTCAGCAGCCACGCCCCCACCCCAACATTTTCGCTGGACAGCCACATTTTCGTTGTGCTACGTGGTGCCGTTTCTGAGATTTCGATGCTTCGGACATACAAACAGACGGAATCCAACTTAGAATTATAGTACAGCAAGGCCCTGCTTCTCGGCGCCCCGCTATATATATAGATATATACACACACACGCATATATATGCATATAGTGTGTGTGTGTGTGTGTGTGTGTCCTAATAGGAAGACCCTAGAATAAAAGAACACGTTTTACAACAAAAGGAAAATACTTATTTTCTGAAAGCGTAGTGGATACAAGGAATAGAATAATCTTGTATCTGGGATTTTAGATCAAAATACAGTAAGGGGATTCAAAGATACTGAGGATAAATCCAATAGAATCTAAAACACTGGAAATTCAAATCGAGGTGATCTAATGTTTGACAAGGGGATGGGACAAAGGAAAGATGAGGTTGGCTAAATGGTCCTTACCCACGGTCTACTATGATGAAGTTCAGATGACTTCATGCTTCCTAAATGAATATTTTATATATGTATGTATAATGTGTTATATTGGGTTCAATAGATGTTAGATGTCAACTTTGGTCCTTTTCACACTACTGTATGTCATATTACCATATCATTTCTTTTACCATATTTGTGCCTTTATTACTTGTATTTTTGGTTTGACTTTTTTTTCTCCTCTACCAACATTCTATATTAATATATGAGGGTAAGTACTTACCACGTAAGTTTTTGAGCGCCCCTTGCTAACTAATTGTTTTCTATTTTTATTAAAGAGGACCTAAGATTTATACTAATATTTTATTATTAATCTTAATTATCATATTACTATTTAATCATCAGCTATTGAAATTATTTATTATCACATATTAATATATGAACAAGAGTGCAAGCAGGAAACACATTCTTTCAAGCTTTTACCCTAAATTTAGGATTTCAGTTGATGTCTCCTTTGTGAGAAACGACTGATGTTTGTTTTTGGGGTTACCACTTTAAATCCCACTGTTGATAAACTGACAAAACCTTAGCTTTCATATTTACAAGGAAGACAGCGTTTTCTTAGAAAAAGTAATTCTTAGCAATGGTATAAACCACAGATCATTTGTGGGCCTGTATACATTTAAAGAGCCCGCTTCCTGCTGCCCTCCTCCATGGCTTCAAACAACATACTTTATTTATATTTTTAATGATTTGGGTTCAAACGTGTCAAACTACAAATCAGACTTGTTTTCCCTCTTTTTTACATCTAAATAATGACTATTTACTGCCTAAGATTCAATGGCATTTAACCTTCCAGATAAGAGAAAGATTGGTCTATGGTAGCTGCATGGGAGTTCAGTAATGTGTGAGTGATATATCAGATACTTTAAAAAGCTAGAGGAGCTATGAGCTGCAGAAGTGAACTGTATAGAAACATTGGAACACCCATGTTTACATACAGTACATTGCAATGTATTGTTTGGAAAAACATTGCAGACAATCATTTTTAAAGCATTAGATAATAAGTGCAAGTTAATTGAATCATGACGTATGCCGACTTGCATACTTTTACCTGATAATATTTATGCAGTAAAAAAAATTAAAGATTTATTGTATGCATGCAACTCTTTCCCTCTATGTTTATTTGCCCTTTATTTCTCTTAATATGTTACTTCCTTGGGGTCATGATGACATAAATGCATATGAATGGCTTCTCAGGAAGTAAATAGCCTATTCTATCTAATTTGTAAAAGAATGTACACAGATGGAGCATGTTAATCAAGAACAATAAAAGCAATGTCTGGCATTCGTATTTTAATGTTATGTAGCCATGTATCGTCTTCGCTACTAATCTGCCCTGCCTAACACATAAGCCCTGGTACCAGTGCAGGCAGTGTTAGGGTTACTCTGGGGTTTCCCCTGCAGTAAGCAACTCCCTTGACCTTGAGTGACAGGGGGAGGAGGGTGGGTCTAGGACCTGTGTGTTGTCCTATCAGGGGCTCAGACTTAAGACCTTCCCTTTGGGTACAAAAGGAGCTGCAGAGCCTAAATGTGGTGGTCCTGGGAGAGTTCAGAGTGCTGGAGAGACCCTCTCCCTCAGGGGAGTTTGGTACTACCCCTTATTCCGCCAGGGAATAAGGGAGCTAAGGATAGACCTTTGGGGCCTCAAACTCCCTGGGTTTAGTCCAGGGACCCTTGGAAGAAGTGTACATGTTGTATGCTGATGAACAATAGAGACTGTTCCTGTTTTATACCCCTGCCTGATAGTGCAGTTCATCAGGGGGAGTACCGGAGGGTTTTCCTGCAAGGACTGCACCCAGTTCTGCTGGAGCCTGCAGGGAATGGAGGCGCTGCACCGAGTGAAGAAGTGAGAAAGAACCCTAAAGCCTGTCCTGTTCATTCCCACTACCACCACCGGACACTCGGTATCCTGTAAGCCTAGCAGGTGAGCAGCACAACAACACCAGGTAACCGTGAAATCTCCAAGAGGGCGGGGGAACACCTGTTACAGTTATAATAAAAAACAAACCTTTACCAGACTATGCCTTATCTATATTTCATGGGGCAGGACAGAGCATGACCAATTTGGAACAAATAACTTAACACAACACATAAGATTCACAAACAACACAAGAAGACTATAATAAGATCTCTTCAAAAGAACTATATAAAAAAAAAACATTCAGCAAACATCAAACACAAAGATCCTTCGCAAAGTAAAAAAAACTGTTGTTTCAAGATGGATAAACCTTCACATTACAATAAAAATCCATCATGATTGCTGCAGGCTCTTTCAAAAGAAGTCTCTCTCTCTCGCTCTTTTTTTTCCCCTCCTTCCCTGGCCCAAATCCTGAATGGCAGAGCTCCGAGTCTGAACAAACAGTGTGGGTGGTGACTGCTCTGTGGGGCCCCAGTAAAGGCTGCAATCAGTTTCATACTCTGTTCTACACTAAATCATCACTACACAAAAAAAAATACCCAGCTTGGATTGTGCAGTTATTTAATTCAGAATGGCATCTCGGATGCGCTCTCTTCTTTAGCTGTTAAAGAAACGCTAATTTGCTTTGTTTCTTTGAAAGTATTCGGATGTGTGGCAGAGTGCGTTGGCCTCACAGGCTTCTGTCAAATGATTATACAGAGGCCTGTGAGAAGAATGTCAGGAATGCCATGGTGTGGGAAACAACAATGCCACAAAGTGCTTGGAATGGAACAAAACCAGCAAGCGTCCCACAGAACATGCAACCAGTTTAACCAATGTGCTGCAGTGAGCTGAAAGGGTTATCCTCACCTCAGCATTCCTCTAGTCACTGAAAGGTGGTCATTACAACCCACACACACTTCCCCAACCAAAAATTCCAAAATACTACAGGGATCTTGCATGTGATTGTATGAGGTAACTATGTTTATGGCTAATCTTCGCAGCTGAATAGAGAACATTTATTTTTAGGCATTTAGCCTGTTTTCCTGTGTGTTAACCCTATGGTGACAACTGTTAGCTTCTGTTTTTCTGCATTCAGCCTGTTTCTATCACGAGTGAGGGTCCTGCAGGATAGTGCAGTGAAAGCCCCGGCTAAATAGGATTCTTGTTTATAAAATAAAGTGCAGGCATTAAGAGGGTTTATACAGGATGACACTGAGTTTTTGAAAATTAATTAGGAGGAAACACATATTGAATAGCAAGTCAGACTCAGAATATTTTTTCCTCCATTAATACCAGTCGGTGTTGGTTGTTTCATAGCCATCTACAGAATGCATTAAAGGAGCAGTTAACCTACCCCCTCTTTTTTTACACGAGTGGGAAGCAGTGGGTTTTTGGAGCTGAACTGTGTTGATTCCAGCCCTGAGGACCCCTTGGCTCCATAGATATTTACCAGGGAAGGTGCTGACGGTGGCATTCCCTCCAGGGAAGACAACATTCCGTTTAAATCTCCTCGTGTCACGCGGCCCAATGAGAAGCCGCAACGTCATACGTCATGGCCTCGTATTGGCCCGTGTGATACAGGCCTTTAAATACCAGGAAGTAACTGGCGCCACATTTCCAGGTAAGTATCCCGGGAACCAGGAGGACCCAGTGAGCTGAAATTAATACAGGCTCCCAGGACCCCTTGCTTCCCATGTTAAATACAAATGGGGGAACAAGGGAAGGATTGTCCTTTAAGCTTCTGATATATTTTTGTGGCTTGAACATGCATCAAATGTAATAAACCTGTCAACCAAGTTTCGTATTTTTGAAGCAGACCTGACAGGTTAAAATGATTGATAAAGGGACCAGAACTCTATACATCTCATTTTTAGAATGTGCACCACTCAACGTTTTATTGACATCTCCAAATAAGCTGAAGAGCAGAACGCTAAAACAGCCACAATTATTCTTTTTTGTTGCCCTTCTGAATGATGTACATGGGTGCCGGCATGCCATAGGGCCCTTGTACCGTACTGGGTGCAGTATGCTATTTTTGCTTATTTTCTAGGGGGAGATCACGGTTACTGCGGAACACAATCTAAACGTAAGTGTTGGGAACGCCACTTCTGTTTCATCTGTAAGGCTGCGTCGGCTGAAAACCTCCAATCACTGCACAGCAGCGTCAACGTCACGGCGCCGTGACGTCGGCGCCGTGACATTGACGTCAGTGCGTCGCGGGCGATTGGCCCAGCGACGTCACTGCCCCGCCTCCAACCACCTCCCCCCTGGCTCCCTTCGCGCACGCTGGCTCGCCTGCAAGTCCGTGCAATCGCGCTGACTGAAGCAGGCGAGCCTCAGCGTTAGCGCGCCTACGCTCTCCCCACACCTCTATGGCCCGGGCCTAAGGGTGCTGATCATAACCATCTGATGGCTGGAGTGCTGCCGGACTTCAGGAATCGTAGTAAAAGGTTAAGAGAAAGTGCTTTGATATGGAGACAATAAGCCACATATTAAAAAATACCTCCACTAGGGTCAATGTAGCACTTATTGAAGTTTAATACATAGTTTATCCCTATGTGTCTCAGATTAATTGCAGGAGGAAAGCTTAATCTACCAGACTGAACTGGCAACGCTGAAACTGGGCTAAAGGTCACCCACTCAATATATGTTATATTATCCCTGCCTGTTTCATTGCTCTCCGATGAGTTACTGTGGATGTTATTCTATTCAGAAAACCAGAAGGCGCATAGGGGAATGTCCCTGGAAATTGTAGAAAATTTAAAAAATGTGTAAAATATTTTTCTTTTTCTCTGTATATTAGATATTTGTCAAGTCCCTCCATTTCAAAAGTCACAGGCACAGAACCCATGTAAGCTAAAAAGCACAGGCTAACAATTACATCAGTGCATAAGAGTACATAAGTATGTCTAGGTTTATGAGTATCTTTGTTCATGTGTGTTTCATGCATGTTTGTGCATGTGCAAATCTTTGTATATAGTATATATCACTGTGTCCAGGTTTACATTATGTGTATAAGTGCCTCTGTGTATGTATGCAGAGCCTGTGTCCAACACTGGCAATAGAGAAGTTGCATTGTGGACTAACAAACTATTTGCTTGTCTGACTCCCCTAGTAACAAGTTATAGCATCACTAATACATTGACACATCCCGTACACGAGCAGCGGTCACTAAACCCTTCAATTGACTAGGTTTGTCTTATGTTATGACCATGATTACTTCAGATTCATTCAAACTTTTATAAGACGGTCTCTTAAACTACTGATATTTACTATATTTTTTTCATTCATCACAAGCATCTTCTTATTGTGCATGAAATAAGGAAACAGTATACCAGTGTAAACACCGAGATTGGCGAACCATTCGCCAAAGTTGGAATCTGCTGTGAAAATGGCGTTTCTTCGCAAGTCCGACTATTCATCCTGAAGAGTTTGGTTCACCCAACTTAAAAAGTGCCTTGCAGCCTTACCCTGAAATATGAGGGTGGCAGGTGTGGACTTGGACAGGTTTGTCCATCCCTATAAACACTGCATCGTACAGTACCTTTCGTCCACTAGTTTGCAGTCATTCGGGAAAATAGTTAAGGATACGCAGCCGAATAGAGAGCCACGCCTGAGTTACCTGAAAAATATGCTAACTTAAGTCATATAAATATACTTTACATATCCAAATGAGCATATTGCTCCAGTATCTCATTTTTGTGCACAGGTATCTCTCCATGTGTTGTATAAAGGTGTGTTTGGGAAGGTATAAAAGCAACTTGCACTCTCAGGCGAAAATGTGCAGGCAACAATCCTGCATTTTGTCTTTTTTTAAATTTTTTTACAGGATTCAAACCAGGGGGGCTATTGGATTTAAACACTAGGGACCTCCCCCAGCATCCCCAGACACTCACTCCTGAATTTACCAGTGTTTCTGCCGAACACTTAAATGGTCGTCCAATAGAAAACTGCAATGATGTTGAGGCTTCCTATTGGCAAAAAATTTGGCAGCCATTTTGTTTCCGCTGGTGGGAGAAAAAAAAACCCGGTAACCTACTGGTGAGTATTTGGCAATTCAGGAGGTGTTACAGTTAAAAATAGTGCTGTTTAGCTCTAGCTAACCTCCCTGTTTGAAACATGTAAAAACAAAAAATTGAGCAGCTGGGCTCGCTGGTTTTGCTGCTTTAATGTTTCAGTATTTTAACTACGAAAACAATAAAAGCCATACTGGTTTTGACATAAAATGTAATATGATAAGAGTGCCTCTATGGAGCAGCTATGAGAAAATTGACAGTGTTATTAAGTACTGCAAAATTACCTATGTAAATAAAGCTACAGGAGACTTTCATGGCTTTGTATACAATCAGGATGATGGAGAACATCTTATTTAGTTTGCACAGTTTATAGCTGACCTGTATAACAACTACACACAAGGTAGGAAACACCTTTTTAATGTCATTAAATGTAACATCGAACCTACCTATTTTTGCTCATGACATCATCAACGTCCTGTTTGTGGACATAACAACATTAGTATTTAATTCCCTCTGGTTTAGGCTGTTATTCAGTACAGATTATTACTATAATCATAGATTTATACAACACAGAAATTCTGCAACTCCCAGTACAACAGAGTGAGATAATAAATATAATATGCAAAATATTAACACGTTTACGCATGCATATACTGTATACTACTCCAAGGAATTGACAATCTGTAATATCTCAGGAGCTAACAATATTATGGTCTGCATATATAGTTTTCTAACGTATTTACCTTTACGATGCATCTGTAGATGGGTTGTTTTGACACTGCCTCTGAATCCCATGTTCACACAACAACAGTGCGTAAAAGCTACTTATTTAAAATGTAAATGTTCACATTTCAAAAGAAGATACATTGGCTAAGTGTTCTCGCTTACAGACTTTATGCAGAAACATTATGTAGTTAGTTAACATCATCAGTATTTTTCAAAGACCAACAACAAGAAAACATCTGTGCGGTGGAACAAAACACACACACACACACACACACACACACACACACTTAAATGTGGTTGCTGTCACAGAAACACAGATCCCACCCACCCTGTCATAGAGACAACAAAACCAATAGGAAAATTACTAAGCACACCAAAATATAACGCAAACAATAACAAATACACTTTAGGTCTCACACTTACACTCTTCACATAAACAAGAACTCACCTTTCCTTCTAAACCACTGTAAATAGCATGACGTATGTGACCAGAGTAAGATGTCACACTACTCATAAGTTTCACAACTGTTTATCACAGACATGGAGGTTAAAATCAGGGATATACATATTGCCAAAAATGTATATTCTTATCTATGTCTCTAGTAAAAAAAAAAAAGAAAATCAATTGAGCACACAACTTTCTGACACCCCATCATTTGTTCAATGATCCCAATGATATTACCAGTTTATTCCTTACATTTGGACCTTTAAGACAAATGATGACTACAACTTTAGTAAAGATGATTACAGTACAATAAATTAACCATTTTTGTTGTGTACCCAATTGTTTATTTACATTGATATACTTAGAGCATATTGCCTAGTTTATCAGACGCATCATGTTGTGACTAATACCTCAAGCTACAAGTGCATCATTAATTGGTGTCCTGTCCCTCTGCCTTCTCAGTCTTGCATCGATACCCATGATGCAAAGAAAAATGACACTCGCTGCCTCTTTACAGCAAGTTTGTACTGAAAGCGGTTATAAAGAGCAAACTATGAGCCATCTGTACAAGGAATCTGTATTTTGAGACGTGCCCATGGGTAATCCCCATGGTATGACTCTCTATTGCTACTGGATAAAATGTCATTTGTACAAGCAGTTGGTGGGGGGCTTCCGTGCACCCTGGGGGATTTTTCATTTTCAGATCTTTTTACTACCTAGAAGAATATAGTGGTGAAATTGAAAAAGGTGACTGAAACTGAAACCATTATCTTTTGGTAACTTATTCTGTGCTTTCTTGCATTGATGTGCTGCAAAATAAATCATCCTTGGGTTAAAGTGACATATTGGTGGGTTTTTTTTTTGACTCATCATAACCTATTATAATTCTTATTGATTCATTTGTAGAATTTTTTTGCTCATAATTGTTTTGTATTGGGGTTTTTTAAGTTTTTTTTAAAAAGTACCAAAAAATTAAATTGGTACGAATGCAAACCATTAAAAAAGAGCAATGGTATTGTCAATACGAAGCAACACAGATCGCTCACAAAACAAATCAAAAATCAAATGTTTCTTATGCCATATTTTAGGTAAAACAAGCTTATTTAATAAATACAGATTAACAATATTATTAAAAAGATAAGCGCTCCATGTCGCAGTCATTTAGACCAAATAAGCGACACATTTATTAAGTGGTTACTATTGCATCATTGTGGGTTATTCATTAACCTGCAATAATGTCGATTGGGGCCTTATCGCAGGAAAAATTCCACTGATTTCCATTGAAGTTTCGTGTGAGATAGAGCCCGACCGTCACTATCTCAGTTTAATGAATAACCCTCAGTGTACTAAATCAAACCTCATTAGCTTAGTTCTTGTATGTACTGATCTGAGACATGTATTTACCCTGTTAACTTCCCTCTTTGAGATGTAATCTCTAAGGTGCGATATCCTTCATTGATGATCACTTATGGCCATTTATTACTGAATTGATCTCTTTGTAGTTTCTATCTTATTTTATTTCAAATATATCAAAACTTTATAAAGATGTACACCTTGTTATCACAGCATGGAGAAAAGCAGAATCAACCATTCCATTACACACATTTGGACCATATTTACTAAGCGGAGCTATTCCATGAGATACCTCCTAGTGCCAGAAGGCACCTTATAGCCCATTCAAGTGAATTGGCTCTAAGGTGTACTCCAGCGCTGCCTTATGATATTGCCTTATGATATTGCCCCATGTTATTGCCCCATGTAATGGATATAGGTCTCTGTGCTTTGGTATATCATGCTTATGTGAAACATTAGCAAATAATGCTGCTTTTTGAATCTGTGTACAGTGTTTACAGTTAGTCTGCAGCAGGAGTGTATTTTCAGGTTCCTACTTGGAAATGAATGGTCTCTGTGGTGCTGAAAGATTTTGTCAGTTGTCAGGACGTGGGGCTCAGTGCTATATGAATGTTCTGTTACTGGGGAGCTCAACTCCAGTCCTCAATGGCCACCGTCAGGTCAAGTTTTGACCAGTTTGTAGCTCTTGAAGACTAGAGTTGGCTTCCCCGGGTCTACAGACACTTCGTTGACCAAACGGAGCCAAGCTGCAGCAGGATTTATACAACTGTACGTTAAGGTCTGATTTATGAGGAGAGGCTAGCTTAATTAGATTTGTTTGCTTTAGAACAGAGGTGTCTGAACATAACTAGGGTATATACAAATATATTCAGGATGAATAAAAGTAACTTTAAAAAGAACTAGTCATCCCAAGGGAAATACAAATAACATAGAGCCTCCCTTAAGACTGGAGGAATGGAGATTTCACCAGCAACAAAGGAAAGGGTTCCTAACAATAATGGTAGTTAAAATGTGGAATTCATTACCTAATGCAGGGGGGCGCAAACTTTTTTTCCTGCGCCCCCCTGCCGGCTGTCCCCTCACTCCCGCGCCCCCCTCCCAACCCCAACTTACCCGCGCGCCGGCGTAATGACGTCGCGTTGCCATAGCAACGTGACGTCACATGACCTCGCAGCGTCATTTTGACGCCGTGTTGCCATGGCGACACAGGGAGGAAGCCGCCGGAGCCACGGTAAGTTAGGTTTACAGAGGCCCTGCAGCTCCCCCGGCACTTAATTTAAGTGCCTTCGGGAAGCGCGCGGGGCCTCTGTAAACGCCGCGCCCCCCGTCGGCAGTGTCGCGCCCCCCCTGGGGGTCGCGCCCCACAGTTTGCGCACCGCTGACCTAATGGATATCTTTAAGAAAAGGTTAGATCTATTTTAAGGAAGGAAATGTATACAGGGATATACCAAATAAGCAAACATGGGAAGGATGTTGATCCAGGGATTAATCCGATTGTCATTACTGGTGTCAGGAATGAATTTATTTCCCCCTTATGAGACATCATTGGATAATGCCCCCCACTTTGCGCACCGCTGTCCTAGGGCACTCAACGGATTAAGGTACATTAGTCCACTTTTGCTCTATGTACTACTTTGGGATTTGGGGAATGCCAATAGGAGAAGGATTATATTTGGGATTTACCAAGTTCTTTGTCTGCCAGATCTGAGGTGGTGTAAGCATCTCTGGTTAAAAGGTTATGCCAGGTCTGAGGTGGTGTTAGCTTCCTTGGTTAACAGGTTATGTGAGGTCTGAGGTGGTGTTAGCTTCCTTGGTTAACAGGTTATGTGAGGTCTGAGGTGGTGTTAGCTTCCTTGGTTAACAGGTTACGTGAGGTCTGAGGTGGTGTTAGCTTCCTTGGTTAACAGGTTACGTGAGGTCTGAGGTGGTGTTAGCATCCCTGGTTAACAGGTTACGTGAGGTCTGAGGTGGTGTTAGCATCCCTGGTTAACAGGTTACGTGAGGTCTGAGGTGGTGTTAGCATCCCTGGTTAACAGGTTATGTGAGGTCTGAGGTGGTGTTAGCAGCACTGGTTAACAGGTTATGTGAAGCCTGAGGTGGTGTAAGCAGCCCTGGTTAAAAGGTTATGCCAGGTCTAAGGTTGTGTAAGCCGCCCTGGATAACAGGTTATGGCAGACCTAGGCACTTGACCAACAGGCTTTTTTTTTTTACATATAACACCAAATAAAGCAAGAAAATGTAGCATGGAGCAAAGACACACTTTCCTTTGCATTGATACCTAGCCACCAAAATGTACGCTTGTTATTAAATTAATTGGTAAGTGGCTGGGAAAAAGGTAGGCTTTGGCTTGCATTTTTAGATGTATAAAGAAAGTGTTTTGTCTTCAAAATTGTGCCTTAATTTCCAGAACTAAAAAAAAAAAATACAAAATAAACTGAAAAAAAAATCTATAAAAGGAGATCTATTGAATGTCATAACGGAGAATGAAGCAATATATAAATTAATCTCTGACTGGTAAATGATATGTCTTGTATACTTTGGCCAGAATAGGTACCTAAACCCCCAATTTAAATTAAATATTAGGAATAGCAAAACAAATATTTAGGCTTCTATGCAGCACGATATAAGTAGTAAGAAAGGGTTAATAATGATGAAGGGGTGGGTTTTTGGACATTGGGGATGTGTGATGATCTTGTGCTTTTTGCTATGGCTCATCTTTTATTTGTTTTTGGAAAAACATCTTTGTCTTGCTTGTGGTAAAAATGCTGCATACTGAGCAACACCATCTGTTTTTTTTTTGTTTTTTTAAATGAAGGCACAAAAAAAAAAACTCCTATTGCGTTTCAAACTTATTTCAACAAAGAAAAATTCTATTTGACTAAGGAAAATATTTGAATTATTGTCTCCTACCGTACATATCAAAAACCCTGCATGAGAAAGTTTATACTTAGTATTTGGGGATTACTTAGATTGTAAGCTCTCCGGGGCAGGGATTTCCTTTCCTATTGTCCAATTCTGTTTGTTGCATTTATTGTAATATAATTCCCTGTACTGTAATGTCTTTGTAAAATGCTACGTACTGCTGTGGGCGCTATACAGTACAAATAAAGATAAACATACATACAGTACTTAAGTAAAAACCCAAGTTGCCTTGAATTTGATCAAATATAACATGCTCAAAATGTAAAGAACTAATAACTAACCCTAACTAAAGGATATCTTCTCCGTTGTAAGGTTTGAACTGCTTCACACCAAAATCATCCTCATTTCATTAAAACAACAGTGTGAAAATTGGAAGACTTTTTCTTACTTCCTTTAACAAAGTGGTATTGACAAATGAAACCTTGGATGCAACAACCGTATCAGCGTGTATCTTTGAATGCATCCGCGGACAGTGCACATCTTTGTTCCAGCGTAGCCTTTGAATAAATAGAAGATTCCAGCAACAAGCACATCGTGTGTGTGCCAAAAATGCAATGAGAATGCAAGAATGTGATTGTTATGCCCCCATTATTCACGCGGTACTTCTGAAAATATGCTGCATACCATGGAGAGATGCTGATTAGCTCCCTTTTCCCTGTAGTTAAAGGGCATGTGAACAGGACCTCCGATAAGTAACAAAAAGCTCCCAATCATCTCCATTCATACACAATTATTCCATTTTTTACTTCTCAACATACTTGTACAAACAAAAACAAAAACGGAACAATTTAAGTTTATCAATAAAATTTACCTAACTTAATATTCAAGTTTAATCCCCCCAACTAACCTCCATTTTGTTTTACAGGATTGGAACTGCACTATATTCTGCTCTGGGGAGCCACCGGTTCCTGAGATACTAACTGGTGAAGTTACAGGTATGACTTCCTGGTTTATAAAGGGGATATAAATGGCCATGCAATAGAAAGCTGCAACCGATGGTGTTGCAACTTCTTATTGCCCTGAGATTTGGCAGCCATTTTGTTCCTCCTAAGGAAACTTTAAAGCTGGCAACGTCACTTGTAAATATCTGGGAAATCTGAGAATAGCGGTGTTTGGATCAGGGGGACCCACAGTTCTTACCATGTAAAAAAACCAAGGGGCTCAAAACAAAATAAAAAAAAAAACAGGAGGAACGGCTCCTTTACATGGTTGAAATGGATTTACCTTGAATGCATGAGGTTAAAGGCACAAAACAATATACAATACAAATAAGACAGTATAAATGCCCTTTTGAAAATAAAGCACAATAACTGTTGTTACAATATGGAAAGCAGATCGACGCTACATTAAAGAGAAAGTTCAGACCTCCGTTGCCAAAACGATTGTATGAGTATATGCTGCCTCTACTCTGATCATCTCAGAGTTTGCCAATTGGCAATAGAAGGCTAGCACGAAGAGTATTAAGAATTGTCTACAAGCACAATTCATAGGTATGCAGTTATAAACAGTACTGCTTTACTCTAGGATACTCTAGGATAGTTGTATTCCAGGTAATGTGCTGCCCAGAATCCAATATTGTTTTCATGATAAGGCGGTGTGTAGCTAAGCACCAGTTATATTGTATGGGCTATGCCTTATCTGAGAGAAGCTTGGTTACAGCTGAAAATCATCACCAAAAGCATATTTTGTTATGTCACAAAATATACCCATTCAGCTCATATAACCATGATCTATGTGAAGTGCACTTTCCATTATTTTGCTGTGCTGTCTCATACTGCACATGACTGTAATAACATGTATGAAAGAACACCTATCTACTGTACATGATGCCATTCACTGCATTTCGAGTATGGACAATAGATGTATAATGCCTAGGTAACATTCATGTTGGAAACTACCTAGAAGTTATTGGTAAATGTGAACAAATGTAATTGTGCAATATCTGCACATAAATGTAGCAAGGTTTCTACTATTAACTTGTTTTTTTGAGCAATCCCGACAGATATTCCTGAGCCTGTGCGTTAAAGGCTTACAGAAAGTTATTGGCCATTTAATTTCATTATGGAGAAAGTCTGGATCCTGTTACAGCAGTACTGCCTCCCACACAAATGCATCCCTACTGGTACAGTTACATCTGATGCAGTGTTCTTTTTGTTTAATTTTATTTATCTTTCTACAGTGAAAGAGAGGAGGAATGCAAGCAAATGAGAAACAATGTCAAGGCAACATCTATACACAAAGCCCCAGACGCAGTTACATACTTGGAGCAGAACGAAACACTCAGAAACTGAAGCAGGTATCTCAGCTCCCAGACGGAAAGTCAGGATGAAATGTGTGTGATTTTTTCCATATTTTTCCTTTTTTTTTTGTAGAAACTTGGTGGAGCACATGTGGGGAGGGGAACTGAAGTCGGCAGCTGTTTTGGGACTCAGGTGCACTTTTTATTGGAGAGCATATTTTTGTGCAGCCACTTATTCTGATAGAAAATAACTTCTTTTAGAATTATTTGCAATATTTTCTGCTATTGTACTTTTCCTTCTATGACAATAAGTTAAATGACGCTTTGTAGACTTGTGCGTTTCATATTTTAACGTGTATCTTTCTACCACGAGTCCTCCAAAAAACACACCTTTTATAATTCCATTATCCGATGTCTCAACACGTAAATAATTAGCTATAAAATATATGAATCTGTTATTTGCCATTTGTAAACCATCTACACTATGAATCAATGTAATTTATATATTTGCTGCTAGAATACATGCATAGTACTTTCCACATGTACAACAAATAAAACGTTTCTGACGAAGCAAGAGCTCTTTTTACATAACTTCCTCAGTTACTGCTATTCAATTTCAAATGCAATTGAGTGGATGGAAAGTCAGGATGAATTGTGTGGGATTTTCCATATTTTTCCTTTTTTTAATAGAAACTTGGTATAGCACATGTGGGGAGGGGAAGGGAAGTCTGCCGCTGAGAGTGTACTGTGGGTGCGCACACACAGCTTGGCACAGTCCGAGCGGCTGTGACATCACTCGTTGGGCAAAGCTGGGCGTCTCTGCAGCTACTTTCAATGTTCCCGACGCAACGGGAAACATTGAACATCGCTAACAAAAACAAACATTCACAGCTGTCAAAGTGAGTTATTTTTTTTAGAAGTCTGAGTAATCTTGGTACTATATTCAAACAATTAATTTTTTTTTCACAAGTAGGTTGAACTAGCTGTTTAACCCTTTGAGTGCCGGAGAACCATGGGACCAAAGTGCCACAGCCCATCCGGCACTCGCGATCACGTGACGGCTTCTCCGTCGCTGATGTCAGAACAGATGGGGAGCAGTCACCCCCTTTCGTTCCTCATCAATATTGATTCTACAGAGCGCAAAAAGCGATCTCCCCTAGCAAAACGAGCATTTTATTTTTGCCGTTATGGGGTCACCTGAGTGCCAGACCCCATGGCAGAGTAGCTACGTCTCGGGGAACTCAAAGGGTTAAAGCCCCAAGCTATGTACACTGCTTGTTTTTGATGCTCAACATTATTCTCAGTACTGACTGGCTTGGTCAGGTCAAACAATAGCACAGACTTGGGGTCATGTAGAGGTGACAGGGACCAAGTAATGTTTCTGCCATTATCTGAAGGCTAAAATAAGAATACAAATATCAAAATAAAATTCAAATTGACATAGCTTTTTAAGGTCAAATAAGGATTTTTTAATCAGCATTAAGGTGACGCAAAAAAAAATAAGTACCCTTTGCAAATCATTTATGTTGAATAATTCATTAAACAGATACCTTTGCTTTTATACCTTTAGTAATTTGTGCACATGGGTTTCATTTTGCTTCATTTTTTATTCATTTAAAGTGGAGTTTGACATAAAATCTTTGGGTCTTTTTCCGTTATACTTGGTGTTCCTTAGCAACATAAATAGAAATATGAAAACACTGTCTGGAATACTGGAATAACATGTTTTAAGTTTATTACAAAGAAAGTCTGGGTCACTGAATGCAGCAATTGCTTCAATAACATACGTTAATAAAATTACCAACCTGAATCCGGGTTAACTAGCCCTGCACAGGCTTCTTACTATAAAAGAGAGAGCTGAAAGCTCTGAATTCTAATTTACAATCACCATTATCCAACATTTAAAGGTCTTGTACAGGATACTGATTTAAACGGCGTGTTGCAAAATACAGCATTAATGCATGTGACCACATATTTACAAATAGAAACATTTGTTTTGGTGCTTAGGGTAGGGCGTTAACTTAAATGTTTTTAGGGTAAGCGGTTAAGGTTTTTAGGCGAGAGGGTAGCGTATTAGAGGTATACATTATGGGGTTTTAAGGTAAGGGTTAAGGTTAGGGACTTACCTTGGTGGTGAGTTGCGGCGGTCATTTGGTCAAGACCAAATGTCCCAGACAGCACATACGCCATAACGGAAGATGAAAAAGCATAATTACTTGTCTTTGTGTATCTAGAGCAGTGTTTTTCAACCGGGTTCCTAGGAATCTTTGGGTTCCCCGGGCATCCCTAAAGGGGTTCCCTGCAATTTTCTGGTTATTTGAATATTGTATCAAATACAGAAGAATTTACAATGCGTCAGATCTCAGACGCGCTATTAGAGAGGGTTGGGGTTCCTTACAATGCATCTGATCTCAGACACGCTATTAGAGAGGGTTGGGGCTCCTTACAATGCATCTGATCTCAGACGCGCTATTAGAGAGGGTTGGGGTTCCTTACAATGCATCAGATCTCAGACGCGCTATTAGAGAGGGTTGGGGTTCCTTACAATGCATCTGATCTCAGACACGCTATTAGAGAGGGTTGGGGCTCCTTACAATGCATCTGATCTCAGACGCGCTATTAGAGAGGGTTGGGGTTCCTTACAATGCATCTGATCTCAGACGCGCTATTAGAGAGGGTTGGGGATCCTTACAATGCATCTGATCTCAGACGCGCTATTAGAGAGGGTTGGGGTTCCTCAGAATCACTTAGGTTCCTTAACAAAAAACAAAAAAAGTTGGAAACCACTGATCTAGATGGTGCATTCTGCTCCAAAATACAAAGCAATTTTCTGTCTCAATGTGAGCCAGAAGGTGTTAAAACCACTGCAAACCAAGCAGATTTAGTTAACAAAAGGAGAGATGAAAACTGAACCAGTTATAGGAGCAAATTTAAAAACAACTCATTAGAATAATGCATCTGCTGATCACCACGGGAGAACAAGTTTGGGATATTTACATATACTGTAGTGACATCAGTTCTTCTCCAAAACAGATGACAATAGGGGAATTTCACAATGAAATGTAGATTAAGGCGGTTTTATTTGGACCCAGTATATAAACCTTTATAAAGTTTAATGATATATAAAGTTTAAAGATACTCTCTAAAACAACTACACATTTTAAAAAAAAAACCTTTAATCCTTCTTTTGCCACAACTGAACCATGAGGCTACTTACTCTTTCATGTTCCTGACAATATCCACAAGATTCAACAATGTAGTCTGAAATCACTCTCATTTCGATTTTATACTGATGACCAGGGCTTGACAAATGCACTCGCCCGCTAGCCATGAGTGAGTGCATTTTGGCCACTGTCGAGTCCATTTTGCGGCGATCTCGTCTTCTCCTCTGCAAATTGTACTCTTTCCCCTCAAATGGCGCTGCGTTGCCATGGCAATGGGACACTACGTGATGTCACGGTGCCCCGTTGCTATGGCAATGCGGCGGCGGCCATTTTTTCAGGACCTGCAGGTTAAAGAGTACAAATTGCAGGGGATTAGACGGAGATCGGGGCACCACGCCGCCGGACCCCACTTCAGGTAAGAGTCGTGAGGGGTGGGGTGAGGGAGTTTTTTTGAGGGGGGGGTGGGGTTTTCCCTAGTTTGTCGAGTCCTGCTGATGACATCATCGCGGTTGTCAAGAGTAACAATTGGAGTAATGGGAATCAAATAGGATCGTTTATTCATTCATAATGTTAATCCGCGATGATGTCATTGGCGCATGAATATAAAATCAAAGACAACACTAGGGACAGTTAGGATCCCCTAAGGAAGCTGTAGATACAGTGAAATGCGTAGGGCAAGTGGCCAGAGAGTCTGCAGCACTAGGATCAACCCAAGAAGAGCCATCATCTGACTCGTCATGAACAACGTAAACCCGCTGGAAGGTGATCGGAGACCATAGGTGGTCTCCAACTGCACTGCGGGGGACTGACAGAATGTGCGGACATTCCCTGAGCGAATCTCTATAAGCACCATCAGTTTGTGAGTATTCTTAATCTGTGTTTATATGTTTTGATAGTAAAATAGTTTTGCACTATACATGACCTCTGTTTTCTCAGGCACTTTGAGACGGCTACATAGGAAACAAAGTATCAACCCCGAAAAAATCAGACGGCTTGAATACCACCTACACTTGTGAGTGCAGTGACAACTTTGTAAACACTTTTGGGATATAAGACATATTGCAGTATTGTGTTATCTTTTCTCTTTTTAACATATATACCTGAGAGAATTTGCGCTCCTGCTGTGTTTTTTTTTTACCAGTGTCTGTCTGCCTGTCACACAATCTCCTAAAAGATTGTTGCTACCTGGCCATGTTACACATCGATGGAGAGCTCTTCACAAGCAAAAATGATTCGATTTTTTTTTTTAGAATTTAAACCTCAAAACCATTTCTGTCTTTTCTGTGCCACCACCAGGCTGTGTTTATTCTATTGCCCCGTGCAGAAGTCATACACATTACTTCAAAGCTTACAGTTTATAACAGGTACTTAATCACTAATGAATTCTGAAATGTACGGGTTGTACAAAATTTGTATCACTTGCGGTTCACTTTCATTACATCTCATGCATGTGCAAGGGCAATCCTAGTCTTTGTATAAAGCATGAGACAGGGCAAAGATAACAGGTCATATTTACCAAACAGTCGTCTGCCAATAAGGCACCTCAAGCCCAATCAATGGGGCTGTTAGGTTCTTTCCGGCATCCGGTGGTGTCTTACGGCAGAAAACACTTTAGTATATAAGTGTCTACCTTTTATAGTGGTTAAGAATGAATAGTTATAGGCAGACAAACCCCTTTTTAAAACGTATCTTTAAAAAAATGTTTACGTTTTAAGTGTTTTTGAAAAAATAAATCTAATGATTGTGAAATGTATTTGTTCTTCACTGGAGTAGTGAGGTAGCCATTTTTGCTCTACTGTATGTTGCCATTTGTGACATAGGGATTAAGAGAGGTTTAAGTATGATGCAAGTCAGCAGCAATCTCTCTTATTTCACGTGTAACAGGACAAACTGGTCCTCTTCACTCCTGCAGAAGGCGAAAGGATGAATTTAAATTCACTTCAGACCATCTGATTCCTACAGTACTATAAACTATACCTCAAATCAAAGATGGCTACCTCCTTGCTCCTGTGAGGGGTGTTGCATACATTTAACTAGTTTGGCCTTTATAGCCCCATCAACTTGTATATGTGTTTTCATCAATTACATTGTGATAAATTAAAGGGATCCTCTGCCAGTGACTATGAAGAGCCCCGGGCACAGAGTTCTGCTTAATGAATAATTAAACTTACATACAGCATTCCTTTACTGGTCACATATTGTTTGCAAATCATAATGAGATGCCTGAGGGCAATGATATTAGCTGTCAGGCATGTACGAGAGAAAGTTAAATCTTTCCCTATACAAGGGAAACGATGGCACAAAACGACCTCCCATGCTGATGGCGTGTTCTGGTTTAAAATTAATTCTGTCTGGAAGAAAAAGTGGGCAGTGATATTCAAGCACTGTACAGAGTGTAACTCCGTGCAAGTCACCGGTTTCTTGACTCTGTAGCATTTCAAGCTACAATATTCAGCCAGGTTTGTTAACGTAACCAATGCATTTTGTATGTTTCTCTTTTTCGGCAAACTAACTGGGCCACAAATCCCAAAGCAGGACTGAATAAGGCTGTCCTGTTGACACTGCTCAGTTGGCGACTTTAGAGTCGGGGCAGGTATAGTGCTATCTAGCCCAGGGGTGCGCAAAGGTTTAGAGCTGCACCTCCCCTGTGCGACAGTCCCAGCGCTCGCGCCCCTTCTCGGTAACCCGGCATCAAATGACGCCGCAGCGTCATTTGACGCGTGTTACCATGGTGACGCACACGTCACATGACCCCCACGGCGTTGTCATGGCGACACGTGCAGAAGACTACAGAACCCTGGTAAGTTGAGGTTGCAGAGGCCTCGCGCGGACCCCTGGTATTTAACTTAAATACCTCAAGGAAGAGCGCGGGGCCACTGCAACTTCCACGCCTCCCCCCCCCCAACAAAATCCCGCACCCCCCCTGGGAGGGCACCCCTGATCTAGCCCATTGCTTACAACTATATTAGTGCAATTGACTTTAACTGATGACGTAAACATTTGATCATTTTACTGTACACTATGTAAGTTTTAACACGAGAATTTATTATGTGCCGATATGGAGTGTCGCGTCCCGATCATTGACTGGATTAGCAGTTAACTATGGATCGGGGTGTGTGCTACCCCACGCCAGTGCTTAGGGAATCTCCCCCTGAGTGCAATGTAAGAAAGGAAACAAAAACAAAGAAGCAAAAGCAGATAAAAAGAGAGCATCCCGAAAAAAAACAAAAGCTAAGCAAATGTACCGCAATTTGCAGCCATAACAATGTCTATTAACTACAGTTGCTGTCCTTGACCACGAATCTCCAATAATCTCCATGGAGTCAGAAATGTCACTTCCACACTTATAAGAACATTCCGACACACTCGGGGGTCATCCCTGGAACAACCCTGGAACCAAGAACTATGACAGCGTTAACATTGAACTGCAGGCTTTGTTTAGGATGTGAAAAAGAAATTAGAAATAGGAAAGGGTTAATGATAACGTATGACAAACTTTTATGCATGATTCAATAAGAGAGAGGGGTATTTAAAAAAGAAGGAAGTGTTGGTTTTGTGTTCTTAAGCTGAGGTATGTAATGCCTATTTTTCCTATTTCTCTATCACTGATATGTGGCACTATACTTAATGCCCAAAATAACCTTCTGAGATTTGTATGGTTTTATTGTTCTACCGAGTTCTGGCACTGATATAAAGAACACAACAAAGAGGAGAGAATAATCTATGACAAAAAAGTGCAGGACTGTATCGTAGCATTAAAAATAACTACGCAAACAAGAGATAAGAATCCAAAAAGGCAGAGAAACATTTTTTTTCTGTGTATATCAGAAATCACCACTTGCCATTTACCAACATTTATTATGTATGCAGTTTGAATAGATTTATATATGGCACACAGGAAAAAGCTATTACTTTTCCATTCTAAAAGCAACGGCATGTGACATTTTTTGTACAGTAACATATGCACATCCATAATATAAAGAAACTTGTTCATTTGTTTTACTAGTGCTACGGTTACCGTTGATGATTTGCCCTTTCCCTACATTTGAGACTGTAGAGTGCTATTCTAAATTCTGCACGTGTCTGACACAGACAGGAGTCAATAAGCTGTTGTTGGCACAACATAGTCATATGATATGCTGTGACACAGATGATGGGATTTAGGAAAAACATTTTTTACAAACGTGTACCAGAACAAAAAAGCACTCTCGGTATAAAAAATAATACTTTAAGACCAATGTAATTTCAAATAAAATTCCCGTGCCAAGCAAGATCTGTTTCACGTGGGCCAGTGCTTGACCAGAAAATCCTCACAAGGTTTCAATGTTGGGAACAAGGGCAATGTAAGCAAATGTGTTCTTGTCAACTTCGTCTTCCCAGCAGTGGAGTGTGGCCGTGCTGGATTCAAATGTACCTGGCAAGTACTGGCCAATTACTAGGTCAGTTATAGGAGCCCTTCAATTATAATTGGACATCAGGGGGCAAAGCAGATCTGCTTCCAGGGGCAAGATTCATCATTTGTGGTACAATAAAGCTGTTGCCTTTATGCGCCAAAGATCAAAGTGTTTCTGAGTTAGATTCACAATGTGCACTTAAAGGTAGGGATGGATTGTTAGCAATGTACCAAGTCGATGCATTTCCCCCAAGTATACAACATTAATGCTTTGAGTTTTACACTTAAGGGGCCATATTTAATAAGCGGTGCTATCCCATATCTCCCCCCTTCAAAAGACTACTCACGGCCCATTCAATTAAAATAGGTTGTAAGGGGTCTTCTGTGGCTCCTCTTAACAATTATGGCCATCAGTGTGTTTGCACTTAGAGATGGCTAAATCCGTTTCTGGATTTTCTCGCATTTTCAACCCAAAATCTGTTACGCAGTGTAAAATCCGCAAATGGATTTGGTCGATTTGAATCCACGTGGATTCATCAAAAAACACCATTGGATAGAACCCGTCGACGGATTTGTAGAATCCAATCCGCAGATTCAGCAATCCAGAATCGGCCAACGGAATGCTGAATCCGCGGATTGAATTCAACAAATCCGTCGACAGGTTGCGGAATCCGTGGAGCGTTTTGGTAATAATAAAAAATCCGCCAAACGTGAATCGCCCTGTTAGAGGTTGATCCACTGAAATACACGGACCAAAGGAACCGGCTGATCAGCTGCGGATCCAAATTTGCCCCAAAAATTCGCCCATCTCTACTTGCAATGTCCTGATCTTCATTCCTAAATGTTAGTAATTGGAGAGATAATCTGGACGGATTTCTCAGAATCAGAAAGTCTTTTTATTCTGACGAGCACTATACTCGTTCCACATCCCCAGGCGATGGGAGTCAGTGATACTCGTAGTATTGAAGAAAAGTAGAAAACAGTATTGGGTCAATAGTCAGCAGTTACACAGTCCAAGCACCAAGAGAGCATTCAAGGCAGAATTTTATTTCCAGTCTCTGTGTGATTATTGCTGCTCAGGCTCATCCATTATTTGTATGTATTACATACAGGATGTTGGCCACTGGACATCTAAAATGTTACTAGAACCAATGTGGATCAATGTACCATTGAGCTAAAAACTGCTCCTTTCGCCTTATACAGATGAATCCCATGCTAATTAAAGCCTGTAAATTCCACTGCGAATAAAACCAATGAAACATCAATCCCTGTTGAAATGGAGCCAAATAATGCTGGCTTAAATAGATGAAATTGCCCGAACTGTACATAAATAAATGTTCAGTGTTATAGAAATCATCTTCAAATGATGCATATGTGTCTTGAACAGGTTATTAGGATTTGGCGTCACCGCGGCTAAAGCAGAATAGAAGATGTGTTGAATCTTAGAACAGCTACAGTATGAATATGTGCAAAGAGTGGCGTGGACCCCCGGGCAAAACTTTTGTAGTGTGTTTGGCCTCGCATACGAGACCGGCACTTGCCTACAGTGCATGCGTGACCAGCACTTGCCTACCGCGCATGCGCGACTGGCTCTAGCCAACTGTGCATGCGCAACTGGCACAGCCTACTGCGACTGCGCGATTGGCATTCGCCAACCACACATGCGCGATCGTCAAGTGCTCTTCGCGGCTGTGCACTCCACGCTACCACAAAAATATGCATTGTTCACCCTAGAGAACGGGCCCCTCGAGCGCAGGCTTTGCCCGGGCTATAGCTACGCCCGTGTGCAAAACATGTTGTTAAATAAAAGATGACAAACTAAATCATCCATTACTTACATGCTACCAATGCCAACAAAGGAAACATGTTCTACAATAAATTGATTATTCAGTTTGATCATTACATGGAGTGCCTGGACTCGTCATCAAGTTTTGTTGCCTAGGTCTTCAACTACCAGGAATACACACAACGTTTTTGAAGTGAAACTTCTTTGCTGGCACCTACAGAGTTTTGATGGGAAAAATGTCATGTGTTGTAACGAAAAACCGTGACGGAAATGACGTCACGCTACTGATGGTCGCGCACACGCGCATAACTAAACCTTCTAGCCCACATGGAGATTGTAGGCAGCGCATGCGCAGAACAGGAGGTTGTAATCCGTGCCGTGCATGCCACGCCACGCATGTGCAGAAGCTCATATTCATTTTCCCCTCCATATGCGCAGTAACGGTGCGGCCGGCAACGCATGCGCAGGATCACAGACGTCTGGCACAACTTCCATTATCAGCCGCCTGGACCCCTTCCTATGCCTGGCCCACAACAAACTCTCTGCTGCACAAATGGGACCCTCCCTTCTCAACAGTAAGGTCTCCGGCACAACTCTTCCCAATGCTTTAGAGTCACACACCCACACAAAGAGTCACACACACACAGTCACACACAGTCACACACAGTCACACACAGTCACACACACATTCACAAACAAACACACAAACACACACAGAGACACATACAGAGACGAGAAATTCACAGTTAGTACAAATGTAGAAGTGCAAATAGCTAAAACAGGGGGGGTGCTTTTGGAGAGATACAATCACTTCCCTTTGTTGTGATTAATTCAATAAATGGGCAAAAATAAAGCATTGTTCAAAGGACACTGGTCTATTATCAGGACTGCAGAATGATTACAAAAGGGCACCTTTCTCATTACAGTAAAACAGAGACTGAGATTAAAGGATTTCCATAGATAGCAGAAATGTCACCCCCTAAGGTCAGAAATCATTGAGACTGGGGGCTTCTAACACTCAAATATTACCGTTCAATGTTAAAATACTGTTTTCAATCAGACTCCGTTAAAAAAAGTTATATGCTAAAAATCAGTGAGACTGACTTCAAATCAGCGAGAATCCTAAATTCAGGGATAGTTGACGTATCTGAGATAGGTCAAAATGTGCCCAATCTCTGAGTGCTCCTTTGAACAAATGTCAGTTAAGGGATCAATGGCGGCACGAATTCTTGAAGCCGGTCAAATCTGATTTTTCAGAGGCTGTCACCACATGTGACAGCCTCTGAACCAATCAATGAACTGGTCGTCCGCGACGTCGCCGGAAAGCGAAATACAACTTTCGCTAGCGGCGACGGTGACGTTATCCGTCGCGTCGCCGTCGCGCGCACAATAAGCGCGGCCTTAGATAGGGTTGAAGGTATTTTGTATGAACATTATACAAATGTTTCAACTTTTACCACAAGTAAACATTTACTGAACAGACAAACTAATGTGCTTCATTTGTTTGAAAAATGTGTAACTTTCCCATAACAAAAGAAACCAAATGAGTTATTTTCTAACAAGGCAAAATATTAAACTATAAGTATAACCACTTTAAATATTTGGGTTATTTCATGACACAATCTATAGAACATACGTCTCATACTGAAAACACGAACGAGGGAATAAAACATAACCGTGACTCATGCTTTGAAGTAAATAACTCATTTTGTTCTACTTTACCATGTAAATGTTTTTTTTTTATTTATCAAAAAGCGTTTCTGACGTATGGTAAAAGCCTCGTTTATTATGCAAATGTTAATTTGGGCTTTTTTAAAAAAAATCTAAACTGAAGCTCATCAGTGTAATTCTGTGTGGGCACCAGCAGTGCCGGCTGAATTTTTAGAACAATATGAAGACGTACTTCAAACTCGTCAACATTTGATTCCATGCGGGTATAACACTAATCACATCAGCACTACCTATCCCTTCAGGGTCACAGAGGCCTGCAGCTTGTCTCTCTTCAGTGTGTTGCTGTCCCTTTCTCTTTGCAGAGATTATAATGCAGATGAAACACATTGTGGTCTCACAGTGACACAAAAAAAAAGCTTTAAACAGCTTGATATTCCCCATTTGTAAATGGTTTCGAACCTGTTCACTTGATGGGAAGATACAATAAATGTATCTGTCAATATACAAAGCTCTGTGCATCTCTGCAGAAATATGTTAGGATATCTGTTTACGACAAAGCACGTTTCGTGTGTCCACGTGCAAGCGTGAGTTTGTTCAATGTTTGTATAGACTGTGCTTGTATTATCCTTACCCACTGTTACCATTTTTACATCGGCTTCTTTGGTCTCCTCGTTTGTTTTAGCTGTATGTTATCACAGGTGTTATTATATTTGGAACTCTGTCGTGGACACTATGCAGTAGAAACTATAATGCCTAAAGACTTCACAGAGACGTTATTCTGCGGTTGTCAGGCATCACCTAGACCTCTCCTGTTAGAACCTTTTGTTCTCCAGACCACATACAAGGCATTTCACTACTGCAACACTTCATCTGCTATGCATGACAGGCAACATTCTTAGCAAAGACATACCTGGTTATATTGATGTCAGTGCACACAGATGGACAGTGCTCTAGGAATATACTTTTGCATCAATATAAGTCAAACCGCCAGTTTAGCAATTTAGGCAACACATTGGTAATTATAGAAATCTAAAATAAGATAGGTGGATTTCCCGTGTTACTGTCACAAATTGATAAAGACTGTACATTTTCTCTTATTCTGATAATTTCGTTTGCATGAGGTGAGTACACATTATTTGGGCTCGTTGTATGGTTATGAGGAGTTATAGTACAATTATGTTAAAAATAACATGATCCCCAGAGGACTGAGAATTAATTTGGCCCCCTCTTATGCCAATTAGGATGATTTCCCACAACGCTGGGAATCACTGTCTAGCTGCTCACGACAACTAATGATGTTACTCACAGAACACAAAATAAAAAATTAGATGAAGCCAACCTCAGCTTAGATGAAAGCATCACTAAAATCCAACCTTTCAATCAACATCCAGAATTAAAAAATAAAATTAAGTGATATAGACAAATTCCAAATTAAGGAGAGAAAGCATATCAAAGTCCAGAGAGATGTATATGATTACAAATAGGGCAACATATACAGATAAAGGGGAGGCCAGAAGAACAACAGGAAAACATCGATTGGATACTCCTCCTCTGATGCAGAATTCTAAAACGGAGAATGAAAAAAAGACACAAAAACACTCTGTACAAACTAGATTTACAACATAAACAACATGAACTGTTGACTAATCAATCACCTTTTTTTAGAAGTATGATGAAACGCAAAACAAAATGTAGTGCCAAATAAATTCAAAACGCGGCCCCCGCACCAAACCAGGGAGGTAGTTCAACAATTATAGACAGACACCCATTACACAACAAATGAGCGAGCCATATTCAACCTATCTGAATTTAGACTGGATGAAAGCCATTTGTCTATGTTAAAAAAGGGTCTATCGTTTTGCCCAACGTCCAACTTTAATTTATTCAAAACAGTTAAAGATGTAAATCTGTTTGGGAGGAAATTGCTCCTCCATAAATTCCACTGTAAAAAACTAGAACGTCGCTCCCTAATGAGGAAATGTCTCAAGCTGATAGAAACAATCTTAATGATCTAATTGCATTACTTGAATCCAATGAGGTACAAACTAACATCCAGGTTCCCATCACAGACCTAAGAGATAAAAGCACATTCACACCACTAATAGCACGTGGAGCTATTCGTGGAACTGGTAACTAACGAATTAGAACAGATTAAACCTCAAAGAAAATCTATCAAAAGAGGAACGGAAGGCATTAATGACAATAAAACCCTCGGACAAAGGTTGCAATATAGTATTATTAAAAATTACTGACTATATAAAAGAGATTCTGCGACTGTTGAGTGAAAGGAACTGTTACAAATTAGTACCCAAAAATCCAATAATAGAAAGAACAATACTCACCAAAGGTTTGGACAACAAGGTCATTGACAAAAGGGAGTTTGATTATATGGGGGTCAAGCACCCCATGACACCCACTTTATACTCAATTCCCAAAATATACAAAAAAAAAATAATCAAGTAGTCCCCCAGGCAGACCAATTGTATCAGACAATGGAAGCCTAACAGAACTTATAAGTATCTATCTTGACAAAATATTAAGATCTTTTGTTACCACATTGCCCTCCTATGTTAAGGATACGAAACACTGAGCCAGTTACATGGCATTACTATCGACAAAGAGTGCCTGCTAGTAATCCTGATGCTAAGGCACTATATACATATATTAAACATGAATATGGATTAAAAGCTTGCAGACATTTCCTACAGACACAAAGCACGCTATTGGAACAACACAATGATTTCATCATAGAATTAATGGACTTCGTGCCGAGACATAATTATTTTCTATTCAACAAGTATTATTTGCAAACTCAAGGAACAGCTATGGGTACATTCTGTGCCCCTTCATACGCCAACATTTTCCTAGCTTGATGGAAAGACACTGTGGTATTTAGTGATGAATTAGCAGTATACACTAGCTCCATCGAACTATGGCTCAGATTCATAGTTGAATATCTGAATATCTGGAGCGGCAGCCACAAGATTCTACTGGAGTTTATCAAGATTCTCAACATTAGCAATCTGAAACTCACACATGAATTCACCAGAGATCGGATAACGTTCTTCGATTTGGGAATAACAAAAAATCTTGTAGGCAACATACACTGCGTTTAGAAAGAAAGTATCTACAAATAATTTACTCATAGGTAGTAGCCAACATCCACACTCGTCTAACTGGTATCCCTACAGGCCAATATTTGAGACTGAGATGAATTTGCTCTAGCCAAAAGAATTTGAAGTACAAGCAGAGGATCTCAACAAAGATTTCTAAAATGGGGCTACAGTTTAAGAAAAATATCTAAAAAAGGCTTACAAAAGAGCCAACAATAAAGTAAGAGAGACACTACTCTGCAACCTACCAAAGAGAGACACCACACAATAGATCAAAAGCATGTCCATATATGCAATCAGGAAAATCTTTTGGGAATACTAGCCATATGCACGAGTATCAAATCACAAACTTCATTAACTGTGAAACTACCGGTGTAATCTACCTTATAACATTCGAATGCGGCAAACGCCATGTGGGTAAAACCTTTAGAGATCTGAGAAAAAGTTAGAGAACATGTAAATTTTATACATAATGAACAAGATGCTTTCTGTAAAGCATAAAACACTCCGTACACTATCCTTGCTTTATTGTTATTTAGCAATCAGTACTACTAGTTGTCTCTCGTAGGCACAGAACATATATACCAAGGCAATCGCTGGCATTCTAAAGACAAATCAGTGCAAAACCTTGGCGTGCTCTCTCTCTCTGCAGGGGCATTATTCTATGTCTTTTAGGCACATACAATGATTCATGAAGTTTTTTGTGTTTCTATTACTAGTGGAATTTGAGACTCTCTCTCGAATTGCTCTTTAAACGGTGGTGCTAAAAAGAGGCAGGACGTAATATTAACTTTATACCTGTACTTCTCTTATCTTCGAAGCAAAAACTGGAGAATTGCGTTTTGCAGTAAACCTCCACCATGCCACAACAAATCAAGAGGTTGATTTAATGTCCTACTGGTGTGAAAGTCATATCCATGGCAACATGGCAGCGGTCCATAAAGGTGGTGCTGCTTAAAAGAGCCGCTGGTACATTCAATGCTCAAGCACCGTCCAGGTGCATTTACAGGCTTGCAACAAAATATTGTCTGCCGGTTTTTTGAGACACTGTGATTTCACATATCCAACGCTGAAGTACTGTTGTCCTTCTGCAGGACTGCAACATGGTTGTAATGCCACAAGCAAAAAAGTGAGAATAAAATGTAGATTATGGAAGTCTAACCACTAGACAACCAGGGTGTCCTAAACTAACTTGAAGCCTCCCTTTATCTCCCCCACCCCATAGAAAAGAAAATCACGACGTGATACTAATACATTGGCGATGAAAGGTTTTGCAGTATGTATAAAATACCAGGAAATTATGATTTTACAAATATATACTGTACGCACTAATAGCACAGCATATGGCATTATAAGCACAGACCTTTCAAAGTATAATGAAAACACACTGCAACACAATATATCACTTCCAGCAGTCGAAATGGCTTAAAACTGCCGTCGCTGGCATTAAAGGGTTAAACAAGGGGGCGAAGCCGTGTGGACTGCATTTTTACAAAACACAAACTAAACAAATCAAAGCACAAAGCGTCACAACAGAGGTGGAGAGTGGGCGATGAAAAGAGCCCCAGTTAGCATGCACTCGCTGCTAATAAAGAGTATTGCTGTATGCACTGGAAGTGTATAAGTAGCACCAGTGCGCAATCTGCATTGGTATGGGTACAATGCAGAGGTGAAGGGTCCCTGACAATGGAAGCAAGTACCAGTAGAATATTGTGATTAAAAATACTTCATTGGGGTCTTATAGACTAGAGTAAAATAAATGTGACACTAGAGTGAAACATTGAGGAACAGACACAAAGCAGGAATGGCCCAGGTGAAAGTAATTACTGAGCCTCTCCTATGGCTAAATTAGCCGTCAGTAATGCTGTATGCGTGGTCTCAATGCATACAGTATTCGGTTCCGCTACCGGGTACAACGAACCCCAGTCGCTACGGGCTGGTAAGACAGTCGGTGCCTACGGTAATGGTGGTCACCGAAGCGACAGAACAGAGGTGCGATATGAATGAATGCCAAGTGGTTGAAGACATCAGTAATGATTTGCACCTCTATGTAGCACTGAAGTGGTAGCATCTAACTTCGTTCAATGTTTATCCTGATAAACAGGGCAGACAGGAAGGGGGGAAAGGAAGTATCCGTAGTCGCTTGCTCTGATACCTGCAGCTGGTAAAGCAAATTAGCAGTGCTCCGAGGACCCCCGGATGATCGAAATCGTGTGGTGCGGGTCTCAGGTAGCGAGTATATATACCTCGCCGAGTGGAAATGTTGTAGATGCGTCCCAGTAAAGACCCGGTACGCTGACGGAAGTGATGTCAGCAGACGTACCCGAAATACGTTTCGCGTAGAGGGTAGACGACTTTCTCAAGGTTAGGTCTTTTCTTCGCCCACTCTCCACCTCTGGAGTGACGCTTTGGGCTTTGATTTTTTCATTTGCGTTTTGTATACTACCTCCCCTAGTGCACCCTGTTGTTCTACAAGTGGCTGAGCAGGTGTCTCTCTCTCTCTCTGGACTGCATTTTACAAAGATTTAAGCAATATGAATGTTGTAACATTAGGAAGGATGAAAGACTTTCTAATATAAATACTTTTTTTTAAATAAATAAGATGGAATTGAAAGTTTGCAAATGAAAAAGGTTGTGGTAGTCTGGGTGAGAAAATAAAATGTGGTTCACTGTTTAGTGGTCCAATTTCCTAACATGGGAGCCTTAATTAGTGATTCTCTATTTTAATGTCTACGGTTTACAAACTTCAGCTAATGCTAATTGATTCAATACAGTTTGGAGCTTTTTATTGATGGAAAAAAATACTCCTGCATCAATTGATAAACTGAACTGTACTTTAGAAACATTTTATATACTTCATTAAAAAATACTGTCCTGCAGTTTTACATGTACCATGGGTTATGGGGCAGATTTACTAAGCAGCCTTCTGCCAAAAGACACATTTCGGCACTGAAAGACACCTACAGCCCATTCAAGTCAATGAACTGTAAAGTATCTACCAGCATGAGCAAGTGGCAGAAAACTGCCTAGTATATACTGTACATAACACAACCAATGTTCCAGCACACACAAAATGTAAGCAAAAACATAAACCAAGGTAAATGCCAAATTGAAAATATTTTATGTGAGTACCTGACAATAATAAACTTGGAGATAGTCACATAAGCGGAAAACAAATGTCAGTGGACCCTAAAAAAAAGTAGTGAGAACAGGGACAGGAAGTGCACAAAATGAAAAATGGGGGGGTTCGGGGGGGGGGGGGAGAAACACAAAGGGAAAAAGAAAGGTAGAGGAGGGTAGTAGGGGGGCAACGTTTCAGGGAGAAATCCCCTTCCTCAGGCCCGTTCCCTCAGGTCCAAATGGACCATAAGGTACTTCCCTGCAACCTGTATCCACAACCAACAGAGAATCCCCGGTAAAAGTGTAGCAAACAATAGTCCATACGCTAGAGAATATGCTCAGTATCTAAAGTCCAAAAATCAGCAACAGAATATTAGCTCAATGGCACATAGAATGAAAGTCAAACCGTCTCTCTCTCTCTCTCTCTCTCTCTCTCTCTTTTCTCTTCCTCCTGCTGAGTGGGACTGCCTAGTATATACAGCTCAAAATCCATGGCACGTAATACTTCAGGACCATAATTTTTAAAGGTCCTATATGCCAGGGGGGCGCAAACTTTTTTCCCTGCGCCCCCCTGACGGCTGTCCCCTCGCTCCCGCGCCCCCCCAACCCCAACTTACCCGCGCTCCGGCGTAATGACGTCACGTTGCCATAGCAACGTGACGTCACATGACCTCGCAGCGTCATTTTGACACCGCATTGCCATGGCGCCACAGGGAGGAAGCCGCCGGAGCCACGGTAAGTTAGGTTTACAGAGGCCCTGCAGCTCCCCCGGCACTTAATTTAAGTGCCTTTGGGAAGCGCGCGGGGCCTCTGTAAACCCCGCGCCCCCCGTCGGCAGTGTCGCGCCCCCCCTGGGGGTCGCGCCCCACAGTTTGCGCACCGCTGCTATATGCCATCTAAAAAAATATATATAGATTGATATTGAAAAGTGATACTTGTGGGTAGCTTGTACTCAAGTCATGTACTGCAAGTCCTTAATTCAGATGCATGACAAATAGAAGAGCCATATGTTCAATTACACAAATTGTTTCTCAGTATCTGGATCATTTTTGGTATGCACACACATCTGCCTTCCCCTCATTTGTGAAGGACACCACTGACATACTACGGAAATTAACAAACCTTGGACCATTGTGTAATGAACATATGTTTGTAACACTAGATGTAGCTTCCCTCTACACAAATATACCAAATTACTTAGGATTTCAGGCTGTCAAAACACTTTACAATAAAACCACAAAGGGGACCCACCATCTGAATACTTGCTCCTACTTTTCGATGTGAGCCTACATAAAAAAATTCCCTTAAAAAATAATTTTCTCTCCAAACAGCAATGTTGGGCAACTTCACTCCTTCAAATACAAACGCTGTCTGTTAGTTGGGGTATATAGATGACATGTTTATGGTATGGAAACACAGTGACGACACGCTAATTACGTTAATTGAGGGCCTCGATTTATTACCTAGCACCATACGATTCACAGCTACCTGGAGCCTGTTGCTTATTAATAACATTAAGATTGAGTGTTTTTCCCCCTGCATCTATACACACACACACACACACACACACACACATTTTGGATTCTTGGGAGGAAGTTTCCTCAGGGGGTGTTGAGATTTTACCAGCCCATAGCGAGCATATTAAAAGTAATCTTTCGTGTATACATATACTATAGTATATTTTTAGATATACCTGTGAGTTGCAATAGCAACAGGGGAGTGCGCTCATCTTATTACGTCCATTATTGAGATTATACAACCCCACAGAAGGGGTGGTGACCTACAGAACAGGTTTCTGAGGGGGGAAGCCTCCTGGATTTTCGGTCTAAATACGCAATATCCAAAAAGGGCATAGTGATGATTTTTCTCGGTCTTGTTTTTTGGACAAAAGATAGTTCTTACTATCAAAAACTAGTGGTTGCTTTAAACGATTTAGATCTTTTTCTCTGTGTTTAGGAAAATCAACACCACTGGAAGCAAATTGTATCTGTCTGAAAATTGGAAACAATTTCTATCCTTTTTGACAACATTATTATTTTATATACAGTTCATTTCAAGAATTGTTTAATTTAATTATCTGAATAACAGGTGGACTAAAATATAAAAAAATGTAGGGCCAGCTGGAATTTTTAGGGGCCAGAGTTTGGTAAAGAAGCAGTGGGGAGGGTTAGTGAATGTCACAGCACTCAACGCCTTCCCCCATTTCAGCGGATGTGTGTCAGTGTGTACCTGTGACACAGACTGACAGATACACACACAGACAGGACTCACTCACTCACAAACTCCTCCTCCCCTCATACCCAGAGAGCCACCATTTAACTGCTTTGCTCCCGCCGGACTAAGTGGCACAGTGGTGACTGATCCTGTCAGTCACCGCCATGACCAGCATTAGTGCCCCCAGTCATGCTTTGCGCTTGTGTTAGTAAAGAATGATTGTGCACACTCTTTCCAATCACGGCGGTGACAGGTCAGTCAGCACCAGAACAGAAACTGTAAGTGCCCGTGAGTGCACTGGGATGTAACTAGTACACCATGGGTTCTAGCACCTTGGGTGACCCATGATGTAGCTTTGATCCCCAGCAACAAACAAAATGCTTATTTTACTAGGAGAGATCGCGTCCTGTGTTTCATTTGCACTGATGTCAGATAGAAGGGGGATGATTCCTCCACTATTCCATCATCAGAGACCAAGCGATCCTGTGATTGTGAGTGCTGGAGGGGCCGAGGCACTCCGAGGGGTAACATACAGGTGCGCCGACGAGTATTCTAAAACTTGCCTTGGAAAATCACCAACAAGACCCAGGTACATTCAAACTGAATGGGACTGCCAGGGACCCCTGCTGTGTTAATCCGATGGGCCATTAGTCTTTCTGCAGAAATGTCACTGAAATGTTGCAGCATGTACCCAGTATGTACCTGGGTCTTGTTGGTGATAGCCACAGATTTTCCAAGGCAAGTTTTAGAATACTTGTCGGCGTACCTGTATCAGGGCTGGCTTGATGGTGGTGCCATCGGTACCACTGCAACTAGCCCCGGGTTACAGAAGCCCCGCGCTCTTCCCCACAACATTTGAACTGATTGCCGGGGGAGAGCGAGGGGCCTCTATAAACTCTGGCATCTCCTCCTGCTCGTTGAGATGAGGCGTTGCCATGATAATGTGCTGCCGTAGTTGGAGATGCCAAAGATGAGGAGCAGGAAGAGTCGCCTGAAGAAGGTATGATGCCCTGCGCTCTCCCCAGGCACCGGGCCTCGCCAAACTCCCAGCCAGCCCGGAACATACTAATGTAATCCAATTTCAATTGGATTTTTTTCTTTGATACACGCATAGTGCAGTTTTACCCCCAGAATTGTACCGCTTTTGTCCTGATACGTATCCAAAATGTGATGAAAATGTTGGCTCATTCTGTCAACAAAAGCGTTTGCTATGGAGATGGCTGGTGTTTGTGTAGCGACTGCTCCTTTTAGAGAAATGCATTCAGGTTTTTATAAGGCAGATCTTCCAAATATTTACACATTTGGCTTTTATTTTAATTAATGTTCCTAGCTAGCTTACCAAGTGACAATCATGATTTAAAGCATTTATTTGGCAATAAACCAATACTAGATTACTGAAGTGTATCAATTCTTGGGAAACCTAACACTATTGACCCAGGGACACTAAATACCGTAGGGCTCTGTCAAACTCAATACACATATGTCCAGATTATATCAGGGAGAAAACATGAGATATTCTTATAGTTGTAAAATATTTTATTCAAATAAACTTTTTTTCTTCTATGTGGCCCAGGTTTGAGGTGGCAGGAAATTCTCTCCCTAAACGATCAAGTGCAACTGACTTTATTAACAAGTTGTATACATTTTATGCAAATAAAATCATAAAAGTCTGATATATGTCAAGTCAGACCGGACCGAGAAAGGCAGACTGTATATCTCAAAGTGTACCAAACAGTCCTATCTACCCTCGCAAAAAATCCAGCAAAGCAAAACTCCCATACATCTGAAGGGCTCTACACGCATCACTTAATATTTGAAGGCCAAGTTAGGTACCACTTTTATCTGCTGAAGGGAGGTCAGTTACAGTAATTCTGTATTACTGCAAGTGGTTTCTTTTTCTTCTTCCAAGAATGCAAAATATATGTAAAAAAAAAAACAAAAGATTGTCTATAAAGATATGCAATTCTTTTCCGGTGGCTTCTATATTATCATTTAAATCTTATTTACCGTATGACATCAAATGGATGAAACAACTTTATTAGCAGATAGAATAAGGAGTCACAGAACAATGTTTCTTCAAGATGTTCTTGTGTCTTCTTTCATCTTTGTTTATTGCTTTCGGTTCCTTTTCAGATGAAAGTACAAACATATAAAAGGGTCCTGCGTGGTACACTCCAGACGTGGGACCTCTATACAGAGAAGTGAACGGAACATACCTGCCTGCTATTTTAATTAATATTTTTTGTCGAACGGTACAAAGAAAAACAAAGACCATTCAAAGACTATTGCTTAGAGTTGGCAATATGATCAGTTACTTACATTTTGAAGGGGTAGGAAAACGATTTGCACGTAAAATACTGTTTAAACTTCAATGACGTGTAAAAAGAAAATAATGAGTAAACGATTGAGGTTTATCTCTAAACATGGAGGATGATGGCACATTAGCGCAAGGCCATTATTATGCCTACTTCTATTTTTTGTCACAGACCCTTCAAAATGTCGAGCTTATGCTTTTCCCTGTTGCTTTAATGATTTCATTGTTCTTGCCTCATACATGTTTTTAATTGTCACTAAATACTACAGTATTTTAGAGCTATTCATCAAAATGTTTCTATACGCATTGCTATGCCTAGGAGGTAAACGTTCCTCTCATTTATTCCCTCTTGGTCTGCATACAGGCATACCCCGGTTTAAGGACACTCACTTTAAGTACACTCGCGAGTAAGTACATATCGCTCAATAGGCAAACGGCAGCTCACGCATGCGCCTGTCAGCACATCCTGAACAGCAATACCTGCTCCCTACCTGTACCGAAGCTGTGCGCAAGCGGGGAGACTATAGAGCCTGTTACAAATGCATTATTTACATCAGTTATGCACGTATATGACGATTGCAGTACAGTACATGCATCAATAAGTGGGAAAAAGGCAGTGCTTCACTTTAAGTACATTTTCACTTTACATACATGCTCCGGTCCCATTGCGTACGTTAATGCGGGGTATGCCTGTATTACGGTCCCAAAGCCTTTCCCCGTGCTTTTTATGACATTTATGTAACAGAAGTTGTCAGTTTCTGGACACCTTTGTGATAAAGGCTTTAGAATTGGAAATAGAACAGGAAAGATCTTCCCAATGATCTGCTAAATCTGCATCAAGATCACTTTAAGTTTGCTAGTGATTTCCTCCCTTTGTAATACCTTCTTATTTTCATTTATACAATAGACATATTGAGAATATAAAACATAAG
Source organism: Ascaphus truei (assembly GCF_040206685.1). Taxonomy (NCBI): domain Eukaryota; kingdom Metazoa; phylum Chordata; class Amphibia; order Anura; family Ascaphidae; genus Ascaphus; species Ascaphus truei. The sequence continues at coordinate 203,428,235 of NC_134484.1, read as the reverse complement.
CGTGACCAAATTATTAATTAAATCCAGTATCGTGGCCACAAAAGTGGCAAGAACTGGATGCTTTTGGGGTAGAATAGCACAGGGTATAATAAACTCCCTGCCTCCTCGTGTCCATCCTGCTGGTGACCTTTTATGGGCTCTCGCTTAATGAAAAAGTCTATTCCTCTTTCAAAGCTACAGTATCAATGCCATTTGCTGCCACAACCTCCTATGCAGTCAATTCCATAAATTGATTAAAAAACGTCTTTCTTTAATTTGTTTTACATATGATACAGTAGTTGATAAAGTCATTAGGTGACCCCTGATCCTTGTACCATGTGAGTTTATGAATAGTCTACATTGAATATTCCGCCACTGTTGAATTATGACAAACAATGTACAGTAGGTCATACATTAGTGTAGTAATATTATTGACCATAAACACTTATGTAAAATAACAAAAGAAAAAAAGCAAGTTGTAGATGACGATGTATAAATGCAAAGAAAAGCTTGAAGCACTGCATTATTCTTTTGTTCACAGTTGCATATTGTACAGTGTTGCAACTCAAATTGTACACCTGCCTCCTCAGATGTAACATGTCTTTTGGTTCAAAAAAAGAGAAATGCATTGAGTAAATAAATACAGATTTTGATATATCCCATTATAGCATGTGCATCTATTAACTCATTCCTATCTCCTACTAACATTACCCAAATCTCAAACGGAAGCACACATCTTGCTAAATTGGTGTGTAGCCAGGTCACCTGATGGCTACTATTCTGCCTTACGGCTGGCTGTAAACCCTGGTACAAATCGGGTTGCCAGTAGTTGCTATGGGATTTTTCCCCCCTCCGAGGAGCGGCACTTGAGAGACAGCGGGTGGCGGTGACATCAGGCCTGGGCATGACCAATCATGGGTCCAGACATATGAAGTGAATGCTGCACACCTAGAAAAGTATATCAATGATACAATTACCGATGCTCCCGTGCTTGAACGAAAGCCTGTTGTCAGTCCTAGATCAGTAGTGGAAGGAACACAGGGCACAACGGATTTAGAATATCTAAACTAATTTATTGAGCCAACACAAAGTTTCGACCTCAGAGGTCATTATCAAGTGACATAGTGGCATAAACACAATCCCATCACAACCTTTAAATAGCGCCCCAATCCCCATCATGCAACCTGTCCCATTAGCACTGATTGTAAACATGTGCTGAAAATATCCCCTCCTCCAATGTCCGTATTCCTAGTATAGTAATATCAACCTCTTTCAGCTGCATCTCCTACTCCTGTGTCCCGTGGCAGCCTCTGCAGTTCCTCAACATCCGGGGCGCTATTTAAAGGTTGTGATGGGATTTTGTTTTATGCCACTATGTCACTTGTTAAAGACCTCTGAGGTCGAAACGTTGTGTTGGCTCAATAAATTAGTTTAGATATTCTAAATCCGTTGTGCCCCATGACCAATCATGAGCCAGACCTGGTGCTCTCCTCCTGACAGTACTTAAAGGCAGAATCGCCCTAAATTTAGTAGTGTCATTCCCCCACTGAGGAAGGCAGGTCACACAACTGGGAGCCTGAGATTGGGGCCTTCCCTTGTGCTCTTCCCTCCAGGGGAGAGTGAGTGTGGACCATACCTCTGCCTCTGCTAGGGAGGTGGGGGAAGATCTAGGACGGCTGCGGGTGCCCTTAGCCTGTAGTGAGTGCATTGGGCAGAAGCCTGCTTGTTACTGTGCTGTACAGAAGACAATAAACCGTTTCTGTTATATATCTCCTGCCTGGTGCGTGACCTTACTGGGGGGGAGAGGTAATAGTTCTACCGTGGGAGATCACCTTCAGTTCCTGGAGCCTACAGCAGATGGAGGCGCTGCACTGCTAAAGAGATATGTAGGTTGTGAACCCCAGAAGCCTGGTCCTGTGTCCCCACTACCATCGGCGGACGACTCAGCCCTCCTGTTGCCAGCAGGTATATGCACCATACACCGTAGTAATGGCCAAATCTCCCACCGGGTGGGGTGAAACACCGTTAAAGGTACAATATGAAAACGTACATTTTGTTACAAAATTACCTTGATATGTAGACTCCATCAAATTCCAATTATCTATATATGTTCCAAATAGAGTACACAAGAACTAATCAATACGGGATTATTTGTCAAAGCCTCTAAACTAGAAGAAAGGTGTACAAAATGCACAAGATTTAATAATTTTTTTTTTGCTTTGATCAACATGCTGTATTTTCAAACTATATATTTAAAAGGGGAAAAACTAAACAAAATGTAAAGCAATATTTACAAAGTGCTGCAGTCGATCATGAATTACCTTAGTACAGGCCTGCACAACATGCGGCCCGCGGGCCGCACTCACTGAGCGGCCGGGGTGGCTTTCTGCTCTCCCTCTCCCTCCCAAGTCCTCTCTACTCCTCCGCCTCCCTCCCGAGTCCGCTCTCCCCCTCCCCCAGGAGCCAGCTCTCCCCCTCCCCCAATATTATGTGTGTGGGTGAGGGGGAGAGATAGGGGTATAAGAGATAGATGGGGAGTATTGCAAAGGTTGATAGTGAGGGGTTCTTGGGGAGATATGAGGATGATGATGAGTGGTGCTGGTGGAGATATATGAGGAGGACGATGAAGAGTGGTGCTGGGGGAGATAGATGAGGAGGAGGATGAAGAGGGGTGCTGGGGGATATATATGAGGATGATGAGAGGTGCTGGAGGAAAGATGATGATGGTGATGATGATGAGGATGAGAGGTGCTGGAGGAGAGATGATGATGATGATTTTACCCGTGCGGCCCAAATGTTTTTTCCTTGGAGCAGTTCGGCCCTTCTCACTTTACGAGTTGTGCAGGCCTGCCTTAGTACATATGGCTATTAGGTACTGTTTCTTTACACTCCAAACGCAATCAGACACTTTGGAGTTCATTGAATCACCCCTTTGTGTCTGACCACTTGGTATGATTAGTTTTGGTCTCCGTCTTCCCTGATTGGTGTGCGTAACTCACCATGTTCTACCATGCATTTCTATAGCACTAGTCCAACATTCATGACTTATTATTGCTTACCAAGGACCTTCACACTATATCAATCCCCAACTTTGTATTCTACTGTATAATGTTTATGCCATTTACAAAAAGACCATTCATCTACCATTCCATGAAGCTACTGATAAATATAAAAGACTAGCCCTAGTAAGATCCCTGCTCCATCAGACCTTTCATCCATTTATCTACTTTAGGACAAGTGTCGATATGACAGACGTATTTGAATCTCCTATGTAGAACAATATTGCAGACCTTATTGGAACCTAGGAACACAACATTCACCCCAATCAACTTTTATTCTCACCCAGTAAAAGGAATCAGATTACATGTTTTAGAAGTTCTCTCCGTCAATAATGTTTCAATAATTTAATGCACCAGATGCTCCCTCCATACTCTCATTTTTATCTTCTGGACCTTCCCATGTATCAGAATAAATAGTGTCTAGGACATTTGGCCGAGGCTAAGTCGCCGCCGGCGTTTAGCTGCCACACCCTTTGTTGCGGGGATATCTCGCCGCTGGCCGTTTCGCCACCAAGGTAAGTCCCTGACCTTACCCTTATCTAAACCCCTAATATTAATGCTATCCCCTACTCAAACAAGCTTAACCCCCTACCCTAAGCCACTTACCCTAAAAATATTAACTCCTTACCCTAAAAATATTAACTCCTTACTCTAAAACCCATATATTTAACCCCCTACGTTAACTGACCATATTGGCACAGTGGTGGTGGCTGAGTGTCCAGCGTCAGAATGGCTGCGAAGAAGGATCGCTCATCGGCCTAAAGCCGGTGGCAGCATTTTGGAAGAAACAGTGGTGTTGCCTGAACCCTTCTGTGATGGGGTTTACAAACCCCTCACTTGCAAACCAGCAATACTAAAAAAAGAACCCTTCACCACAAGCTTTTTAAGTTCTTGAATATATCATAAACGCCACTGTCTTGACAACTTTCAGTCTTGAGATTTGCTTTCTCCCTGAGAATGGACTGATGTCCCTGTGAGCTTTTGCTTTCTGAATGGCATCATTTTGCCCAGGGACCCCTCTTTGGACAACCACAACACTTGTTTTTATTTTGGTTATGTTTACCTGCCTGACAGGTTTCCTGCTCAAAGCCTACTACCCCCATATTACCAAAGGCAGCCCTTGTGATGTTAAGAAGTATTAACTGTTGGTGGCCCTTATCAGCGGTTATACTAGTTTTGAACTACACTATCCCTATTGGTAAGCACTTGATCCAATAGTGTCCACTCATTAGTGGGCTCATTTATCCTCAATTGCATAGGGAAAACATCCTGCAAGTGAGTCAGGACCATGTTTTCTCCAAGCAGAAGCTGTAGCTGGGACATTTCAATGCACACTTGGCAAATTAAGGTATTCTATATGAAGCTACTCTCCCTATGTCGTACAGTATAGTAAATCTCTATTCAGAGATGTCAGCATTACATACTGGGCAAACACATCCCATTCTTTCTAGTGTTTAGTGAGAACAAACCTGAAAAACCCCACACAGATCAACAACCTGCCGAAAAAACAAACTCAATCGCCAGCGAACTGAAGAAGCAGTATGTGACTATGTGGGAAAATGATATCCAGAGCTCAAAGAAGCTGGAGACCTATCACAGCCTACAAAGAGAATACACTCTGGCACCCTACCTACTGAAGGTAAAAGACCCAAAGCAGAGACCGACCTTGTGCCAGTACAGAATGAGTGCCCGCAGTCTGGAAATAGAAAACAGGCAGACACAGACAGAACAGGAAGCCCCGGGAGATGAGACTGAGCCAGCGATGTGAGCTAGGAGAGGTAGAAGATGAAACTCACTTCCTGCTGTGTTGCACACAAGACTGAAGTGAGGAGTGCCCAGCTGGAGAAACTCACAGCTCTTAACCAGAACTTTAATAATATAGAAGAGAACCAACAAATAGCGATCCTCCTGGGAGAAGATCAAACCACAACAGAACTGGCTGCACACCATATCAGCACCTGCCACAGGCTGTAAGAGGCCCACTAACCCCCACATCCCTGTGTGTAACTGTTACCCATGTACCCTGCACTCATTATACCCTACCCCCTATAATTCATGTACTGTGTAACCATTATACCCTACCCCCTATTATTCATGTACTGTGTAATCATTGTACCCCACCCCTGATTATTCATGCTTTGGCAATACTGAAATGTTCTTTTGTCATGCCAATTAAGCTTATTTGATTTGATTTGATATTATGGGTCTCCATCAAAAATTATACAGCAGTTTGGAAATGCAGAGTTATAGGTCTAGGAATCGTGACAGGCCCCTTCTGTTATGATCCAAACAATGTACAGTATTCATAACGAATAGAAACAAAATAATCAAAATGTACACATACTATGTTATTAATGTCCCAGCTGCTCCACTTGGCTGAAACTTAGAAAATGCAGAGGGTCACTGCAAAAACCAGAGCTCTTCAACTTGGAGTGTCTCTTTCACTGCTCAGGCAGCAAAGTGCATTTTCTTCTAAATAAATCTTTTTTTTTTATCGAAGGTAAATATATATATAGTACAGCTTTTATAAATGCTTACAAAATGTTTAAGTATGTCATTATTTACCAATGTATCAACAATTACACTACAGTACTGTGGTGGCCACCTCTACTTGTAAATGATTGCTGATCCGACCCCTTTGGGAAACGTGCTACAACTTAAAGAGCTTCACTGACTTGTTTTAACTTATCTGAGGACAATGGGCACTTGTGAAAATAAATGGTTTATATTATGGCCCACCAAATATATATTATATATACACACTTGATGGTTCATTGTTTCAAAATCAAAGGTTAAAACATTTGACTTGCTATTATGGTTCAATGCCCTCACTTCAGTGAAGCAGAGGTGACTAACACTTGCCCTTTGCGGCAAAGTTATGCTTTCTAATACAATGGGGTTTATAGCAAGAGAAGCAGAAAGGGTTGAGTAATAGCAGTTAGTAAAACAGGAGTGGGAGGAACCAACTCACCCTTACTACTGGCTCTCTGCTCTTCTCGGGCACTTTCAAGTTGCATGCCATTTCTCATATGCTCATAATAACAATGGCATTCTGACGGCCATAGGTTATAATCAGTGGTCGACAAATCACCAAAAAATCTACTCGCCGAACAAAAAAATCTACTCGCCACCTAGTACCACACGTGTGCTACTTGGGCCAATAGGAGCTCGCCACGATGTTAAATCCACTCGCCCGGGGCGTGCAAATGTATAGGTTTGTCGAACACTGGTTATAATTATAGTCTAAGTTCTTGGCAGAGGTCAAGGATCTGAATTACAATGAGAGTTACAGACTTCCACATACGATCACAGACCATACGGGTGTTAACATGTGTTAAATGTGAGTGGGAACCAGTAGACCATAAGTGGTCCAATCTTTAATCATGAGACTGCAAATTAAAATGTTGTCTTAAAGTAGAACAACGTTGTCTGGGGGGGAAAAGCAAAGTCTTATGGGGTTATTTATTAAAATATCCCATCTGCAAAACTAGCACAACCTGCACTAGATTTATCACACGGCACAAAAACAAATCATGTTCCTCTCAGTGAATATTGGTTTCTTTGATAAAATCTAAAATGATTTTTTTGCCAGGAAACTTTACAAATGACCTCCTTGTCTAGATGTTCACCAGTGACAGCCTAACAATAACCAGAGACATGTCTAGATTTTGTCAGTGCAATTAAGCAAATCAAGTGCTTGTCATGTATTTACATGAGATCCGGGGCATTGTAACATTAAACTGCCAAAGAGGATTGCAAATCTTCAGTATATACTGTATAAGAATATTCTGCAGGTCTACATGATAAGTAAAGGATTTTATGCTTTATGAGCCACACGTTTCTACATGTTTAATTTTCCAACTATCTGACATAGTTCATACGAATACAAGTAATTTTTTTTTACCCCGATTTCTGCGCTTTGTCAGTAGAATTGTTCTGTTTTAGCCAATTTATAAGACAGCCATATTCAACGTAAAGAACAGAAAAGAGGTGCAAGCGCAAATAGCAGTACTTAACAGTGTATAATACCAATAAAAATATACCACAATGTGCAAAAATATATAAACCCACAGTGAAGATCAAAGTGATCAAATATAATATATAATCACTGTCCTTGGAGATAATGCTGCTCCCAAGCAAGACTCAGACCCAATCCAGATACAGGGATGGCAGAAAATGTCTCTCCAAACCATGCATATGATTTTTTGTCCTTAACCACTGATTGTCTCTTGTAGGATAATTTGTGGTAGATTGGGTTGGTATTACCTGTAATATGACAGAAAATTTTGGGGCGCAATGTGCATCCAGGGACATAGAATGAAAAATTATAATAGTGCAATACAGTATACACAATGAAAATGTGAGTAGGCGATTCTGTGAATGTTCCATTCACATGTTCCACATGAAGATCAAGCTGTGAGGTTATATAGAGCAACGGTGCGCAAATTGGGGGGGGCGCGAGACTGTCTGCGGGAGGACGCAGGGTTTACAGAGGCCCCGCGCGCTTCCCGAAGGCACTTGGCTCCGGCGGCTTCTTACATGCATCAGCATGGCAACGCAGCATCAAATGATGCCACTAAATCATGTGACATCATGACACCGCCGAAGCAAAGGTAAGAGTGGGGGGGGGGGGGTAGGGGGGTGCGCATAGAGCGGGGAACTGCTGGCAGGGGGCGCAGGGGAAAAAGTTTGTGCTCCCCTGATATAGAGTAACCAACTCAAAAGGACATCCTGGTATCCTCTTCATACATCCATAGCGAATTCCATGAGGGTCAAAGAAAAAGGAGGAGGGGATTCCCACATAGAAAAAGACAAAGCAAATATAGTGAAGATTGCTTTATATATAAAAATGCACTTACATAGGCAACTTTGTGACGTGCATTCAGACCACCCTGGGTCACAAGACTGGAAATAGACAGCAGCACTTCCTATCAGCCTTTGATCCTGCTAAACGGCCGCCAAGAAGCAGATGTAATCACAGGGTTGGAAAATCAGGAACCTAATCTCAGCTGCCGTCCACCAGCAACACACAAATGCCTTCCCAGAGTCTGTATGGTCAGTAAAACTCCACCCTATGCGTTTTGCTCATATTTGAGCTTCCTCAGGGGTATTTCATAACTTAAATGGATGTATGAAGAGAATACCAGGATGTCCTTATGAGTTACTCTATATAACCTCACAGCTTGATCTTCATGTGGAACATGTGAGTGGAACATGCACAGAATCTCCTATTCACATTTTCATTGTGTATACTGTATTGCACTGTTATTCTTCATTCTATGTCCCTGGATGTACATTGCGCCCTGAAGGTAATACCAACCCAATCAACCACAAATTATCCTACAAGAGACAGGTGTTAAGGACAAAACGACATAAGCATGGTTTGGGGAGAAAAGAGTGATAAATGCATCTGCTCCAATCCCTTCAAACAATTAATTAAGAAATCTAAGACTACTGTACAGTACATACCCTGACCCTTCAAGATCATATTTAGCAAAGGAAAAGCTGCATAAAATAACTTCTTAATACTGTAAATCTTCTCTAAATCTGCCATGTTGCTAAAGATAAAAAAACAAAAACGTAAAACTGATATTAACATTTACATTTCCTGGCAAGCTCAACTCAGAACTTATTCCGTCTGAGGTACATTCACTTAGTACTAATTAATTAGTAATCATGTTAATAGTATGAAATCGTATATGTGTAAGACACTTTGGATAAAGACTGTATAATATTTGTTATCATTGGATATGGGACTGGAAGATTGCTAGAATTTTGTACAGTATATTGTTTTCTATAAACGCAGAATGAGTTTTAAGGGGACAGACTTTAGCCAGTTATTACATATTGCACAATTATCAGAGGATGGAGTCTCAAACACGTACTACTTATTTTAGTTGGCAAAAGGCATCCCAACAAATTTCCAAACATTATTATTCAATGTTGCATTCCTTAGAGCAGGGCTGCGCAATCTTTTCCCAATGCGGGCTCTCCCCCCATCCTCGCGCCCTCCCTCCTTACCTTGGCTCCAGTTTTCTGATGTCAGGACTTCACGCTGCCATGGCAACACAGAGTCACGTGACCCTCGACACTGCGTTACCGTCTCCCGAAGCCGTCTCAGCCAGGGTAAGTGAAGTTTACAGAGTCCTTCGCCGCTCCCCCGGCATTTAATTTAAATGCCTTAGGGACGCGCGTGGGGCGTCTGTATACCCCGCACCCCCGTAGAGAATCCCAGTGGGGGAACGGCCCCAGTTTGCGCACCCCTGCCTTAGAGCAGTGGTTTCCAATCTTTTTTTGGTTAAGGAACCCCAACTCTCTCTAATAGCACGTCTGAGATCAGATGCATTGTAAGGAACCCCAACCCTCTCTAATAGCGTGTGTGAGATAAGATACATTGTAAGGAACCCCAACCCTCTCTAATAGCGCGTCTGAGATCAGATGCATTATAAATTCTTCTAGATTTGGTACCATTTTCAAATGACCTGAAAACTGCAGGGACCCTTTTAGAGAGGCCCACTAAATCCTGGTAGAAAAATACTGCTTTAGAGAAATGAAAACCAAAAAGTATCATCATTCTCATTTTTAAGTGGACATCAAATTTCCATCCTTCAATAGGTGTAGATGTGTTGCAGTTTGTGAGAGTTCTTCACAAAGGAAATGATAAATGCATATAGTTTATAAAAAAAACAAAAAAAAACACCTCACAGGTGCATATATCACAAGCTATGACAGATCTACATCTCTCCAAGATAAAAATGCACCTTTATTTCTAAGTAATACAATTGAATCCTGTTTTTGCTTCTTTCTTTGGGGGGTGGGGGGGGGGGGGAGGGGCGGATTTGGATTTGTGAATAATAGATTGAATTGCTACAATTTCATACAGTATATAAGTAAGTATATACCTGGACAAAGAACGGCAGTGGCGGCTCTAGGTGTTTGCGGGACCCCAGGTAGTAAATCGATAGGTGCTCTAGCCCCCAATGTTTTGCCACAATATTTGTTTAAGCTATTTTTTTAAACATTTGCTGGCACTAAATCCATGGGAACCATGTAAAGAAGAAATAAGGGATATAGAGTACACATGTGGCCTGACTGTCCCCGGTTTCCCAGGAGAGCTGGGAATTGCAGGGAATAAAGGAGCCGTGGTTATCCGTAGCTGCATCTTCCCCAGAACCGCCACAAAAAAATTACTTTTTGCTCTTGCGGTTAGAAGAGTAAGTCACCTAAACACCTTCTTTGGTCTATAACTGATTACAACCCTGATATTTTATTTGTAGCATCTTGTGTGCTAGAATATCAGTGGTTCCCAACCCCAGTCCTCAAGGACCAGTAACAGTGCAGGTTTTAAGGATACCCCGGCTTGAGCGCAGGTGGTTCAGTCACAATGATTGGGCCACCTGTGCTAATGAGAGGATTGCCTTAAAACCTGCACAGTTAGTGGTCCTTGAGGTCTGGAGTTGGGAACCACTGTGCTAGATGACAGAGAAAACATGCAAGTCTCTCCCCTCTGTTCCGTCTCTCTCACTTTTTCCCCTTGCATTTCTTTCTTGCCTCGGGTATTTCTCCTTTTTCTATCCGCTGCCTATGTTGCCTAAGGCTGCGTCCCCGCTAGCGCTGAGAGGGCGGTGCTTGGCGAGGTGACTTGCATATATATATATATATATATATATATATATATATATATATATATATAGTGTTCGACAAACCTATACATTTGCTCGCCCCGGGCGAGTGGATTTAACCCCCGGGCGAGTAAATATTGGCCCAAGCAGCACACGTTTGGTACTAGGTGGCGAGTAGATTTTTTTGTGTGGCGAGTAGATTTTTTGGTGATTTGTCAACCACTGTATATATATATATATATAACATTACATTTATAATGTAATGCACGGGCACACACGCTCACCGGCGCTCGGGTAAACACATTTTTATAAACTTTCTAGCACGCTCAGCTTCTCCTGCAGCGTCCCCTTCTCCTGCAGCGTCCCCCCCGCGAGCCCTTGCGAAAATTTTAAGGATACCCGGCGCTCATGCTTGGAGAGCTCTTCAAGCATGAGCGCGCTCAGTGCCAGCGGGGACAAAGCCTAACGGTGGAGCCTCTTCTGAAGTATGGTAGATATTTTGTCTTATTTCCGATATTCTTCTTTCAGTCAGGTGTCTAATTGTATATTTGTGATTTTTTTTTTTTTAACATTAAGATCTAAGTTCATATTGGTTGTAAAGAAGCATCCATGAATATTAATGTCTACACCTATCAGGAATATCTCATGTGGACTCAAAGAAAGTACCAAACCACTCCCTTTCTCAGAACTAAAATGTGACAATTGCAATCACAAAAACAAATACATTTCTAGAAAAAAAAAAGTCTGACTTCTCTGACCATTTACAATCCAACCATGTTCTTTGAGAACCCTGTGGCAAATTAACTATTGTATCACTCTTTAGCTTATGAAGGCATCATCAATCATGCAGGTAGGGTACACCAAATATTCAATTTTGTCGATGGTCTGCAGATATCACTGCAATCGTTAGTATAGTCTATTCTTGATTATTGGGATTGTCTTTTCAATGTATGGTTTCTTAGTGTATTACAACTGAAAGCAGAGAAATAATTGCTTGAATCTGAAATATACCTTGCTGCTTTAATGAGGACAAATGCAAAAAAACTGTCATGACAACAGTAATGCATCATTCACCTGGACAATAAATGATGTTGTATGTCCAAAAGACAGGACAAGAGTCAGGGCCGCCAGCAGATATCATAGAGCCCAGGATGAATTAAAGAAGCTTTCCCCCCTCCCCCGGTGCACTGGGAGAGAACGAGATGTGGGGGAAGGGGGATGGCGGGGGGAGAATGAGATGGGTGCGTGGGAGGGATGGAGAGGGGGCGATTGAAGAGGGAGCGGATGGAGAAGTGGGGGAGCAGAAGGGGGGGAGGAAAAACAGGATGAGGGAGAAGGGGGGAGAGAGAAAGGAGAGGGGAGAAGAGAGCAGGGGAGAGATGGGTTAATAGTCAGAGATGGTGCAAGGACAGATAGATGGGGGAGTTAGAGGGGGAAGAAGAGATAGATGGGAGAGAGAAATGGGGAAAGAAGAGCGAGCGAGAGAAATGGGGGAAGAAGAGCGAGAGAGAGAAATGGGGGAAGAAGAGCGAGAGAGAGAAATGGGGGAAGAAGAGAGCGCGAGAGAAATGGGGGAAGAAGAGAGAGCGAGAGAAATGGGGGAAGAAGAGAGCGCGAGAGAAATGGGGGAAGAAGAGAGAGCGAGAGAAATGAGGGAAGGAGAGAGCGAGAGAAATGAGGGAAGGAGAGAGCGAGAAATGGAGGAAGGAGAGAGCGAGAAATGGGGGAAGGAGAGAGAGAGAAATGGAGGAAGGAGAGAGAGAGAATGGGGGAAGGAGAGAAAGAGAAATGGGGAAGGAGAGAAAGAGAAATGGGGAAGGAGAGAGAGAGAAATGGGGGAAGGAGAGAAAGAGAAATGGGGGAAGGAGAGAAAGAGAAATGGGGAAGGAGAGAAAGAGAATGGGGGAAGGAGAGAAAGAGAAATGGGGAAGGAGAGAAAGAGAAATGGGGAAGGAGAGAGAGAGAAATGGGGGAAGGAGAGAAAGAGAAATGGGGGAAGGAGAGAAAGAGAAATGGGGGAAGGAGAGAAAGAGAAATGGGGGAAGGAGAGAAAGAGAAATGGGGGAAGGAGAGAGAGAGAAATGGGGGAAGGAGAGAGAGAGAAATGGGGGAAGGAGAGAGAGAAATGGGGGAAGGAGAGAGAGAAATGGGGGAAGGAGAGAGAGAAATGTGGAAGGAGAGAGAGCAAGAGAAATGGAGGAAGGAGAGAGAGCAAGAGAAATGGAGGAAGGAGAGAGAGCAAGAGAAATGGAGGAAGGAGAGAGAAATGGAGGAAGGAGAGAGAAATGGAGGAAGGAGAGAGAGCGAGAAATGGGGAAGGAGAGAGAGCAAGAGAAATGGGGAAGGAGAGAGCGAAATGGGGAAGGAGAGAGAGAGAAATGGGGAAGGAGAGAGAGAAATGGGGAAGGAGGGAGAGTGCGAGAGAAATGGGGGAAGGCGAGAGCAAGATAAATGGGGGAAGGACAGAGTGAAAGAAATGGGGGAAGAAGTGTAGAGAAAGAGAAATGGGGGAAGGAGAGAGAGAGAAATGGGGGAAGGAGAGAGAAATGGGGGAAGGAGAGAGAGAGAAATGGGGAAGGAGAGAGGGAGAAATGGGGAAGGAGAGAGAGCGAAGTGGGGAAGGAGAGAGAGCAAGAGAAATCGGGGAAGAAGAGAGAGAAATGGAGAAGGACAGAGAGAGAGAGAGAGAGAGAGAGAGAGAGAGAGAGAGAGAGAGAGAGAGAGAGAGAGAGAGAGAGAAATGAGGAAGGAGAGCGAGAAATAGGGGAAGGAGAGAAATGGGGGAAGGAGAGAAATGGGGGAAGGAGAGAGCGAGAGAAATGGGGGAAGGAGAGAGCGAGAGAGAGGGGTGGGGGGATTTATTGCTATGACCTAGGTCAGGAGTGGCCAACTCCAGTCCTCAAGGGCCACAACAGGTCACAGTATAAGGCTATCCTAATGTTATGTTGGTGGCCCTTGAGGACCGGGCCTGGCACCCCATGAAGTAGGTCCTTAGTTTTGTTCAATTAATATTAACCCTTACAGAGCTTTGCTATGCAATGGATGTTGTTCTCTCTTTTAAAGAAGGAAGGGAGGCGGCCAGGGGCCTCTCAAAATGCTTAAGCTGAACTCCACTGTTTCCCTAAACGTTGCTGTATATTGCGGACTACACTCTATTTAATACTGTTGGCGGTAAGTTTCATGACTGTCCAGTGCAGACTTATAATGTACATAAATAATTGGACCACAAAACAAAGACTAATATTAAAAAGCGTAACTATAGTACAGCACATGCTTCACAATAACTCTGGCACGGTGACCTAAGAAATGTCACAACAGTTAGTGCCATCTGGGGGGAAAAAGAGACGGCTGTGTGCCTATAAAATTGATGAAACATACTGTATATGTGCACACAGAAAAATGAATTATAAATGCTCAGTTTATAAAAGAAACGCATGTGGTTAACCTTCCAAAACAAAAAATCTGCTATGGGACTGAAAAGTTGATTGTAAATAAAAAGCGCTTTATCACCCTCATATTGTCGTGCTACGGATAGTTGACTTGTGAAACATCCATGTAAAACCCTCAATAAGGTTATTCGATGTTGATGATGTTTCACGATGCTGATGCCAAGAAAAAAAGCCTGTAGCTATTATAAAAAGGTACAGTACTGTCTACTTTTTTTTTATTGTATTCCACAATAAATTAGGTTTTCGCCTTAATTTCCTTTTCTGTGGAATCATGTTTAAGCAAGTGAGTGTTGAATTATGTTGCCTGGTCCATTAATGGCAGCCACTTTCCCATCTGTTTATCATTTCGGCAGAAGCACTCATGATCAATTTACCCCACCTCAACCAATGAATTCTGCTGAAAAACAAGCCAGGGGCAATTCAGCACAACTGTGGCAATTAATCTTTAGCTCCCTGTAGCCCAAAGGAGAAAGCACAATGTCTGGGGTGAGATTGGCAGTCTCATCACTTTCCAGATGTCAGATTAGCTAATTGTTGCATGTTTGACAGTTTGACCCGAGGGAAAAAAAAACAAACTTTGACCATCGCACCTGTCATACAACAATACACGAGTGCTGAGAGATGCCAGAAAAACATGGATGTGAAGAAGTACGGTGATGTATCTGAGATTACTATTAGTAGAGTTTTCAAACATCTAAAAAGCCTGTTGTAATTAGTTGGTGCCAGTGTATAAATAAAGTCTTTCTCAGGACCAGAAAATCTATGATATAACATGAGTACATGAGGCATCTATCTATATGCTCTTTTACCTTATTACATTACTTTGGTGTTACGTCTGGGTCACTGATGCCCTTTTTTTTTTTACCCAAATCTGACACCTATAAAGTTTGTAAACATGGTGACCTGAGTCTTGGGAGGGGTTTGATTATCTCTGGCTATTCCGTATTGTGTAATGTTACTAAGTGTTCAGCAGCGGCGGATTTCCAGATCCGCTGCCCCATAGCACTTACATGTAGCGGTCGCCTCCTTGGTGCCGACCTCCTTCTCCTTCCGAATCGCAGCTTCAAAATGATGCCGCGGATGTCACCAACGTGACGTCGCATGGTGTCGCATTGCCATGGTAACGTGACATCATTAGACGGCGCAACCTCACGTTGCCATGGTAACGAGAAGTCGTGTGACGTCACATCGGTGATGTCCGCGGTGTCACTTGACACTGCGATTCGGAAGGAGAGCAGCAGCAAAGAGGCGCGCGCCACATGTTTGTTACAGCCTTTGTTACAGTCTAAAGCTTTCTTCCTACTTTGCGTACAAGTTAACCTTTGGAAGAATATAAGCAATGGACAAGTGAGTTGGGGATCCCGCTTTTGGTTAATTCCTCATTTTCTCTTTACCTGTGAGTAATTACACTTCCCACTGTTAAGCATTGTTTATTTGTGTACGTGCAAAGAAGAAAATTGATGATTCCCAAACACCAGCTGTTTATCTTTCATGTTTAAAAACGGCAACATCTGCAAAGCACACCGTCACAGTAGGTATTAAATGGGCATGCATAACATTATTTTTGGAGAGGTTGTGACTGATCTTTGGATCTCAAAAACATTTAATGTTAAACTTCTATTTCTAGGTATGTATCATTTAAAAAATAAAGCGGAGATCATATTTGGCACAATCTACCGCTACTTTTGAAATTGACTTTTGTAATAAATATCTCAACATTAAATATACAATATTAATACACTTTTATTTAGGCACTATTTTCATCAAGTAGGCTTATACACCTTTTCAGTGACTCTTGTGTTTTTGATCATTTTGTTTAGCATTGGCTATAGTAAATAAGCCTTGACACACATTATTTAGGGTTACTGTATACAATATCTAAAAAAGCAAACCTACATTATACCAGATGTGCAGAACTCCCTGCTATTAAAAACATGCCGTTTAAGAAGAATGGGCAGGATAGGTCATTTCACTACGAAGCACAATTTAGCATATGTTTGAATACAAGAGAATACTGTACATTTTTAGGCCGAACATAATAACAAAACATGCACAATAGTGAGCTAACATTTACGCAAAATCAATTTGTGTCTTTTATGAAGTACATGGAAAATAGGTGTGGGGACTAGGAACAAAGTTTATTTTGCTAAAGTATTTACTTATATAGAGTGTTGAAGCATTTCATGTAAACCAGTGTTTCTCAATACTGTCTTCGGGGCTCACGAGCCAGACAAGAGTTTAGGAATAATCAATGAAATACTAATCAAACATATTTGCACTTTACTAATATGTGAATGTGTGATTAGACGTTATCCATAAAGCATGGCGTGGCTGGGGTGTCCCGTGTAGAAACAAAGATGTAAACAATAACAATAATGGACTTCAATGGGAGTTTCCTTATGATAGTGATAATTAAATAGTTATTATATCCCCTTTTAGAGGCCTATTTCCTTATATAAACACATCTAATTTAGCTAGCCTTTCCTCAAAAATCAGACCTTCAATTCCATTTATTCATTTGATGTTTCTTCTCTTTCAAGTTCCATAATGGAGTGTTGCCCAAAACTGTACTCCATATTCAAGGTGTGATCTTACTAAGGATTTATACAGTAGCAAAATGATGCTTTCTTCCCTTCCATCCCCCGTTTTATGCAATATATAAGATCTTATTTGCCTGTGCAGCTACTGCATGACATTGATAACTATTGCCAAGTCTGCCTGCTGTCTACAAGGATTGACCTAATGTTGTCCCAGTTACTTTGTATGTGACCTGTTTATTCTTGCTCCTCAGATGCATAACCTTACATTTCTTTGTATTAAACCTCCTCTGCCATTTACCTGCCAAAGTTTCCAGTTTATCCTAGTCCTTATGTATAGAAATTGCATCCTGCTCTGATTTTACTATCTTACACAATTTAGTGTCATCAGCAAAGATGGAGACTTTGCTCTCTATGCCAACCTCAATGTCATTATTGAACAGGTTAAAAAGCAGGGGTCCCAGTACCAGTGAGGTACTCCACTCACAACTTTAGCCCAACTTGAAAAGGTTCCATTTATGAGAACTCTGTTGTCTATCATTCAACCAGTTTTCAATCCAGGTGCAAATATACCAGATCAAGTTCCTTTATTTTGTACACTAACCTCTTGTGTGGCACCATATCAAAAGTCTTTGCAAAATCCAACTACATTGTCCTGGTCTAAATTCCTACTTCCCGCCTCATAAAATGTAAAAAGGTTAGTTTGTCATGAATCCATCCTTCATAAATCCATGCTAACTATTACTAATAATTTTGCTAGCAAAATGAGTACCCGCAGAGGGGATGGAGAGTGGAGTCCCTTACTCAGTGCACAACCACTGAAACACCACAGTGATTGCTATAAATATAGCTATGCATGGGTCTAATTGTCCATAGGGTAGACACAATTGATGGTGATGGCTGTAATTAATTTCTAAGAATGTTACTGAATGGAGGGAATGCAGTGATACTCCGCAGCCCAATGAGTGAAATAAAAATGAGCCATTAATGGGTACGCACTTAAAATAAATTAATAGTCCATCCCAGAGACAGCAGATCCACTTGCAGTGTATATATAGTGTGGACTTGCATGATCAGTGCTGTTTATTCAGCTAACATCTGCCTATACTAGGAGGTGTCTCCCCAAAGGGCTATACAGATATAAGATCTCAATAGCCTGGTCACATAACTAGTATATGACCCAAAAGAAGGTCTCCTAATAATCAATCAGCAGTTAACACATGTAGATCATAGGTCTAAAACTATGATCTGTTAACTGACTAATCAGTCAAATACTGAACAGTAGAGCTTGTGTGCCCCAACTCCCACCTCCCTACTTGTCTCCCCCTTCCCCCCCCCTTCCTCATACAGAAAGTTAAACCAACTGCTGGGAAAGCAAGAGATACTGGCTAGCAGACAGATGTTAGGGAGATGCCCTATAGGACACCCTGAATGGTCCAAGTTAGAAAAATGGTGTTTAGCAGCCAACAGGAGACGATTGAGACCTGATATCTGTATAGCTCTCTAGAGGCGACACCTGCTAGTACAGGCAGATTTGGGCTGAATAAACAGCACTGACCAAGCGAGTCCACACTGCATATACACTGCAAGTGGAGCTGCTGTCTCTAGGACGGACTATCATTTTTTTTTTTTACTATTCACCTAGTAATCATTCACTGTATATATTTTAGCGCTTAATTATTGTATTATTGCAATTACTGTATATCATCATAGTGTATTCATTTATTTTAAGCGCATGCCCATTAAAGGTTAATTTTTATTTTACTCTTTGGACTGCGGAGTATCACTGCATTCCCTCCATTCAGTAACATTCTTAGGAATTAATTACAGCCACCACTATCAATTGTGTCTACCCTATGGGCAATTAGACCCATGCATAGCTATATTTATAGCAATCACTGGGGCTGTTTCAGTGGTTGTGCGAGTAAGGGACTTCACTCTCCATCCCCTCTGCGGGTACTCCTTTTGCTCCCAACATTCCCTTAGGTGCACCCACTGAGTTACATTCACTTTTAATGCTGAGCGGTGGGCTTCTTTCTGTTAAATATAGAGTAATCATTTTGTTAACCATTAGGTATTCTTGAATATTAACCCTTAATAAACCTTCAACTAGCTTCCCCAATATTAATGTCAGGCTTACATGTCTGTAATTCCCTGGTTGTGATCTAGCTCCCTTTTTAATTATAGGCTCCGCGTCGGCTTTACGCCAATCTTGTGGTACTGAGCCTGTGGAAATGAAGTCCTTCACTACTAAATATAACCGTTTGGCTATTACTGAACTTGGATACTTAAGACCCTTGGGTGCATGCCATTGGGACCAGGAATCCATGTGCATTCTAATGTGCCTTTAATAATGTGGCATCATTATTGCACATAGGTGCAACAATGAAACTATATAATTTTGTAGAGGCAGAAAATTCTAATAACCGTAACAAAAGTATTCAAAAAGCACTGCTTGTATAGGGTGTTTGGTCAGGAAGGATAAGGCCTTGCCTTTTGCTTTCTGACCTTGTTTCCACTGAGATAAGAAAACATGGAAAAATAATTTCATTTGTTTTTGAAGTGTTGAAACAATATTATGAGTTTCTCTCTAATATCATTAAAAAATGTAAATATAAAGTCTGTCTCCAACCCTTATCCCTCCCCCCCCCTTAGATTTACCATTTAATTGCATATCTGTACAATATAGCAATATTAATTTATGAGCTGCAAATTAGGCAACAAATGGATAGCATCTACCAAAGGATACCAGAAAAGGGTTCCGATATGGTTTGTGAATTAATGATAACCTCAGGTGTTAAAGTACACAAAAAAATAAAATGCTCCATTGCCAAACTTTTTGCATGTTTATGGGAGATTCAATGTTCTTTTGATGCTTGTGTACATACCTATCTATCTACATATTTTCAGAAATTTCTATTCATACAAATTGTATACATTTATGAAAATATGTGTGTGTGTGTGTGTGTGTGTGTGTGTGTGTGTATGTATACACACACACACACACACACGCATCTATATATAGATGGATATCTATTGTTAAACCTACATACTTTTCCATCTTCTATAACCATGATCCATCAAAAAAAAAACATACCCATCCTCCTTGTTCTTGGATCCAGTTTTGCAGGTGCCTATTCAGGTACTCTGTCATCCAGCCTGCAATGGAGTCCACCAGAGGTGACATCTCTCGGTTCACACTCTCTACGCACATGACCCCTCCAAACTCAAAGAAAGCCACGATCCGGCCCCAGTTCACCCCATCTTGGAAGAGCTCCTCCACCACTGCGGCAAAGCGCAGCCGGACTGTGGATGGGGTGAGGTGGAGGAGCCCTGAGATCTGTCTGAAGTCCTGCTGGTAGAGACGGGAGAACTCATCCCCAGCTTGGCTCAGGGTCTGGAGCACTGCTGGGGGAACCGGACGTGAAAGTGCATCATTATCATCATCATCATCGACTGGTTGGGCGCCACCTGGATCAACATTCCAATCTCTCGGGGCAATGTTCCATTCAGCATGGGGTAAAGGGATTGGGGAAGCAGCAGGTGCAGAGCTCCTGTGAGCAGCAGGTGCATTGTCCACAGAGGTGATTGGGGCATTACTTGGGGATGCATTATTTGAGGAAGCAGCAGGCAGAGGTGAAGCATGAGGATGCCCAGCTGGATCTCCAGGTGTAGCAGACACCTCTCCATCAGAAGAATGATTATTATAAGCAGCAGCAGCAGCATCTGGGAGAGCAGCAGAGGAGACCTGCTGCCTTCTCTCCTCCCATTCATAACCTCTCTGTGACAGCTTATAATGGATGTATTTTACCACTATGTCCCGGTGATCATACCCTCCTCTCCTGGGGTGAGCCATGTTTTCCAGAGATGTTTCGATTAAAACTGGCAAAAAATTATTGTGAATGATGAAAATTCAATGCAACCCCGCCCAGATCTCACAAAACAGCTGTATTGGTTATACTTTAGTTATTGTGAGCACTGGTTCCCTCCGATGCGCTTTCATTCTTCATTCTCTGCATTCCTCCTCCTCCTCCTCCTCCTTTCTGCCACTGGGGTTCAATACGTTTACTGAAATTTCCCTCCGAAAGGTGTTTTCATTCTTAGCTTTTAAGGGACATTCCCTTCTCGATGCTGAAACACAAACACAAATTTGCTTTATACTTACCAAATTCAGTGTGGGTTTTCCATGTGTGTCACTAGCAACTTTCAAAATGTGAACACAAATATTTTCTACACTGATGCAGAATGAGAAAACCATATTACCACCGAGCTGCAGAAAATGGTGTATATATATATATATATATATATAAAAAAAAAAAAATATAAAACAATAAATAAAACGGAAATAGCCGTGTTAGTCCAGTTGCGATATACATAGCGTGTGTGTGTGTATGTATATATATATATATATATATATATATATATATATATATATATATATATATATATATATATATATATATATACACACACACACACACTATCTGTGGATACACACATACATATACAGTACATGCACATACACACACACACACACACACACACACACACACACACACACACACTGTCGGTTTACGGTTTACGTAATGAGAAAATATTTATGCAAAATACTCACTTGCATCCCCAAATAAGGTTCTGGTGTCGGGTTTCCCTCTTCATTTGAATCCATGAAACAACTTCCAGAAATGCTGAGGTTATATTGCCTTAAATCCTCAGGGGGAATGAAATGCATCAGTGAAAGCGTCCAACTGTCACATAAGCATCTCTGTAAAGCAAATACGTTTCAGGCCACCCAAGCAACCCAGAAGCACCATCAAACCAAAATGCAATTTTCATTCTCTAATCTGCAGATCTTGCAGCACTGTGTGTGCACTCAGCCTCACACACACGCACTACTCATATGCTGTTCAGTGACGGCAAAAGACTAATCCCACTCATCTAATCCGGCGCAGGGACTGATCTCTAGATAGTAACAGATATCCAAGTAGATTGGAAAACCAAGAGCCAGATAGCAGAGGAGGTGTGTGCAATTTAGTTTCTTTTTATTGTCCTTCCTGCCTTCATCTTGCCTCCCTGTAGCACAGAGCGTGGCTGGCTGGAGGCGGGACACTGCCTACCCGTTGCTTTCTGTCCTGTGTGCTGCTAGGATAGCAGTGAAAGCCCTGCACTTCTCATCCTGGGCGGACTGACTGAAATTGTTTCCTTCTTGCTCTGAATGTAAAATGCCATCTAACTTTAGATGAGGAGCGCCCTCTACCCCTACACTGCATGCATTCATCCAAATGTTCCTATACTGTTGGAATAGGATGGAAGGTTTAACCGGGACAGGTTTACGTAAGCCTGGGATATATTGGTTAATAGAGTGCTGCTCTAAAAATTTGGTCTGTGATACCGTATTTAAAAGAAAAATATATTTTCTGTGAGATAGATAGGATAGATAGGATGGATGGATGGATAGATAGGACAGATAGGATAGATACTGTTTATTTTTCTATTGACCTATTTGTGCAGTTCTATTCACTTGAGGTGACACTGTGTGCTCATTTGCATGTTATTTCCCAGAATCACTGGCTGCAGTAGAAGCACTGTAAGCTAAGAAATGATGGTGAAAAGCAGGGTTGCAGACCTGTCTGAGACATGTGAATGTGCTCACAAGTGGGATTTTCATTTGCTATTGACTTGAGCAAACCAGGACATTTGGCAGCTTTGGGGATTATTCATCAAACTGTAATAGTGCCGATCAGGGCACGATCGTATGGAAACTCCCATTCCCATGTGTCTCTTGGGTACAAAATACTGTGATACATTAATACTGTTTTGGACAGTTGAAGCATCAATAGAAGGCATTAAGAGGTTGACATATTAAAATGGCACGAGACGAGAAATGTACATGACATGTTAGGCATGCTAAACAGGTATATGCAGCACCTGCAGAAAGTCAAGAGGAAACATTGCTAGACACCTTTTATTAAATATATTTTTTATATATCTATCTATCTTTTTCACCCACCATAACTTAAAATGTGATATGGTGAGTATATATCTATATATATTAGGAAATGTTAAATAATATTAATGCTTTTTAAGCACTTTATTCAGTCTATTTTTTCCGCTAAAGCATTTTATGCTATGTACTGTACAGTGACTGCTCAGCTTTTTGTTTTTATAGTGTAGCACAACAGGAATATTAATTTGCTCTGAATGTTTTGATTTTTGAGAAAGGGAAAATTGGTGAAGTTTCTCCTACACAAAAAAATTGTGTTGCTGCCTAAAAAAACCAATGCATATACCATGAGTTTTAAATGAACTTAATATTTTTTTCTCACCATTACTTTAAATCTTGCAGTTAAATGTTACTCCTACTGCATTGTTTTTGCGTCTTATCTCCATTGGAATATTTGAGATATATACATATGTTAAACCATAAATTAACATATTATTCATGGCCAGTTTTGCCGCTTCGAAATCCTAACTTGGCAAACTTTGGGGTTCAATCAGATGTCCGTGTCAAATTTCGGAACATATTTTTCTATCTGAGCAAAATTCGAGCTAAGACCAGACTCACTCGTCCTTGGATTCATTATTAATATTTTTTTAAATAAACTGGGAAAACTTTTGGATTTGTAAACAAAAAACTTGTTAACATTTGCACCAAAGCCACCATTTTTAAAATGTCTATGCATTTTTATTTTGATCTCCCCCCCCCCCCCAAGTTTAAAAAAAGAACCAAAACCACAACTAATTGAGGTTCGGCAGAACCCCATAAAAATATTGAATCAAAAACACCAGTGTCCTCAACTAGATGACAAAACAGCCCCAATCATAAGTTACAATAATTGAAACTAAGGTTCTGCTGTCAACTTCCTCTGCCATCGATTCTCCTGAATGAATACAACAAAGATGTATTGTTTCCCCTTTCTAACCCACTCACACACAAAACAAGTTATGGTGAGTAAAACAGTGACACAATCCTTTCACCCAGAATCCCTTGCTGCAGTGGAAGCATTGTTTGCTAAGCGATAATGGGGAAAGACAGGGTGGCAGACCTGTCAGAGACATGCAAATGTACTCACATGTGGTATTTTTACAACCAATTCATATAATTAAATGTATTACATCAGGTCCGTCTTTGGACTACATCTTCTTATAAATTGTAATTGTGAAGTATTTAAAACCACTTGCAAAATATCAAGACAATCCCCAATTACTTTATGTATTCGGATCCTTTCGTTTCAATTTCTCCTCTACTACATTTACTTTGGTTATTTTCACAGGTAATATACTGAGGTGTTAGGTGTAACTCTACGAATAGTAATTTTGCAATACTGTACCTTAGCTGCTTTATTTCTGTTTTAATCATGAACCTTGTTCCAGTCTAATACCCCAAAGTCCTCCTTTTATGTGTAATTTGTCTTTTTCTAAAATGTTGATGCAATTATTTTGTTTAAAAATATTTTATAATTACTTGTTGCCTTTATTTTATTATAAATACTTAACTTTGTTTAAATTACAGGCCCAGTAGAACCAAACTGAATTAATTTTTGGCAAAGTTACATACATTAAATTATATTATTGACACCTTTTTTCAATAAATATTTTTTTTTTTTACGTTTTCCTGAACAAGTTTGTAAACCTAATAGGGTGAAGTTGAGGTTGGGTTTAAGTGCCCTTATCCCTTGATTATCTCTCCCTGGCACTGCCCCCTGTTTTTATTACATGCTGTGGTAGAAATAAACCTTATTACCTTATCATTCAGGTAGAGAAAAAAGGATCGTCAGTAAAACCTCTCTCCTTTAGAGTCCTCATTGTAAGTGAAAACAATATAAATATTTCCAGACTTTAAAAATGATATTAAAAGTGCATGCCTGCTTTTAATGGCACCAACCATCTAGTTTTATCTTATCAAACATAAACGTATCATCACATCAATTTGGTTCCCTATGGGACATGTACCTCAAAATATATTCTTCAATGTTTTAATGGGAATTTTTCCGGTTGAGATCAAAATCAAAGTTTTAAAGAGATATTTTCTTTCTCTGCCAAACGATAAAGAATGCCATTAGTTTTCAGCCAGCTAATTAATCCCCCATCAGCAAACAAACAGCTCTACTAGAATGGTTTGTGGATCTCCACATGGATAAGGGTACTCAAAACAGAAACATTGTGTTCATTTTAATAATAAATTATATATATATATATATATATATATATATATATATATATATATAAATACACACTAAATTTAAACAGGTGATCAGCACGATATACATTTAGCAAAAACAAACTTGTATAAAACATCTATTAGATTAGAGATGATCTCATTTGCTACAGAGCAAATTCTCAAAGCGGAACAAATTTTAAACATTTCTAAGCTGTATGACATGTGTTCTGTGATGAAAAATAATACTTTTTGCCCCACTGGTGACATTACCAAGCTTTTTTAGGGTCCCACAAGCTCACTGCCAGTTTCTAAAAAAATATTCCCTACTAACTCATTGACCATACTGTTAATCCCTTCAGTGTAGACATTTGAAACCAGCAATAATGCCCCAAAATAACATTATTCCTCTGTGCCCTACTTCGGTACATCTTTTTAGAGCATATAACATGCTGTTTATAAATAAAAAAACCCTCTCCCATAGATTCATGACTGTTTTTCTTTCCTAGATAACACAACCTGGAATTCTATTCATTTTCTTTTCTTTTCTAAACAAATGTTAATCTTTTACTGATCACTTTTCCATTATCTGTTAAATGCCATACAACCACATGAAAAAGTATTAATACTTTTTTTTATATATATATATTTCTCTTTCCTATAATAAATAACCTACTGTAAATGTATTCGAACACTCCTTGCTGCCACTGGAAAATTATCTGCATACTGTGTGTGCATCTTATCCCAGCTGTTCCTGCGATGGACCTTCCCCTTATGTCTCCTGCAGCAGGATCAGCTTTACCTCACCCTTCATTGAAAAAAAAATAATAATAAGACAGTTTGAAATTCAACACCACTGAAGCAATGTGACTCCCTCCCACCTCACACCCCCCTTCATGTGGGCGTTTGCAGGATCATTACAGAATGAGCCCACCTATCATATGAACCAGCGTGTGCCAATCCTTGCCCCCACAGCAGTGCATATTATTGTAGCATTAGTGTATCGTCGCTTTGGTTGTTTGAAGGTTGCAGAGCAGACTGGTGTTCGGTTGTAGGGATTTGCAATGGCTGCATGATTTGAGTGCTGTGGGCGGTCCGCAGGGAGGGGTTGAGCAGAGGGGGTGATTGGTGCCTCTCTTTTCCCTTTCATCACACATCCTGAGGTAAACAGAGAAGGGCAAGCATGGGGGGCTGACTGTTAGGTCATCTTACTTGTGGGTGGTGTAAAGCCAGCTTGTCATAAAATCTCACAACAAACCCACCCACTCAGCATGTGTCTCTGTTTAGCTGGAGGAGGAGGAGAAGCAGCAGCTCTCTTAATTGTGCAGTTCCATCTCTGATTCTGCATCCACTACTAGTCAAGGTCACACAGGATGGAAGAAGACACCACCCACAACGCAATTTTATAGTTACTCAGGATTAAGCCAGAGCACATTGTTACAACATGTAAACAACAGAAATGTAACCGTGTGTAATAAGAGAACATTACGGTATTCCACCTGTGGGCGTATTAAACTATTTCAAGAATAATATCCAAATATATATTTTTTTTTTAATGTAGTTCCCCTTCTTCACGTTACACTCGTACAACCTGTAGTTATGATTTTTGTAGTCGGATTTTTCATGTTGTTACCACATTTTTCAAAACAATCTTGAAGTGATGTCACTTGGGGTGTGCATAATACTTTATAATAATATTTTTTTCTTATATAGAGTGCAGCCAATATATATAGCGCATGCAGGGCCGCCAACAGGGTGAGTCTGTTGGGGTTGGCGTATCGGGCACAGTAAGTCAGGGGTCAGGCCAGCACTGCAAGTTGGGCCCGAAATCTGGCGAGGCCCGTCTGCCGGTCCTATCGCGGCCGGGCCCTGGTTCTCCCTTAGCAGCAGCCGGCATGACTCTATCCCTCTGTCCCACGCCGACAGGCCTCTGACGTCAGTGCGCCGGAAGCGCAATGACGTCAGAGCACGCTGCTTTCGGCGCACGACAGCATGAGAGGGACGCCTGTCGGAAGCTCTACGTGGGACAGAGGGATAGAGGCATGCAGGCTGTTGCTGAGGGGAGAGTCGGGGTTCGGCCGCGAGATCTCTGGCAGCTGGGCCTGGCCTGAGGTCGACCCCAACTTGCAGTGCCAGGAGCCGGGCCTCCACATCCACTGAACCCGGCCTGATCATCCACAAGGTAAGTCTATTTTTATATGTATTGTGGGAGTCTTTTTTTATATGTATTGGGGGTGGGCTTTTTTTAAATATGTATTGGGGGGTGGGGGTCTTTTTAATATGTATGGGGGTCTTTTTTTATATGTATTTGAGGTTGGGGTCTTTTTATATGTATTGGGGGTATTTTTATATGTATTGGGGGGCTTGGGGGAAATTATATATGTATTGGGGGCTTGGGGGAATTTTTATATGTATTGTGGGGCTTGGGGGAATTTTTGTATGTATTTATATGTATTGGGGGCTTATGTGATGTGTGTGTGTATGTATATGTAGCGGTCATGTAAAATGGCTACAGTCATCTCTCCTGCTGACAGTAAGGCCTGGTAAGTTGTGGGCATGCCAGCAGTAATTATGGAGGTTTGCCCTCACACCCTGGTGAGGTGCCCTATGTTTGGATGGGAGTGGTCACAGGTTCTGACTCCATGGTTAGTGATGTCAGAGGTGTGTCAGCCTCCAGAGTATACATAAGGCACAGCACTGATCAAAAATTAGTTGTTGCTGAGTTGTTAGAGTGAGTTCCTGTTGCTGTGCTGCCTCTGTCAGTAAGAGGCACATGGAGGTCTGCAACATTGTTGCGGTAGTCTGATGCAGAGCTGTGAGTCTGGCAGCACAAAGCAGACAGAGAAAAGCTGTTGGTGGCTGATGTAAGAACTATGAGACAAGGAGCAAGTCTGAGTGCAGGCTTGGGAGGAGACAGCTTATAAGACTGTGACCAGGGACCTGGCACAGGGATATCTCCCTGAAGGGGAGATAGGGAACCCACCAATTAAGACAAGGACATACCTTTCAAAGGGAAGCACTAATGATTATGTGTGGCTAAAGAGACTACTGCGAGGGGCAGCTAGCCCACATCAAGCAATAAAGATGACCTGGTTCAAGTATACCCTCGTGTGTAAGTGTGGAGTGATTACGCAGGGGGCTGCACCACAGAGGAGTTCCTCACCAGGACCATCCCCAAGCGGACGCTGGGATCCTGATGAGGTGGAGGCGCTGCACTGGATCTAGGTAGGACTCAAGCACACTACCTCAGCTGCCTGTCTGGGTTGGCAAATCCCCACACACCATCATGCGGGAGACTCAGGAGTCCTGTTGCCAACAGGTGCACCACCAGACACTACCATGTAATGGGGACTGGTTAGACCACAGGGGCCAATATGAGATTGGGTGGGTCAGGCCAGGTCAGAAAATCCGTTACATTTGGAGGCGCTGCTGAGATGATAGACCTGTCAACAGGACAGGCTTTTTGCTAGGTCACTTAGAAACAGGGAGAAGTGTCTGCTGCCACTTTGTGCTGCGTTGGGACGGACCTAGGGGCGGTCAAGGGGGCTGATGGCGTGTGTCAGTTCGCAGGGACGACCTAGGGGCCTGAAAGGAGTTGGGGGTTTGGAGCCGGGCTATAGCTGTCCTAGTCACCTTGAGGTAGCGCTAGTTGGTAGGATGCCAGAAGGGATAGCCTGTTAACGTGGTCAGGAATCCCGGAGAGGGTCTGCGCTAGGCTAACCAAGACAGGTAGACGCCCAAGTACTGCATGGAAGAGCCAGAGTACTCTAGCCCATTCCAGATCACTCACCGTAGGGAGCACAGACTGGGAGGAAGGAGACACAGCAGACACTGAGAGAGTGAGCCTAGCCTGAGGTAGTGCATACATGAGTCCAGTCTACATTAGGTACACAAGGTGGTGCATCAGGGCAATCTTTATTGTACCGGTGTGGTGGCTGTCCCGCAGAGAGGAGCCCCATGTACAATACTGTTAAGTACAGCGAGAAAATGGCGACCGCAAGAATGGAGGATCCGCGCGGTGCGGATAGTCCAAAATGGCGGACGGAGGCTAATGGAGAGAGCGCACATGGTGTGTGTGCGGGTAAAGAGGACATGGGACAATTGATGAAGCGGTACTTCAGTCTTCGTCAGAAAGACGGAGAGGATCTACCTGGGTTCCTCCTGCGGATTGGAATCGCCTTACGGGAGATGCGAAAGGGGGATTATATTAAGGCCACTGAGGTGGAGGCGTACTTTAGTGATCAAATTCTGAGAGGAGCGAGACCTGACCATCCTGTCGTGGCTAAGATGCGGGGTGACCCCCTGTCCTTAGGGAGGCTATTGGGTGAGATAGAGGAATATGAAGTTGTAGCTGCTGCGAATATGGATGGCAGAGCGATCCAAAATGGCGGTTCCCGCTACCCGGGGAGACCGCGTGGGCCAGTTGCAGAAAATTCTGCAAATGCAAAAATTGCAGGGAGTTGGCCGAGAGCGGCGCCAACAGGTGAGCCCCGCCCTGATGGGGGGTATGGTGCGAAAGCTGAGGCCGCGCCCTCTAGGACTGAAAGAGGTGCGGCCTCAATTAAAGGACATCCAATTAACTTGTGGGACCCTCCCCAAATATTCACCAGGGGGAGGGGTCTCTATCTCTGCCAGGCAAGACCCGAGTTGTCTGAGGGAGGAGCTGGGTGTGAGCTTCCTGGCCCACAGTTGCGAGCTGGTGAACAGGAGAGACCATTGTGCAAAGTGTCTCCCGTAACCAGCACAACAAAGAGCGAGATGGACATTGGGGTATATCCCTACTCATTGCCAGGATGCTCCCTGGTAGTCAAGGCGGGGGCGGACACAGCCATGCTGACGGCTGAAGCCCCGCGTGCGGCCTGCACCGAACCAGTTGATCCCGGAGAATGGGGATCGCTCCTAATGATCAGAACGGAGCCTGAAGAGAGAGGGGTCTACAACCGCGGTGGGAACCCGGAACCTCACCGTCGGTCCCCTGCGGGAGTGCCACTCCCCGAGTCGGAGTTCGGCTCCTCGAAAGAGGAACAAGCGACCCTAACGACGGTGGTGATGCGCCTACCGGCGGACCACTACAGCGGTGCTGGAAAAGAACCGGCACTTACCTGTGTCGCGGCGGAGCGGAGTCTCGTGTCGCCGGTGCAGAACCAACCCGAGAGGCGGAGTCCCACGGCCGTGGTGACTTACAGCGCAGAAGGAGGAGAAGATCCCATCCCGAGCCGACGGAGCGGTGAGATACATCCTTACCCTCCCCAGGCGCCGGTGGTGGCAACGGTGGAGGAAGGCCTAGCCCAGGCCCGAGCAGAGCGGAGAGTAGAACCATCACTTCCGGCGGCGGATGTCGTTGTGGAGGAAGAGATCCCGAATGGGGATCCATCGCAAGATGGCGGAGTATCCGGTTCCGGTGATGACGTCACTTCCGGCGGAGGTAGCAGAACGACCAGAGAGAGAACCACAACGCCTCGGCGATCGGGCAGTGCTTCCCGACCACCTGTGTCAACACAGAGCTGGCAGGCTGCGAGGAGAGCTGAGACGGGTGAGGCCCAACTAGCGGCACGTTCGCACAATGATACGGGACTATCCGCGGATGCCCATTACCTGTCCCTACGCCCAAACCCATGCCCTAGATAAAGCCCCTGTCCCAGTCACCTTTTCCCGTGGGTCCACGTCCAGTTTGGGAATGTCGGGAGGGTCCCAGGGAACCGGTGAGGAACGGACTGGGGAGAGACTGAACAGTTACGATTCAGAGGGGGGTTCCAGGGGTGGAGGGCAACTGGGTATGGCATCGATGGACCGGTGGGTGCCTAATGTAACCGATTCGGCAGTAGGAGAGTTCACACCCGCGCAGAGGGAAAGGGAGCTGCAAGAGAGGTGGTTCAAAATTGAGTGCAAGGAAATAGAGCCCATGGGTCCTGACATCCTATCAGACCCAGTAGACCCTGATGAGCCCCTGTCATGGGTGTTGCCAGGGAGGGCAGGGAACGCAGAGCTGACTAGGAGCAGCCGGGCCGAGAGGGCTATTATAGCCAAGTACAAAGCGCCCCACGGGTTGGAGTACATGTATGTCCCTGAACCCATCATGGAGGGAGAAATTGAGTTTAAAATGGGTTCCACTGGTGAGGATAGGGGATATGGCACTGATGAGGAGGAAGGATCAGGGGAAGAAGATTGGGATCCTGGCGGGTTAGATGAGAAGTGTCACCCAGAGGGTTACAGCATTGCTGCTTTAAGCCCAGTGGACCATGCTGTGCACAAGCCACCGTAAGAGGGTATGGTAGTACCAATAATGGATACCCCATCAGGGAGTAATCCGGGTTGTTATCATCTAATGTTAGGATGTATCTGTTATTATGTTGTGACTAATGTGTGTTCCATTTTACAGTGCTTCCTGGAAAAAGGTATTTCAAATTTAGGTCCCAGCCGGGGACGGTGGGATTCACCAGGGGGAGAATGTAGCGGTCATGTAAAATGGCTACAGTCATCTCTCCTGCTGACAGTAAGGCCTGGTAAGTTGTGGGCATGCCAGCAGTAATTATGGAGGTTTGCCCTCACACCCTGGTGAGGTGCCCTATGTTTGGGTGGGAGTGGTCACAGGTTCTGACTCCATGGTTAGTGATGTCAGAGGTGTGTCAGCCTCCAGAGTATACATAAGGCACAGCACTGATCAAAAGTTAGTTGTTGCTGAGTTGTTAGAGTGAGTTCCTGTTGCTCTGCTGCCTTTGTCAGTAAGAGGCACATGGAGGTCTGCAACATTGTTGCGGTAGTCTGATGCAGAGCTGTGAGTCTGGCAGCACAAAGCAGACAGAGAAAAGCTGTTGGTGGCTGATGTAAGAACTATGAGACAAGGAGCAAGTCTGAGTGCAGGCTTGGGAGGAGACAGCTTATAAGACTGTGACCAGGGACCTGGCACAGGGATATCTCCCAGAAGGGGAGATAGGGAACCCACCAATTAAGACAAGGACATACCTTTCAAAGGGAAGCACTAATGATTATGTGTGGCTAAAGAGACTACTGCGAGGGGCAGCTAGCCCACATCAAGCAATAAAGATGACCTGGTTCAAGTATACCCTCGTGTGTAAGTGTGGAGTGATTACTCAGGGGGCTGCACCACAGAGGAGTTCCTCACCAGGACCATCCCCAAGCGGACGCTGGGATCCTGATGAGGTGGAGGCGCTGCACTGGATCTAGGTAGGACTCAAGCACACTACCTCAGCTGCCTGTCTGGGTTGGCAAATCCCCACACACCATCATGCGGGAGACTCAGGAGTCCTGTAGTCAACAGGTGCACCACCAGACACTACTACACTGTAATGGGGACTGGTTAGACCACAGGGGCCAATGTGAGATTGGGTGGGTCAGACCGGTTCAGAAAAACCGTTACATATATATATATACACTGTTATATATAATATGTAATATATATATGTAATAGTGTTTCCCCCAGAGGGTGAAGATTCTGCCATTACTGGTCGTGTGTGGTGCATATACCTGCTGGTAACAGGAGGGCTGAGTCGTCTGCCGATGATAGTGGGGATACAAGTCTAGGCTCCTGGGGTTCATACCCTACATATCTTTAGCAGTGCAGCGCCTCCATCTGCCATAGGCTCCAGGGAACTGAAGATGATCTCCCACGGTAGAACCGATAACCTCTTCCCCCAGTAAGATCACACACCATGCCGGAGGTATAATAACAGGAATGGTTTATTCTCTCACTCTGTGCAGCACAGTACATGGCAGGGTTCTGCCCAAATGCAGCAAACTGTCAGCTACTCACTGAAGGATGGTCCCTGAACCCTTACTACAGGCCAAGGGCACCCGCGCAGTCCCAGCTCTTCCCTGCCTCGCTAGCAGAGGCAGAGGTATGGTTCACACTCACTCTCCCCCGGAGGGAAGAGGACAAGAGAAGGCCCAATAGTCAGACTCTTGGCTGTGTGACCTGCCTCTCTCAAGTGGGTAGGGGCACTGCTAAATTTGAGCGGCAACTGCCCTTAAGTACAGCAGGAGGAGGGCACCAGGTCCGCTCAGGCCTGATGTCAACGCCTCCCCAGTCACTCAAGTGCAGCACCAGTGAGTGTGAAATCCCCATGTAAACTACTGGCAGGCGTGCTCTTACCACGGCTTACAGCCAGGAGTAGGGCAGATTAATAACCATAGATGGCGTGTGTGTGTGTGTGTGTGTGTGTGTGTGTGTGTGTGTGTGTGTGTGTGTGTGTGTGTGTGTGTGTAATGGGGGGGTTATAGGTATTGTTTTTTTTTTTTTTTAATGTACTGTATTGGGTAGGTGGGTTTTTTGTATGCATTTGGGAGGGGGGGTTATATTTGGGGGGTGGAGATTTTTTTTGTATGTATTTGGTGGTGGGAAGTTTTTTGCATTGGGGTGGGAAGTTTTTTGGTACATATTTTGTGGGGGGAATTGTGTGAGGGGGTGGGAATGAGTGAGCATGATGGGGTAATTGACGGAGGGAGAGGGGGTGAGTGAGGAAAAGAGAGAGTAAGAGAGATGCAGGGGAGAGAAAAACATGTGAGGCATGAGAGTGAGAGGGTGAGATGGAAAGGAGAGAAATACATGGGAAGGTGGGGAAGAGAGGAGGCTCGTAAGGTGTGTAATGGGGGGGAGGTTCGCAATACCGCCGACATGGGGGAGGCCTGCTTAAAATGTTTGTCCTGGGCCCCACGATTTCTGTTTTCGGCCCTGAGCGCTTGTCCCATAGAGTTTACAGCCTAATTTTAATACATGAAGCACAGGTAGATTAGGTGACATGCCAAAGGCAGCAAACAATTGGAATTTAACCAGATTCACCCACTTCAAAGGCAGTGATATTCCCACCGAGCTTCTCCTGCAGTCCATACTTTCATTATATTGCGCTACACGGTTGTTTTCATGGGGTTTGTGCCACCATGTTATTGGACATTTGACTGCAGCTAAATAGATATAATTTTTCTTGTAGCATTTATGCAAAGGTTTGCTTTGTGAGTGCTACCTTCTATCGCTCTATATAAACCCCCCAAACAATCACAGAGAACATGCATCTAATAATAATAATAATAGCATGTTTTTGTATAGCGCCGCAAAGTGCCGGAGCCCTTTCTGAGTGGGGGGAGGGACAGGGATTGCGGGAGTGGGTTATTTTACCTGGTCTGGCGGGAGCCGTGTTACTCCACAAAGACCTGGAACCCTTGTCCTGCACCGTTTTACCTGTACCAAGCCCGGGCGCTGTTGCGGCAGAGGCCCGTTGCTGCCCGGCCCAGATGATGCCGGCGGCGGCCACTCCAGTCCCCCTGCAATCGGGACCAACGAAGGCAGCGGTCTCTGTGGGGACCAGCGAGGTAAGCCAGACCAAGTCGCAGACTGACCCTGACTTATTTTTTCCTATGACTGTACCCTGTTGTTTCACTACAGGGGTGACCGGGGGGTGGCAGGAGAGAGGGGCACCAGGGGAGGGGAAGGAAGGGCAGTTTGTAGGGCAGCCAAGCTTCCCCATTACCTTGGCGGAGCATCAAGGAGACTCTCAGTTAAGAGCCCCCCTGTTGCAGCCTTGCTATGGGCTGGAGGTATCAGGGGTTGTGGCACAGTTAGACCACCCCAGGATCACCTACCAGCCAGGAGCTAAGGTGGGTGCATCTGCACTAGCAACCCTGAGCTCATCCCTGGTAATGGGGAGACAGTGTCAGGGAGATGGCCTCACTCAGGTGTCCCTAGGATCCAGGTTAGGATTATCTAGGGAGAAGCGGAGTGAGGGAAGGCTGCAGGTAGGTAGCCAGCATCAAATCTCCATGGGAGAAGAAGGGCTAGTGGTAGCCAGGGAGGGAAAGCAGCAGGAATGGCAGCTAGAGTTCCCCGTTACCCTGGCAGAGCCTCAGGGGGTTTCTCAGATCAGCAACCCCCTGTTGCAGCCTGGCTATGGGCTTGGGGTATCATGGGCAGTGGCAAGCTTGTGCCACCCCAGGGATACCTGCCAGCCAAGAGATAAGGTGGTTGCATCTGGAGAGGTGCCCCTGAGCTCATCCCTGGTAAGGGGGAGACAAGGTCAGGGAGGTAGGTGCACTCAGGTAGTTCCAGTGTCTGGGTTAGGATTGCCCAGGGGGGAGAGGAGTGCAGGTGGGCTGCAGGGAGGCAAGCAGCAGGAGTCATCAGCAGGGGCTGAGGTGCTGGGCCTAGGGGAGGCTAGGCAGGGAGACACTGTGGAGCAGGGGGAGATAGGTCAGTGGGGTGTCAGGCAGCTGGCAGAAGCTAGGGATGGGCCAGGTAGGCAGGAGGTCCCTTGTGCTGACGTACCCGGAGTGACCCCCCTGACAGATTCCCCAGGGTTCCCAGAGGTGGGGCTGTGGGTAGGCAGCCAGGAGCAGTAGCCAGGACTAGCGGGGTACAGCAGAGGGTTCTGTCCCCAGGGCAGCCAAGGATAGCTACAGGGAGGAAGGGCAGCACAGTGGAGGGGAGAGGAGTGATGCTGGCCCTAGCAGCAGTGGTGGTAGCAGGTGTTTGTTTCCTGGCCTTCAGTTTTGAGAGGGCAGGGGCAAAGCACCTGGGTACCCGGGACCCCAGTACAGGATACTGGGCGATTGCCTTGTCCCAGGGGGCACAGGAGGGGGTAGGAGTCAGCACCCCAGGTGGTTTCTGGATTCCCGGGGTGGGGGCTGCCCCAGAGCCAGGGAGGAGAGGCAAGGGTATAGCGGAGCAGCTACAGGTGGGCACAGGTCCAGGGCAGGTAGGGTCCCTACAGGATAGTGACATAGCTTTTTCCCAGACTTGGTTGACAGGAAAGCGACGGTCTGTGCTTGATAGCTGGTCTCTTGCTGGTGCAGAGACATGCCAGTCTCTGGGCAGTGTGCAGCCTGGTCTGCAAAGGGGCCCCTTCACCATGGACTTGGTTCACCAGGCACTGGGTGGGGGGCAGAGGGAGGCAAAGGAGAATGCCCGGCGGCCACGGTGGAGCCCTGCTCAGCAGGATCTGGACTTCACTATCCACTGTGGCCAGGACAATGTACTGGACAATGCCGGAGGACAATTTTGCCAGGCCAATCCCTCAGGACTTATTGAGTGCTTCAAGGGTGCCAGTGGTGTCCAAGTGCCAGGGGAGGCAGCTGGGTCACAAGGCACCCATTGAGCAGTGGAGGTGTCAAGAGAGAGGGGATTTGGCCCGGGATTAAAGGGGTTACACCCCATTTGGCCACCCCCTACTCTCACCTGGGAAGCAAGGAGTTTACTGGACTGAGGTCCAGTAATGTGTTTTTTTTACCTTGCTTCAGTATCCAAATGTTTATTCCCCTGTAAAAATGTAATGTCTCATCCTGGTGTTTGCACTTACACATACACTAGGGTTGATGCGGGAGGGAAGGGGTTAATGTTTAATTTAGTGATTATAGCCCTTTGTTCCCTTTTCCCGCCTTTTCAGGCTCCATTTTGCAGCCTTCCATAGGTCGCCATTGAGCCTCCATGCGTTCTAATGGCAGAAGTAGAGGTTTTGGACCTGTTTTCCAGCGACGACCAGCAGGTGGCGTCCAAGAGGAGGAGCGGCGGTTTCCCATTGTAAGTCAATGGGATCATTGACTTCAATGGAGATTCCTCAACGCCAGCCTCGAGGTTGGCAGCCATCCAAACCGCAGACCGCAAAAGCGGATACAATGTCTTTGAAAAGAGTTTAATCACTTTGGTCAAGTTCAAAGACAATTGGCGTGGGAATCTTAGGTTCTAGGGCCCCTGGGAATAAAGTTCTTTTTGCCCCTAGCTCCTAGGAACCCCCACACACGATCCACACCGGGTCCAGGAATGAGAGACCCCCGTAAGGGGTCGAGCGGAGAAGGAGGGTCGCGCCATTGACTTCAATGGAGGAGCGGAGGTCCCATTGAATCTAATGGCGACGTGCGCCATGCATTGTCAATGGCGGCGCCGGCCATTCATTCCAATGGGGAAAAGCCGCGTGGCGTAAAAACGACTAAGTGTGAAATGCTGAAAAATGTAATTCCATATCTCCGGTTCTGAAATGACCAGAGGGATGGGATTTGGGTGGCATGTAGCCAAAGTTCCAGCTTTAATGCATGGCCATTCCCAGCCCCCTCCGATTAACCAGACGGAGTGTGGGCGAATGTAAAGATTTGTGTTTTTTCCCATAGACTTCAATGGCAGCGGTTTCTCCATTGAAAGCCTATGGCGGGAAACCCCATTGACGGCAACGGCGGAGCCCGCCATTCAACGCTATGGCGGCGGACCCCGTTGATTTCAATGGGAAAGAGTGAAAAGCAGAGATTCATTTTTAAAGGGACGAATCCTGTATATTAGAAATGTGTTAAAGTGCATTTCTGTATCTCCGGTTCTGGAGGTCGCAGAGAATTGAAAATTGGCCAATATGTAGCGTCATTGTAGGCATTAGTAACTGGCAGATTTCGACCCACTGGACCAACCAGAACAGAACTTATTAATATGTGAAGATATTAAAGTGTATATGGGATTTTGGATCTGCTCTGAAAATGCAGACTCCATCTGCTATGCTAATAGGGCAGGAAGAGCATCCTGAAGATTTAGCATAGCCCGGTGATCAAAAGTTAACTGCCCTGATTGTTTATACTAGGGTCAGGAACAAAGGAAGTTGAGTGGTTTGTGAGTGTCATACTTCACACTTAAAATCTACTTCAAAGAGATTTTCCTAGCCAGCTCGGCGCCTAGGGTTAAGAGTAAAGGGCTGAAATGGTATATAAGTCAGAGTCACCCCTTACTCAATTGTCTTCATGTATTGTCGTGATGTCCACATCTGAACCTGAATTATGGAAGAAATGGCCCATCCTGTATCCTGATGGCTTTCTTGTCCTAACCTTTAAGTAAGTGCCTATATTTTGTCTGTTATTTGTATAATCTCGTGTGTTCACCTTTTTCAAGGAATAAATTATATTTTATCATATCTAAGCCTCGTTCAGTTCAACCCAGTTATATCTTTGGTGTGTATTATTAATAGCCTGTCACAAAGTTACAGTCACAGGCAGCACTGTGAGAATTGAGAGTTAAAAAAACCATTAACTGATTCATGCTGTTGATGCGGTAAATTACCACTTTTTGTCATTCTTTCTTTTTCTTTGGTGTAGGTGTGGGGGGAGGGAGGGTTGTTGTCAATGATTATGATTATCATGAGTGTAAATAAATATTTATTTTATTTTTATCAGGAACAAAAAAAATCAATATAAAAATAATCATGAATAATACAAAATGCAGTCTTTATTAAGTTCTTCTGTCAGATGGAAATTGAGGGACGGTGGATAATCATGAATAATGCACATTGATAATAATATTAAGTAATAATATATATTATATAATAATATATATACATAGTAATATAATTTTTTCCGTCTTTAACTTCTTCCTCATTCTGTGTACAGTACAGTAGTTCATTGAGAGAGGGGAGGTTTTGTGTACATCATGACTGCATTTTAGATACTGTACACTTAACTGTACAAACATGTCACAGACTTTACACGATACCCCCCCTCTCTCCCAGGCCATCCTTTTTTTCTGAAAAGACAAGAAAACAAAAATTTAGTGCAGTTATGTGCATACTGTATTATGGCATTGTGTGCTGTGTAGTACTGTCAAACTATTCTGTACTGGAACTACTGTATACTGTGACTACTGTAAAATACTTTGTAACCAGATGGCTAGTGCTGCTCTCTCTGGAAATAAAAAAATTGAGCAGTTACAGTAGGTGCATACTGTATTATGGCATTGTGTACTGTATAGCTACTCCATATTGGACTACAGTATGCAGTTAGTACTGTCAAACTAGTCTATACTGGAACTACTGTATACTCTGACTACTATGAAAGAAAAAATCTGTGCCATACTTACCTGTATCATACTGTACTTACAATACTACAGTACTGCAGTACACTGTACCATACTACCTTCCTGATGCTTGCCCATTACGCGCGATCACAATGGGCAACACAGTCGCAATATGGTCAATATATTTATTGCATCGTTCCACAGGGAGTACATCGTTCCAAAAACTCAGTATGCCTTGCGCCAACTCATCCTTTTTGGAGGGTTTCACGACTTTTCGGATATGGTCCTTCAGCTGATGCCAGACCATTTCGATCGGATTGAAGTCTGGCGATCTGTCATTGGAGGGAAAAAAAAAGAACAATTAGTTAAAGAGATACAGTACACAGTAAAAACGGTGGGAAAAAATGAGACACGGTTACCGCACTTACTCCCCTGGCGTCTTCACCCAGTTGATACTGCGCTCAAGGATATGCGCTGTTGACGCTGTCCTGGTAGAAACGGTGACCATCCGGGAACTCACGCGTGATGTATTCCACAATCTCAGGCACAATTTTCTCTTGGAAGAAAGCTTTATTCATGATTCCTATAACAAGAAAAGAAAAGTGCTCAAAAAACTGCACACTAGTACAGTGCGTAAGGCAAAAGCGTGTGACATACATTTTACTGTACCTTCAAAGATGACGATGCATCCTGGTCCACACCTAGAGATGGCACCCCACACATGCATCTTTACTGTGTGTTTTGGACGCGGCTTCATAGATATGCGACCTTTTTTGTGGAATGCAAAGGTGGCAAATCTCTCCAGCGAAACAGTAGACTAGTCAGTAAAGATGCAATCCTGGAAAGTTTCTCCACTGTCGATCCATGCCTGGGCCTGGACCACTCTCTTGATTTTGTTAACGTCCCTTATCATAGGGTACGCTCTGAAATGACAAGGAATAAATAATTTTAGAGGTACAGTACAGTTTCTTAAACAACACTTTTACCTCCTGTACTGTCCAGTACTAACCTCACACGTCCATATTGCCATCCAATACTGCGTCTCATCTTCTTTATGCTGGTCTCGGATACAGTGAGATTGTAATTTTGCTGCAGAGTGTATTTGACCCTTTATGCACTCTTCTCATCATTCTCTTCACTTATTTGTCGCCCTACAATGTACAGAAAAACAACAAACAGGTAAGTTACAGTGCAGTAGGCCACAAGCACAGCACATCATTTGCAGTAAAAATAGTATTGTTACGCTGTGCAGGCCGCAGACCAGGCCAGTCCTCTGTACTGAGGTGGGATGTTGAATATACACACCGACAGCAGAGGGAGTGGGTCCGGGATGTGGTTGTAGCGTGGCCAGGCCTGGATTAAGATTTAGAATAGTCGTATTTGCCGAGTTCAGGAATATAGAGAGTTCCGTAGTTAAATCCGTTTCTGTGTCCAAGGGTCTGAGAGGTAAGAATCGTGATGGTAAGCCGAAGTCGGGAGCCAGAGGGGTAAGTCAGACAAGCCGGTTCAAATCTGTAGGAGTAAAGACAAACAGGAGCACGACACAGTTTCCAGGCTACGCAGGAAGCAAGGAGCTATGCAGAGCAAGGAAGTGAAGGCAAAGCAGGATATTTAAAGTGACAGTGACCAATCCGGACGAGGGGCATGGCGGAGGCGTGTCGAGGAGCTGCTCGTGAGTGGCTGAGAGACCAGGAAATAGTAGAACCCAGCTGAGAGTCTGTATCACCAGTGCCAGAATCCAAGATGGCAACGGCAGAGTTCAAGGTATGCACTGGGCGGCGGCATGGGTAGCGACGGGGGGCAGGGGCAGCAGCCGCTGCAGTACTGGTAGTCAGTAAGGATGGGTCACGCTGCAAGGGACGTGGCCCCCGATTCCTTACAGTACCCCCCCTTCAGGATCGACCTCAGGACGATCCATCCAAGGCTTCTGTGGAAATTTCTTGTGGAAGCGGTCCAAGAGAACTGGAGCATGGATGTCCTCCTTGGGTACCCAAGAGCATTCCTCTGGGTCATAACCCTTCCAGTGAACAAGGAATTGTATCTTTCCTCTGGATACACGAGAATCCATGATTGTCTGGATTTCGAATTCAGGTTGTCCTTGGACCGTGACTGGTTTGGGTCTATGGGTCTTAGCAGGGAACCGTTTGCTCTGGACGAATGGCTTGAGCAAGGAAACGTGGAATACGTTTGGAATCCTCATGGAAGACGGAAGTTGCAGACGAAATGCCACAGGATTGATTTGTTCCTGGATCAGAAAAGGCCCTAAGAATCGGGGGGCTAATTTCGGGGTCGGAGACTTCAACTTGATCTTGGACGAAAGCCAAACTCGGTCCCCTGTTTGGCCTCGGGGCCTGTTGACGACGGTGGTCTGCCTGAGACTTGAATTTCTGAGCGGCGCTAAGAAGCGCAGACTGAATCTTGATCCATGACTTCTGAAGAGTAGTTACCCGTTCAGCAGCCGCCGGCACTCCTATCAGAATGTTTGAGATTGGCAGTTGACTTGGGTGGAAACCATAATTCACCAAGAACGGGGTTTCGTGCGTTGATTCATTACGAAATGAATTGGTTGCAAATTCTGCCCAAGGTAGCAGGTCAACCCAATTATCCTGAGAATCGGAAATAAAACACCGTAGGTATTGTTCCAGCGTTTGATTTAGTCTTTCTGTTTGCCCATTAGTCTGGGGATGATAGCCTGACGAGAAGGATAGCGCCTTGCCAAGCCTCTTGGAGAAAGCCCGCCAAAATTTCGATATAAATTGCGTGCCTCGGTCCGAGACTATGGATGTAGGTATCCTATGGATGCGAAACACCACCTTGGTGAAGATATCAGCTAGGGTGGGCGATGAGGGAAGTCCTTTGAGTGGAACAAAGTGGGCCTGTTTTGAAAAACCGTCAACGATGACCAAAATGGTATTCATCCCTCTGGAAGGGGGTAGATCCACAATGAAATCCATTGAAATATGTGACCATGGTCGTTCAGGTACTGGCAAGGGCATGAGCAAGCCTGAGGGTCTTTGATGAAGAGTCTTGTTTTGTGCGCATACTGGAGAAGCACTAGTAAATTCATGAACCATTTTTGCCATATTAGGCCACCAAAAGTACGCTTGATAAGATGCAAAGTTCTTTTGAAGCCGGGATGGCCGGCTGAACGGACAGAGTGGCCCCATTCTAATATCTTTTGATGAAACCTGGGTGCGGCATAAAGAGTTCCTTCCGGTACCTCTAGACCACTCGGAATTTGTGTTTGAGCTTCAACGATCTTTTCGAGAATGTCAAATGAGTTGGCGGAAATGATAAACTTAGAAGGTACGATAGTTTCAGGGGTTTCTTCGGATCTTTCCTCAGGAGAAAATTGTCGGGACAAGGCATCAGCTTTTGTGTTCTTAGAACCGGGAATATAAGACAGAGTATAATTAAATCTTGAGAAAAATAGTGCCCAACGGGCTTGACGAGACCCCAGACAACGTGCATTTTCGATATAAAGAAGAGTTTTTTGATCGGTCAATATAGAAATAGGTTCACGGGAACCTTCCAGGAG
Source organism: Ascaphus truei (assembly GCF_040206685.1). NCBI lineage: Eukaryota > Metazoa > Chordata > Amphibia > Anura > Ascaphidae > Ascaphus > Ascaphus truei. The sequence goes on along the minus strand of NC_134484.1, from coordinate 203,386,128 downwards.
ATGTCGCCATTCCTGTAAGGCCATCTTGATAGCCAAGAGCTCTCTATTGCCAACATCATAGTTCTTTTCAGCGGGCGAAAACTTCTTTGAAAAAAACCGCATGGATGAAGCTTATCTTGAGGGAAGAATCACTGGGACAGGATGGCACCTGCACCACAATCAGACGCATCAACTTCTAAAGTAAAAGGAAGACTAATATCGGGGTGTCGCAGAACGGGTGCCGAGATGAAAGCTTGTTTCAGGGTTTCGAAGGACGAGAAGGCCTGCCGAGGCCATACAGACGGGTCAGCTCCCTTCTTGGTAAGGGCCGTAATGGGAGCCACAGTGGTGGAAAAATTTCGGATGAATTTCCTATAGTAATTGGAGAAGCCCAAAAAACGCTGGATGGCTTTGAGAGAGTTGGGCTGAGGCCAATCCAAAACAACCTTAAGTTTTTCAGGGTCCATTGAAAATCCTTAATCTGAAATTATATAGCCTAAGAAGGCAGTAGAGGTTTGATGAAAAAGACATTTCTCGAGCTTAGCATAGAGATTATTGACACGAAGGCGAGCAAGAACGAGCCTGGTATGCTGGACATGATCTTGAAGATTTTTAGAAAAAAATAGGATATTGTCCAGATAGACGATTACGAAAGAGTTGAGAACATCACGGAAGACATCATTCATAAAATCCTGAAAAACAGCAGGAGCATTGCATAAGCCGAAGGGCATTACAAGATACTCGTAGTGGCCGCTTCTGGTATTGAAGGCAGTCTTCCATTCATCGCCTTCTCGGATGCGAACAAGATTGTAAGCTCCTCGGAGGTCTAGCTTGGAAACATTTTTTGCCCCTTGAAGCCTATCAAAAAGTTCGGAGATCAGCGGAAGGGGGTATCGATTCTTGACTGTGATGAGATTGAGCCCTCGGTAATCAATGCATGGTCTCAGGGATCCATCTTTCTTTTTGACAAAAAAAGAAACCGGCACCAGCGGGGGACGAAGAATTACGAATGAATCCTTTTTCAAGGTTTTCTTTGATGTATGCTGCCATGGTTTCAGTTTCAGGGAGAGACAAGGGGTAGGACTTACATTTCAGAAGAACAGCGCCGGGAACCAGATCAATGGGGCAATCATAAGGTCTGTGAGGAGGTAGAACCTCCGATTGTGTCTTGGTAAACACATCGATGAAATCCGCATATGCTTCAGGAAGAGCGGAAACATTAGCTGGGGGCGTTTCCAATCCCGCGAGGACTGTGGTAGGAGAAATGACCGGCAATGGTGAGGCGTCTGACTCTGGCTCCCACTGAATTGTCTTGCCATCCCTCTAATCAATGCGTGGGTTGTGCTGCTGTAGGCAGGGTAATCCTAGGATAACTGGAACGGCAGGAGAGTGCATCACGTCAAAGGATATGATTTCGGTATGAGTACCGGCAGAAAGGGTGAGAGGAAGAGCCTCTAACGTGATGAAGGCAGGTTGCAAAGGACGACCATCAATAGCCTCGAGGCCAATCGGCGATTTCTTAGCGATGAGCGGAATCTTGTTATGAGTAGCAAAATCTTGATCCACAAAGTTACCACCGGATCCTGAATCAAGAAAAGCAGCGGTGGTTACGCGAAAATTCGGACCTTCAAGCGAGACTGGAAGCATAATTCTCTTAGGGAGTTCCTCTTCAGAGATAGGGTGAGAAGATATTGACCCCAAAATGAGTCCCTCTTGCCCCATTGGTCGTGTTTGTTCTTTGGGCCTTAAAGGACAAAAACGTACCGTATGCTCAGGAGATCCACAGTAGTAGCAAAGGCCCTCATTCCGGCGACGAGCCCTTTCGGCAGTCCGGTCAGGGGTTCTATCGGCAGTCCTGTCGGTATTACGGAACTCTTGACTGGCAATCTGCATGGGTTCCACCGTGTCTAGAACAGGACGAATAGCTGGGAAGGATCTGAGAAGAATAAGGTCAGAAAATTCTGGGACGCTGGCGTTCATGACGGCGCTGTTGAAGGCGCTGATCCACTCGTATGCATAGTGCGATCAATTCCTCCAATCCCTGGGGCCTGGGCTAAACTGCAAGTTCATCCTTTACAGAGTCGGACAAACCTTGCCAAAACACAGCAATAAGGGCTTCTTGGTTCCAATGCGTCTCCACCGCGACAGTCCGGAATTCCAATGCGTATTTGGCTACGGACCTACGACCTTGAGACAATTGACCAAGACAAGCAGCGGCAGTATCTCTGCGGGCGGGAATATCGAATACCTGCTGGAATTCTTGGCGGAAGAGCTGGTAATCCTGGGTGACTTCCGCACTCAACTCCCAGATGGGAGAGGCCCACGCCAAGGCGTCCCCTGTTAAAAGAGAGTAAACATAGGCTACCTTGGTGCGTCCGGTGGGGAACAGGCTGGGAGAAATCTCAAACTGTATTTCACATTGGTTCAAAAACCCACGACAGGCTAGAGGGTCACCCGCATATGCTTTAGGCGTAGAAATCCAGAGTTCTGATGGCCGGTTGCCACCCTGCGTGGCTGGGGCCGGAATAGGCTGTAGTGAAAGCTGGGAAAGCTGTTGTACCAGGCTTGTGATCTGAGTTCCCAAAGTATCAATGCAATGCGCAAGTCCCCTGATTAGTTGGCCCACCTCAGTCAGGTCTGTTTCTGTTGGGCTCTGCATAATGTCACGCTGTGCAGCCCGCAGACCAGGCCAGTCCCCTGTACTGAGTTGGGATGTTGAATATACACACCGACAGCAGAGGGCGCGTGTCCGGGATGTGGTTGTAGCGTGGCCAGGCCTGGATTAAGATTTAGAATAGTCGTTGTACTTGCCGAGTTCAGGAGTATAGAGAGTTCCGTAGTTAAATCCATTTCCGTGTCCAAGGGTCTGAGAGGTAAGAATCGTGATGGGTAAGCCGAAGTCGGGTGCCAGAGGGGTAAGTCAGACAAGCCGGTTCAAATCTGTAGGAGTAAAGACAAACAGGAGCACGACACAGTTTCCAGGCTACACAGGAAGCAAGGAGCTATGCAGAGCAAGGAAGTGAAGGCAAAGCAGGATATTTAAAGCGACAGTGACCAATCCGGACGAGGGGCATGGCGGAGACGTGTCGAGGAGCTGCTCGTGAGTGGCTGAGAGACCAGGAAATAGTAGAGCCCAGCTGAGAGTCTGTAACACCAGTGCCAGAATCCAAGATGGCGACGGCAGAGTTCAAGGTATGCACAGGGCGGCGGCATGGGTAGCGACGGGGGGCAGGGGCAGCAGCCGCTGCAGTACTGGTAGTGGGTAAGGAGGGGTCACGCTGCAAGGGACGTGGCCCCCGATTCCTTACAAGTATACAATGAGATACTGTAGATCTACACAATATATAGTTCTATTAATATGCAGCAATATAAAAAATATATATACTGTTGTTATATAAATATACCGAAATGACTATAAAATCAGATAGATCTACACAATATATAGTTCTATTAATATGCAACAATATATTATATATTATTGTATTATATAGTTATATAAATATACTTACGCGTTAGTTACCGTTGGTGTCCTCGTGCATGATAGCACACGGTGGTTGATGGCACAACGAGGCCAGAAGCAGCTAACCAGCGTTGGATATCTGCAATTCGGTGTCCGCTCGTGTACATCTCCTTAATTCTCATGCTGAGATCCTTTGAAATCTTTTTAACAGGCATTTCTGCGGGTAGAAAGAAATACAAACACAAGTCAGCCGATAACAGTTCCTGCTAGCGGGGCGAAACGCGTTGAGTGGACCTATTTTGATCTTGGAGGCGATCCGTAGCCCACCATCCCTGCAGCCGTGACGTCACATTCTCCGACGGGCGCAAGGAGGGAAGCTCTGACTGCGGATATCGAGCAGTGGAAGCCAGCTGAACCTAAGGGAGGCGGTGAGCAGTACGGCGAACCTCCAATTTCACCATTTGTGTGATTCATGCTTGTTTTATATTGGCACATTGTAAGTGCGCATTTTTATACCCCGTTTTTTACATAAAGAAATTTATATAAGTCTGATCGCACTATGTAGTTCTCTTTCTCACCCTACACATATACCATCGTTGACGGAGCCTTTGAGGGGGATCCTGACCACACCATTCCATATGGGTAGCAGCCCAAATTGCAAACTACTTTTTATTCACTGATTTCCTGTGAGTAGATAAGACATACGAGCCAAGAAACCACCATATATTTTATTAATTGATTTCCCATACATCTGCACTTATTTGTGTGTTTTCTGTTTTCTTTTCCCTATGTGCTCCCCCTGGATTGTTTGAGAAATTGCCTTAACCTTGGAACCCGGGAAACAGGTCCCACCAGAGGGTTCGAGCTGGGTGTTAAGATCATTATCTTCACTATATATCACTTTATTTATTATTATTATTTTACACCTTTTTTAAGTTGTTCGCGCTTCTATATCACTTTTTCACAATATACAGATACTGCATTGTGCCATCTGCTTCCATGGATCAACCCCTACGGACGCAGGAACCCACTCGCCTCTGCCATGCCTGTCATGCAGATAAAGCGAAAGGCAGGAGCCGTTTCCAAGCCAGGGCCAAAGCGACAGGCTAAGGCCAATAAAGAAAACCTTCTGCTGACCCCAAAGGCTAAGGGTTTTAAAACACGCAAGCCTTATTATGTCAAGAAGAAATACGGTGATGTACACTCAACGCAAAACAAATGGCAGCCAACCCATCGAAGCCGCAGGCCACTTCCTCGTTTATGCCTCGACGACTCTGCCGCCGGTCTCCCTTAAATCTACAGCCCATCTTCTCCACTACTCGTCCAGGACGCTGCCGCCGCTCTCCCGGAAACTCACATGCCATCTTCACCACCGCTCTTCGGCGATGATGCCGCTGGTGCCCCTGAAATCAACGGGTCACTTTCTCCATTACGCTTAGACGACTGCCGTTTCTCGCCCAGAAATCCACAGGTCGCTTTCTCCATCCCTCTTCGACGACGCTGCCGCTTCTCCTCTCCCGGAAATCCACAGGTCACCTCCTCCATCCTTCTTCGGCGACACTGCCGCTTCTCTCCATGGAACCCCCATCTCATCCTCCATAGCATCCATCCACCCACATGTCCACAGCACACCATGCACAAGAACCAGCTCGTTTGACCGCATGCTGAATGGGTTAAGTGTGGATATCCCCTTGAACTCTATTGTGCTGGCAAAGATAGATCTGCTTCTGGAGACCATGCTAACTATGGATCAACGGATGCAGAAGATAGAGACTGACATAGCGGGGATACATCATTTGCTCGGTGTTCATGCCCCTGTATCCCCGACGCCGGAGCAGGAGGGTGGCATGGATGTGATGAATGGGACCTTCGACCACCTTCCATCAACAAGCGCACCCCCTCCACCAGAAGATTTTGTGTACATGTATGCCGTTGAGGAGGAGGATAACATGACAACCCCGTCAAGACCACGCCAGGAGACAACACGGCGACCAAGACAGGAGGAAAGCTTCCTCCCAGACAACCTACCCTCGCCTGCCTCCACAAGTACACCCGCTCACAGAAGCACACCCGCTCCCAGAATCCAACCTACATACGCTTGCATCGATACGGTGCCCAACATCATCCTGCGCGAACTGCCACCGGCACTCAGGGAGAAGTATAGGGTGATGAGTGCTGGTTTACCCCACAAATATGCCTTGTTAATTTTCAAGCACCACATGTCATACTTGTTGTACTGCGAGTGGGCATACAAAGTGAACTATGAAGGAAATCGCGAAAAAAAGGCGCTTCCTGAAAATTTAAGAAAGACTATTGTGGAGGAATTGCGGTGCTATTTTTCAATGACAGATCCTGTAATGAAAACCGTTCAAGACTGCATTAATGCCATTTTGCGCCATACAAGGCATCGGCCCTGGAAGGACGATCTGGTGGGTATCGCATTTGCGTGACTGTTCAACTGTTGTTTATTTTTTGTAAATGTTTTTGTAAATGTTTTGTCTTGCTGTACTTTAATAAAGGAGATGTTGCGTGTTTTAACTTGTATGAATAAAGAAATGTTTTTGCTTAAACAAGACCTGCACAACTCCAGTCCTCGAGGGCCGTAAACAGGCCCGGTTTTCAAGGTTTTGTATATTTTATGAATAAATAATTATTTTTATTAACACCATGTGACTGTTAACCATACTGACTGACTGTAAATGTTTTGACTTTCTGTACATTCTGTACATAAATGTTTCCACTAGCAGTAAACCATACACCTGTTGATGTTTTTAATTGCTGTACACGTAAAATGTTTTTACATTGTACAGTATTTGTAAATAAATGTTTTTGTACTTACTCCATCAATAAAAGAAAATGCTGATTTGTTTTAAATTGTTCCATTGTCTCCTTTAATACTGTAACAAAATACAGTGTTTCTAGAATGTACAGTACTGTCCAGGCATACTGTACTGTATACTGTAGGCATGCTCAGTACTGTACATCACAAGAGTATTAATACTAATACATGCTGTATGGGTATAGAATACACATATGTACTGGAATACATGTAGAATAAATGCATACTTTTTATTTTCTCGGGTTTATTATACAGTATACTGTATATAAAAAATTATTGTATACGGTCTGAAAACATCAGCATACTGTTTCAGGTATTCTATCCTAATCAATAACAACGGTCACTAAACTGTAGACTCCGGTACAGGCATTGTTACACAAAGCGATATTATCCATCGGTATCCCTCCATTTGCCTTTTTCCGCATGATGACAAAGTTTTCATTTCTGAGGGGAAAAAAAAGGAAAAGTTTTACTGTAAAGGTCAGTCCCCCAAAGAAGTTCCCACAGTCAGTCCCACCAATAATTTTCTTGGGGGGCGTCTCCTGTTCACATGCGCATGCGCCTACCGCCGATGCAGTGACACTGTCATATTCTCTAGCCTGCAGTACCCAAACTTGTCCACCGGGATTGCTGCTGCTAAACTAAGGAACATTCCAGAACCTGATACCTGACACCTCTGCACCTGTGCTCCACCTCTCAGCCTGCCTATATAAACCTCCCTTTCCTGTTCCTCCTTGCCTGTTTATACTGGTTCCTTAGCTCCTGCAAGGTTCCTGTGTTTACTGCTGTGTTAGCTATTGCTATCATCCTGTTCCAGTTTCCTCGTTGCCGACCTCTGCTTGTTTCCTGACTTCGCTACCTGCCGCCTGCCTCGGACCCCTGCTTGTTTCCTGATTTTGCTACCTGCCACCTGCCTCGGACCCCTGCTTGTTTCCTGACTTCGCTACCTGCCGCCTGCCTCTGATCTCTGCTTGTGACCCCTACTTCGCTCCCTGCTGTTCCTGCCACTGGGATCCACTTCAGCTGAAGTCCAATCCTTGACAGACACGCATATGCGTTTCAAGAAGGTTCCAATGCGCCTAGCTTTCCACCAATTGTGCAGTATCTACTGTAGAAGCCGCTCAGCCAATGATATTGCTTACAGGAGAATCGCTTGACTTTTGAATCGCACTGATATTGATATTTTCACAATAAAAAAAACAGAATAAAATACGGCAACATTACTCACCATAGACTTTCCCAATCAGCTGGCGCCGGGCCACTGCCAGTCCAGTATTCTTGATCATAAGCGTCGTTGACAGGTGACAGCGGGACTACTACACCTGTAGTCAGCTGATGAGGCTGGAAATCGCTTTGGTACATGCAAGCTTGCTCGAAACTGTACGCGAAATCCGGCTCAGGCTGCAGGTATCCGTGAGTGGGCAGACAGCAAGGGTTGTCACTTACGGTCGGACCGTTATTGGAAGCCGGTGCTGGTGCTGGCGCATTGCTTGCTAGCGACTGACGTTTCTTACTTGGTTTTAACACGACCTTTCGCCTTTTGCCATCTACATGATCATAGATACAGGAAAACCCCGGTGATACACACCAATACCCTCCAATAAATTCGGGATCAATACGAAAAAAACATGGATCGCTACATAACTTTTTCCTTATTGCACGCTTCCACACATGAGGATCTGGTGAAAATTTGTAAAAGTCATAGTTTTCGATAAAATACTGATAAATTTGAACTACTGTTGCCATCTTATCATCTGTTGCATTAATCGCGGCCCATATTAAATAAGCCTACGTTCTGTCAGGTTTTTGGAACACGGGCTGCACTTCTGCACTCATGGCGGGACTCTCTGGACAATAACCAGAAACTGGTGCTTGTCTTTCTTTAATATGAAAAGCCTAAATTGATACATTATTGTAACCTCTTCCTTCAGTCCCAAGGCCAATTTACAATAGCACACTGTGGTATTAAACAAAACACCTGCAAGTCGACACATTACTGAAGCACATGCGAATTACAATTCATGAATATCTGCCATCTGGCGGACACGCGAAGAATTGCAACCAATTAAATCTGAAACATTATCAATAAATACATCAACCGCAACATGAATTCTGTGTGAATGCGGTGTGTATGTGGTCAGAATGCGGTCAGAATGCGTCATGAACGCGGTGAAGTGCGTGGCATTCGGAAAAAAATCCCGGAAAAATGCGGTGATGTTGGAGAATAAAAGGGGCCGCGGCTGTATTCATGTTCTAGTATTCTGGTTGCAACTTAAGAGGAACCTGTTATTTTTCATATTTTTGTCCATTCTTCCAAGAAAACCTTTCCCCCTGATTCCCTTTCCCCAAGAAACAGCATAATTTGGCTTTTCAGTGAATTTTATATAATTAAGAATTGTATATATACATGAGAGAAGGGGTATTCCGTAATCATGGGTTGCTCAACTCCAGTCCTCAAGGCCCCCAATAGGTCAGCACCATCAGAAGCTCAGTCGAAGACATATATAAAAATACCCCTAATCCCCCCAATACATATAAAAATACCCCCCAATACATATAAAAATACCCCCCAATACATATAAAAATACCCCCCAATACATATAAAAAATACCCCCCAATACATTTAAAAAATACCCCTAATACATATAAAAATACCCCCCAATACATATAAAAATACCCCCAATACATATAAAAATATCCCCCAATACATATAAAAATATCCCCCAATACATATAAAAAATACCCCCCAATACATATAAAAAAATACCCCCCAATACATATAAAAAATACCTCCCAATACATATAAAAATATCCCCCAATACATATAAAAATACCCCCCAATACATATAAAAAATTACCCCCCAATACATATAAAAAATACCCCCCAATACATATAAAAAATACCCCCAATACATATAAAAATATCCCCCAATACATATAAAAATACCCCACCCCCACAATATATATATAAAAGTACCCCCACCGCCCCAATACATATAAAAATATCCCCTCCGCATTACATATAAAAATACTACCACCCTACCCCCCCAATACATATTACAAATTTACAGACTTCCTTGTGGATGGTCAGGCCAGGCCCGGTGGGCCTCTCGCCAGGCCCAGCTGCCGATCATCTTGTCGCCGGGCCCCCGGTTCTCCCTCAGCTGCAGGCCTCTTCCTCATTCTGTCCCACCTCAACCTTCCAACATCAGTGCGCGCCGGGCCTCCTTCTCATTCCGGTGCACGCCGGAAGCTGGGCCAATCTTACTTACGGTGCGTTGACATCAGAGAAGCCCGTCGCACGGCAGCGTTGGAAGCTCATGTGGGACAGAGTGAGGGAGAGGCTTGCAGCTGAGGGAGAGTCGGGGCCCGACCGCAAGACGACCGGCAGCCAGTCATGGCCCCACCTTCCGTCAATTACAGCACTCTCACTCAGTCTCCCCCCACCCAAAATACATACCAAAAAACCCCAACCCCCAATACATATAAAAAAAATACACCCCCAATACATATAAAAAATACACCCCCCAATACATATAAAAAATACCCCCACCCCCAATACATATAAAACAGGATTAGGACACAGGATTTTGTAGCTAGTTAGGTACTGTAGCAGCAGATGTTATTTTAATATATAAATCTTAAAGTTGTGGGGTTGTAGATGTGGCCAATCAGATTGCTCTGTATCCCTGCCCCGCCCCGCACACGCCTCTCATTGGCCTGCATGGCTCTATGGCTCTGACGTCACCCAACTGCCACTCTCTTCTCCTCCTCACCCAACTGCCACACACACGCACAAGCACCCGGCCACTGTCCTCTTCACCCAGCTCACCTCCCCACCCTAACCCCCCCCACACCCATCACCCCCCCAGCTCACCTCCCCGCCGGCTCCCCCCATCACCCGCACCACCAGGCTCTGCCGCTCCATTCTGTCCCGCTCACCCCCTGCGGCCTCCTCCTTCACACGGCCGCTTCTCGGTGAGGGTCGGCCAGTATGGAGCAGCTCGGGCCCGCCTCTGGTTCCTCTGCCCGGCTCTGCTCCCGCTGCATGGCCGCTGTTCCCACCGCACTTTCGGCTCCTGCCTCTGCCGGTGTACGTTGTGGATGGCGGCGGAGGAGGTTGGGGGGTACAGCGCATGAGAAAGCCGCCACTGAGCGCCGCACGGGACTGCGGGGGAGGCGGGGCCGGCGCCCGAGAAAGCCGCCGCTGAGCGCCGCACGGGACTGCGGGCGGGGCCTGCGCCCGAGAAAGCCACCGCTGAGCGCCGCACGGGACTGCGGGCAGGCGGGGCCTGCGCCCAAGAAAGCCGCTGCTGAGCGCCGCACGGGACTGCGGGCGGGGCCTGCTCCCGATAAAGCCGCCGCTGAGCGCCGCACGGGACTGAGACCTCTGTGTGTGTGTCACTGTTTGTGTGTGTGTCTCTCACTGTTTGTGTGTGTGTGTGTGTGTCTCACTGTTCGTAAGTGTGTGACACTGTGTGTGTGTGTGACTCTGTGTGTGTGTGTCTGACAGTGTGTGTGTGTCACTGTGTGTGACACTGTGTGTGTGTGTGACACTGTGTGTGTGTGACACTGCGCCCCCCCCTCCTGTCCACTGTCCCCACCCCCCCTCCTGTCCACAGTCCCCACCCCCCCTCCTGTCCACTGTCCCCACCACCCCCTCCTGTCCACTGTCCCCTGTCCACTGTCCCCCCCTCCTGTCCACCCCTCCCTCTGGGGGGGGAGGGGGAACGGAGAAAGAGGGGAGCACAGAAATAGGGGGAGAGGAGGGAGCGGGAAATTTAACTCACGTGCAATGCCGGTTATATCAGCTAGTTATTCTTATTTAAGAAAAACTGTTTAGTCATATTGCAGGTCAACCTCTCTCTCTTTCTTGTAGCTGCACAAGTACTTTACATACTTATAATAATTTATGATTGATACTGTGTCCAGTCTTTGGTGACATTTCATCTAGTTCTTTGTTTATTTAAAGGGTTTACATACCTTTAAAAAAAGGAAGCAATTGTGACGGGAGGGGTTAACCAGACTCTTTAATAAAGGTCAAGCCCGTTTTGGTTACTACTGCTCCATGTATAAGAGTCCAAGAGAGTTAGCTCTTGGGCCCAGTAACTATGTACCATTCCAATGTACTGTGTGTAATAAAAGCATTTTTTGTGTTTTTCCCTTTCCGGGCATGCAATCAAACAGGGATTGCAAGGGTAGGAGTTTCAAGGTTTTTTTTGCGGAGGAACCGTTGACACAATGTGCCTAGGAGGTTGGTATCCAGAGTTGTCGGTTCCCCTATAAATATACCCATAAATAATGCCTGATTCTCAGATACATGTAGGCACATTGTCCCGGCAATACCTCCCCTTGAAAATGCAAGTATGACTCACCACTAGGGTACCCTGCTTCAGCACAGCCCAGAAAGGAGAATCAGGCACAGGGATAAATAGATATCCCTGTAACTGAGGGTATCCCTAAGTTAAGGGGGGTTATCCCAGCTAGTGCCAAGGTGACCCACAACCAGTATATAAGGTTGGGGGGGATTCAGAGAGTCCAAACTGAGCCACAGGGGAAGTGTGTGGGGACTAAGGCAGATAGAAATTAAACAACAACATTTTTCCTGTTCTGTTCCCTGTCCGCCAAGACTCAGAAGTGTATTAAAAGATACTTTAATGTAATGTAATATGCTGTTAACATTCTGAACCGATGTCCAAACAGGCTGCCCAAGCTAACCCATACGCGCTGGTACATCTGCTGGACATCGGAGTTCAAAGCAGCCAGAGTTTTCCCAGAGGTGTGAATAGCATTTAGTCAGTGGGGAAAACCGGAGTACCAGGTCCGGAGATGAATAGCAGTCCTCCGGAAAGCCACTTGTTCTGCCATACCTGGTGGTGCCTGCCCAGCGGGTGGCATTGGGATAGCCAGGGAGAGAGGTGTCAGGCTTGCGCATGTCTCTTGGCTATTTCGGATTTCCTGCTGACCCGGCTTTTCTAGCCGGCTTGGCTCTGATTGTCAACTTGGGAAAGTTCCCACGCGTTGATTGGCTGTTCAGTATTGTGAATGAAACTGAAAATACTATAAGAATCGAGGAGCCAATCAGATTCAGAGTCTCCTGTAGTAAGAGCGCGGATGGGCTTTTCAAATTTGCTTCTGTGTGAATATCAGAGCAACCAGCTTCGATTTCGAGCCTGAAAAGTCTGCCCGCCAGAGTCTAAGTCCAGCTTTTAGGGTTCTCAGAAACAAACGTAGCGGCCGCGGCTGGGATTTTATGCCGATTTGAGTTCCAGGAGATTTGGACTAACTCGCGGTCAGAAGGGACCAAGTTCTCAGAAGAGAACGTAGCGGTGGCGTATGGAATTTTATGCCGATTTGGGTTCCAGGAGATTCCGAGCTAAGTCCCGGTCAGGGTAAAACTCTCTCATAGAGTTCACTGCACCTAGGAAAGTCTAGTTTTCGACCCCAGTCCCAAAGTAAGTGTGTCATTATGTCTGTATTTTGTGTTCCATTGTGTGTAAGCGAATTTATGCAGAATAAATTACAATTTATTTCATTACCTTGTTTTGCTGGTAAAAAGGTGTAAATAACCTGGTCTCCCGTGACAGCAATTATTTAGTCACTTCCTGTATAAAACAGTTTTGGAAATGTTGTTATTTCTTAAAGGAGCAGTTCTCCATTGTAATTGTTTGTTTATTTAACTTCCACTTTCTTTTCTTTACCAGAATAGGAAGTATGGGGTCCCAGCAGTTAAAATGTGCTATTTTCAGCTCTTGGCACTCCTGGTTCTTGAGATACTTACCCCTGGCGGCAGTGCCGGTACCATCTCCTCCAGAGGCAGCGGTTTAAATCTTCTGCGGGCGATAGGAAACCACAACGTCATTCAATGAAGTTTCTTATTGGCGCACATGTTGCAGGGCTTTTTAACGACCAGGAAACAGCGATAGAACCTTTACCAGGGTGTATCCCTGGAACAAGTTAGTTCCCGGAGCTGAAACTAAAGCAGGTGAGGAGGGAGCAGTCCGTTAAGTAATCATGTGAATGCTGATTTTGTTATTGATGTTAAAAATGTTTTATGTTTATGTAGCCCTCTTTCCCTCCCCCACCCCTCCCCCCCATCCCTATGGGAAATGTTCTGCTACTGGTGTATTCTGTGGCTGCTTTTTATACCTGAGTGGTAGCAGGAGATCTTTGTGATGTTATGGGGAGGACATCAGGACAGGCTCTTTAGTGGTCAGCGCCTCCAGTCCAAGCGGATCCTGAGGCTTCAGGATGCACCTCATAGACACTTCTTCTTTGATCTATAGCCATGCTTCAAATACTACTCCAGGTGTTGGTATTACTGAGGTGTATTGAACAGCAAGATACATGCACTGAATAACATATAATTAATACCCTATCACCTATTGGATTAGGCCTCAGCACACTCCTCTAGCGGGAGAACTGTCTTCAGTGTCTACACACTCTGAAGTCTATCCCAGAACCACCTCACTCACACTAACTACTCTACACTACATAGAAGAACCCCCCTTCTTCCCTGGGGAGTGGCTTGTAAACCGGCCAAATCACTGTCATAGACCCCCCCTTACAAACACAGGCAGGTCCTGAACTTTATTTAACATGCACAATGAACAATATAACACACTCAGCATAGTCTACTGCTAACACTGCCACTTATTAAAGGGGACTTACATTGTTAGGAGTTCAGGACATCAGTAGTCCCAGGAGACTGGGCTACATGTAAAAACAAACAAAAATAAGACTAATTAGTATATAATTTTAGGTTAGTTTTATATACATGACACTTTTTGGTCAGAAACCTTGTTTTGTAAGTAATACAGTAGGTTTTGATAACTCAGAAGTCTGTAAAAAATAAATAAAACCCTATCTTGTAAATTTGATCATCTGGTTTTGTGTTGAGCTTTCCTTTTCTTATTTTTATTGCTAATTGTTACCTTAATACATTATACTTTTGCATTGTATATGCTCTGGTTGTCTAATACCTTTTTGCGGTTGTGTTATAACATTTTTGTTTTAAGAAAACATGCATCATTGCAGGATGTCCATTTTTTCAGGGTACAGTGGGTGAGTAAAGAACACACAAAGCTGCTTTAGTTTATATGATAGATGTACATAATTCAATAAATCAATTTGGGCTTGAATGATTATGCAGTCTTATTCCTTTTTATGTAAATGGTCACCCTTCACATTTACTTCGGTAAATAATATAAATGTAACTACAGGTACTTTGCTGCCAGAGGGGCCTGGCTTCATTAGTTGGGGTTGGATACTAAGGCTGCGCTTACAGTGCTGGCGACGGCGATGTGACCGATGATGTCATCCGTCGCCACCAGCAAAAGTTATAATTTGTTTTATATCGACGGTCGCCAGTGACGTCACTAAGGGGGCGGGCCACGCAATTTGATTGGTTTAGAGACAGTCACATGTGGCGACTGTCTCTAAAAAATCAAATTTAACCGGCTTCCAAATTTTTTTGCCGCAACGTTGCTCCGTTGCGCCGTTGCATTTACTCTTAGCGCTTGACGGAGTCAATTGATTTGTTTTGGAGCGACGTCGCTGTCGCCGTCGCAAGGCACTATAAGCGCAGCCTAAGGAGGTTATGACTTAGCAGTGATAACTGCTTTTAAGTGAGATAAATGCCTTTATAGCGTGATACTGCCTGCTGTGAGATTCACAAAGCAGTGATAAGTGCTTTTAAGTGAGATAAAAAGCCATTATAGCACGATACTGCACTGTTATCACTGCTTTGTGAATCTCACAGCAGGCAGTATCATGCTATAAAGGCATTTATCGCACTTAAAAGCACTTATCACTGCTTTGTGCATAGCACCCAGAAAACCCACTTATCACTGCTCAGTGCATAGCCCCCTAAGACCGTTAGACACTAGTGACTAAAGGGTGCTAAGCTATAGCACACCTTTACTCCCATTCATTGGAATAGAATTTAGGGTGTGCTAAACTCTATCACCTTTTAGTGCATATGGACCCACATCTTTTGTCTTATTCTTTTTAGCTGTCCATAATAATTATTGCATCTTCAGCATTAAAGCAGCATTTAAAAAAATATATTATCTGAACCAGGATGTCCTCAGAAACTGAACCATATTTTCAGCTCCAGGGTCCCCCAGATCCCAATATATAGATATATTTCATTTTCAAAGCGCAGGTAAATGGGCATAAAACTCCCCCTCCCCCCCCCCAAATATGGCTGCTAGAGTCACTCAGATTTGCTGCCAGAAAGATATTGATCCTGCCAGTCATTTCCCCCCACCCCCCAGACAAATAGTTCACCTTTGCAGAAACAACTACAAATATAAATCTCTAAAAGCAGAGGGTTCCAGGAGCTGAAAGGACAGTGATTCAGCTCTGGTAGGCTGATTGGCTCTGAAATGCTCATTTATATTGAATATATATTTATTTATTTATCTTTGATAATACCAATTCCCACAGGATATGGTGTCAATTATTAATTAATTATTTCACTCCACTGTGCACTGCTTAGTAATTCAGTATTATTGTGAGTATTTACATAATATTGTCAAGGTATGAGGGGGGGGGGGGGGTGGGGGAGACTACAAGGAGTCCCTTTTCCTACAGCTAACAATCTTGTGATGGGGTCAAAAACACTAGCACAAAAGATCACTTGCCCCAAGGTCCAATATACACACATACACACATACACATGTAGCGCACTTTCCCCCACCCTATGGGAGATATGGCGGCTACTGTGTGTGGTGCGTTACCTGCACCTCACAGGAGGCCTGAACCTAGGCTGCTGGGAGCCTGAGATGTACCTGATCCATCTGGTGACAGTGCCTCCACCTGCGCGGGATCTTAACAGTGTTTGTTGGATAACCCTGTGCAGGACACTATATAAGTAATACACACTGGTATAGTATAACAATAACGGTTTTACTAAGAATAACGACACAATAACAGACCCACTCAGGCCTCGCAGGGCCGTAACCCCACAATGTTCTCCAACCAATGTCCCCACCTGGTGGGTTATACCCCCAACGTACGGAGGGGCCCTTAAGCACCAAACCACCCTGGTGTCCACAATTAGGGACCCACCCAAATGTGTGAGACAGCGCTGCCCACTAGAACAGAAGGTGTATAGTTGGTGCACGTGGTGAGGTACCTGCCGGGTGCTCCAACACCCTGGCGCACAGATGTAGTAAGATGGGATCCACAGATCCAGCGAAGTTGCCCGTGAAGCCTCCGCCTCTACATTGGTTGGTGTCCCACGTGGACGGTGCCACCATGCAGAATGTCTCTTATCTGTAGTTGGTGATCTGATCCCAGACCACCTGATGCCAGGGCACTGCCCCTGACGAAGATCCTAGCGAAACGCCGCGTTGGGTGTTCCTGCTTCTGCTGTGCTGATTGGTGGCTTGTTGTGTGGGACCTGGTGTACCTTTCTCTGCCGCTCAAGTCTGCTGGGGAGGTGTGTGCTGTGTCTGTCTGCGCATAAGCCGAGCGGTTGTGAGGCGCTGATATTACTACTGTGGCTAGATTAACATAAAGAAATACGCCAACTGTGTCGGACGGCTCACCATCCTATTAGTAACGCAAGTATCATAGGTCTGTGTATTTACAGACCATCCGTTTGCAGCTTGTCTGCAGTTTTCAGACCACAATTTGCACTGTGAGGTGCTTTTTTCTTAGCCCACACAGTGTTTGTGGCAGCAACTGCCTGGAGATAGCAAGAGTGCTAGTGACATTTTGCAAACAGCATCTAGTGGATACAATACATCTCCTTGCTGGACATATAATGACTAATTCTCTGTTTGATTCATGTAGAATTTGTGTGTACAGTTGTGTGAAAAAGAAAGTACACCCTCTTTGAATTCTATGGTTTTACATATCAGGACATAATAACAATCATCTGTTCCTTAGCAGGTCTTAAAATTAGGTAAATACAACCTCAGATAAACAACAACACATGACAAATTACACCGTGTCATGATTTATTTAACAAAAATAAAGCCAAAATGGAGAAGCCATGTGAACAACTAAGTACACCTTATGATTCAATAGCTTGTAGAACCACCTTTAGCAGCAATAACTTGAAGTAATCGTTTTCTGTATGACTTTA
The DNA here is from genome assembly GCF_040206685.1 of Ascaphus truei. NCBI lineage: Eukaryota > Metazoa > Chordata > Amphibia > Anura > Ascaphidae > Ascaphus > Ascaphus truei. Next base: position 203,368,752 of record NC_134484.1, on the reverse strand, counting down.
TCAGTCTCTCACATCGTTGTGGAGGAATTTTGGCCTACTCTTCTTTACAACGTTGCTTCAGTTCCTTGAGGTTTGTGGGCATTTGTTTATGCACAGCTCTCTTAAGGTCCAGCCACAGCATTTCAATCGGGTTGAGGTCTGGACTTTTACTGGGCCATTGCAACACCTTGATTCTTTTCTTTTTCAGCCTTTCTGTTGTAGATTTGCTGGTGTGCTTGGGATCATTGTCCTGTTGCATGACCCAATTTCGGCCAAGCTTTAGCTGTCAGACAGATGGCCTCACATTTGACCGCACAATAAACCATTATCAGTCAAGTCATTAACCTTTTAAGTGCCCCTTTTTTGAGCTTCCACAGCATTCGTCTTTTGGTGCTGTACTTTCTTTGGTTTTTGTACAGTGTGCTGTCTGTGTCCCTCACACTGATACTATAGGGGCAGTGCCCCTATCTATGGGCCTGTCCCTGTAGGAACCACAAGTGGAGGGGAGTCGGGGCCTAGCTAGGGCCCTCTTGCCTAGTGCAGGGGTCACTGACACCCTGCACACACACACACCCTACCATTCTCCTGTCCCAGCTCCGACTGCTGGTGTGCTCTCAACACGTAAAATGTATCCAGTTCGTGGCAGGAGAATACGGCCGCGCAATTGGCTAAGCTTAGCCACCTGACTAGCAGCCCCTGGAGCTGCTGGGGAATGTAGTTCCCTCTGTGGAGCCTATCTGTAAGGGCTCCTGCTCGCGCTTGCTCCTGCGCATGCACGAGGTGAACTAAGATAGCCGCCGGACCTGGGAATGCTCTATGCATGCACGACATGTCTCTCGAGCCGGTGCCAAACCCAACATAGCGGCGCCCTGTAGCGGTGCTCCCCGCGGGCCTCCCGCGACCCACTCGCCCGGCAACAACCTTCCTGATCAGAGGTAAGAGGAAGGGGGGGGACGAAGGAACCGGGGACCTAGTTACACACACATACACACACACAGCAGAATCACTACCTGTGAAGTCCAGATCTTTTCAGACAGTATATTCATTTGTTATGGAATATGCTCACTAAACTGTTAAAAAATCTAAATGATGTTTGGATATTTTCATCTTGTTTTGTAAACATTTTAATCTGGTTTATTCCATTAGATTTGTACCAGGTGGCTTTTGACAAACATGTTGATGTATAAACGTGCCTTCTATTCCCCCCTTGAGACCATCTACGAATTAAATGAATATAGAAACATTTAATCAAGAAATGGAAAGTATAAAGCTTATATTTATTCGAACTATATAGCTTTCAACATCATTTTTATCCAAGGTTACAAAAGGTCACAGAGCAAGCACTGGGGCTGTAATCCCACTAGTTCCCCTAACATAAATGTCCTTTAATCAATTCTCTAAAAAAAAAAAAACAAGCTACACAATTAGAATGCGTTTACATCAATGATTTTACCGCACAAATGCATTCCCATGATACGTGATTTTTTTTGTGGAATATTCTATTAATACATAATCAAGTCTTTACAAGGATCTTCTTTTCCAAGGACAATATAACAGGGGCTGGAAGAAGAGAGGACACATGCTTAGATTGTTTATGAGAAGGCAAGGTACAAAAGCAGGGACTTCCAAAAGGTATTTGGTTTCAACAAAACAGACGTAAACATGGTAATGATGCATGTCTAACACAAATTGCTGTGCCAGGGATGTTAATCTTATTTTAAAGTGAATTCTCAAATTTCTTAGTACAGCAAATTACAACATATGTAGCACCCCTGTGGGACTACTATTTTATGCACACCTTGGGAAGCCACAAGTAATTGTAGCCTCTGCTCGAAGGTGACCCCCTCTCCCCAGGTGGTGAGAACAGTAAACCCTGTAGCAGGGCGACCGTAAGGCTGCGTCCATAGAAAGACAGGCCGCACTGAGCCGTGCGAACGCTCCGCGCTGAGCCCCTGCATCCTCAATGAGGTTGTCTTTAGAGGGGGCTCACGCGAGCGTCCGCAGGTGTGCTGAGGAGTTGGATTTTTCAGCCGACAGCCAAGCTGTTTTTCAGCGCGCTGTCGGCTGAAAACATCCAATCAGCGCGAAGCAGCGTCAACATCACGGTGCTGTGACGTCGGCGCCGTGACGTTGTCAGTGCGTTGCGGGCGATTGGCCCAGCGACGTCACTGCCCCGCCTCCCCCGCCTCCCCCCACCTCTCGATCGCGCCCGCTGGCTCGCCTGTTGAAGCTGTGCGATTTCATGCACATGCAGCCTCAGCGCTGTTCAGCACTGCTCCCCCCTCTATGGACGCAGCCTTAGACACTGGGGCTACCACGGCTGCACTCACTGGATCATGCTCACCATCTGATTCCTTTGGTCCTCCGCCTCCCTCTTCCGACTCCTCCAGGGGTGGACAATCCTCCTGTTCCCCGGTATCCACAGGTGAGGTTATGCACACCTCACTCAGGTGAAGCTATGCCCGCTTCATGTTTCTCAAGATTCTCCTCCAGCACTGTCTTTGCCCGACCGGCGGTCGGTAGTCCAAAACGTTCACACCGGGTTGCAATTCGTGAACGATCCCAGGTCCGATAGTGACCTGACCTTCTGTCCATCTTCGCCTGGTGGATCAAACTAAGTGACAGAGAGAACCTGTGCTTTTCCTGCTTTGTGTAACGTGTAAGTTCAGTACTTGTTTTGAGAGCACGCAATATATGAGTTTCTCTTTATGTTAGAAGACTGCGCAGGATTTTAAAATATAAAGCTCAATAATTCCACCTCTGCCACCAGTAAATATAGCCTGTCACGTGAGACCAGGCAGTTTACACCTTTTTACCAGGATCATTCATTGAGCAAAACAAGATAATGAAATAAATTGTAGTTTATTCACAGAAATAGGCATACACACTGTGAAACACAAAATACAGACGAAAAGCACACTAGGTGCAGGGAACTCTAAATAATAGTTTTACCCTGAGCGGAACTTATCCCGAAATCCTCTGGTTCCCAAATCGGCATGAAGTTCCACACGCTACCGCTCCCTTCTCTTCTGAGAACTTGGACTTTTTCTTGACCGGGTGTTAATACCAAACTCCTGGAACTAAAATTGTCTTGCAATCCCTTCGACCGCTACGTTCGATTATTAGAACTTGGCCGCAAAAAGTGGGACTTTACATTACAGCACTATTACAGTATTAATAAAATATACCTTAATATCTGCCTAAGTCTCTGGTTATGGGGAATAGAATAGAAAGATGTACTTTTATTTCTATCAGCCCTTATTCCCCACACACTAGCTACTGGACATAGACTGTACTAGAGAGTCCCCTCACAACTTTATCAACAGTTGGAGCACCCAAGAACCCAATATAGGTTCTGGGATACCTGGGCAGTAACTGGAGGTATCCCCCTTAATCTAGGGATCCCTTATAGTTACAGGAACACTTTTCATTCTTTTGCCCCATTTACCTTTCTGGGCTATGCTGAAGCAGGGAACCCTAGCAGTGAGTCATTTTCAAGGAGAGATATTACCGGAACAGTGTGCCTACATGTAGTTAGGAATCAGGCATGATTCCTGGGTACATTTTTAGGGGAACCGACAACTCCGGACCCCAACTACATACAGTAGGCACATTCTGACAACAATTCCTTCGCAAAACCCCCCTTGAAACTCATGCCATAGAAATCCCTGCTCGCTGACATCCCTGGAAAGGCAAAAACACATAAAATCTTTATTGTCGCAAATTACAGGTTATGCATATACAGTCACTGGGCACAAGAGCTAACACTCCTAAACCCTTATATATGGCTCAGGGGTAACCATTCATGGGTTTGACCTTTATTGAGAGCCTGTTACCCCCCTACCATCACACCCCCTCCTCACACTCATTCCCTCCTCCCCTCACACACACAATCTCCCCACAAAATGCATACCAAAAATCCCACTGCCAATACAAAATAAACCTTCCCGCCCCCGAAATACATACAAAAAAAATCCCCACTCCCCAAATATATACAACCTCCCCAACCCCCATATACATACAAAAAACCATACCCCACAAATACATACAAACCCCACTCACACCCCAAAAACATACAACAAAAATCAACTCCCAAATACATATTACACCCCCCATATACATAACTCCCCACCCCTATACACATCCCAAAAATCTCTCACCCCCAAATTCATACCAAAATCCCCCTCACCCTCCAAATACATACCAAAACTCCCCCACCCCAAATACATACAACCCCCCCCAAAATACATTTTTAAAATAAATAACTAAATACAACCTTATCTACATTGGGCATGGTCTCAGGCCTCTGCTGCCCTGGGTCTCCCCCCAACTTCTTTTCATGGCTGTTGGTCCTCTCGTTGCTGCCGGGCCCGGCTCTCCTCCAGCTCTGGGCATCCCTCACTGACTGTCCCACGATGAGCTTCTGACGCCAGCACACGTCGGGGGCCTCCCTCTCATGCTGGTGTGTGGTGGAAGCTGAGCCCAGCTTGCTTCCGGCACGCGCCAACGTCAGAGAGGGACAGTCAGTGGGGAGGCCTACAGCTGGGGAGAGTTGGGCCTGGTGGCAATGAGAGCACCAGCAGCCAGGCAAAGAAGCCACCAGGCTCAGGACACTTGTCCCGGCTCTCCCCCCCTATTGGCGACCCTGATCGTATGGGTAGCTACAATTGTATCGTCTATCCATCACATGGTATGTGGAGTTGCTGGGCAGAAACAGCCACACCCACCTTCTAGAAGGTGCCAAGTTATGTCACTAAGTAAAGATACTTTGTAGAATCTAAACCCCTCCCATAGTAGCCATAGTGATTAATGATGTCACTATGGGGTGTATATATATATAGATATATTATATATATCTATATATATATATATATCCATCCTGTAGAGGTAGGAGCAGCCATCATCCAGGCACTGGATTGCCAGATATAGTGACAACAAAGGAAAATAATGTGCCTCTTTGGAGAATGCTGCATGAAGACCCCAAGGAAGAAATTATATATGTGTATATATATACACACACATACACACACACACACACATGTTCCTGTAAATAAAGTTGATAAAAAAAGTTCCTGGGGTCCTCCATCATTTCTTCTACTGCTTCCCATACCAGCCCTGCACAAATGCCAGCACTCTTAGAAACAAGGTACTGTAAATAAGAGACGGAGCATCACCTGAATAGATATTGAATCACTTTGGTGTGGCCCTCTTCTGTTGCCTGGGAGGAGGGGGGGGGAAGTTGTTAAATTATGGCACCCTATGTGGGGCTGGGTAAGCAAAAGAAAATTTTCTGCATTTGGAACTTTGGAAGACTAAACGTGAGTTTTATAACTTTAATAATATGAACTGTAAAAATGGAGATCCGTGGGTCTCAGAATATGCATAGCAGTGGGCGCTGGCTATGGTACAAACACTGATGTATTATTGCTGAACTGTTCGATTTTGTCCAGCTATAACATGTTGCTGGAGAGACTGAATTGTTGCGTGAAAGCTTCCTGTCAAACCGTGGTATACAACCAGCGTGCATGGCTGCATGCAATCTGCAGAGCGTTTATCAGTGGTGCGAAATCACTTGCCTCACCTGATTCTGGACTGTTGGGCTGTGAAGAATAAATATTGTCTTGCCCTACCAGTTTCACCAAGGGGAGGAGCCAACCGCTGCTATCCTAAGTGTCACGTGTGGACAAGAGGGAATACTAACCGTGCCCTGACACATGAGCTACCTGAGTACTGGACACTTGAGACTGGCACCAACTCGTGAGTATACCTGCAGTGACTGTTCAAATACCGATTTATCTTTCAACATGTCTACTGCCTCGCCCTGGACTGTGACAGAACTCGTCTTCTGTGGCTCCTGAAGACATCTTTTTCGAGGAGACGACCTCAACCCTAATGGAAAAGCCTTTACTGGGTAAACGCCTTCATCCACAGTAGCATCTGAAGATATTTTTGTTATATCTCAGTTATCCCCAGAAAGGAAGGATCTAGTTGCTGGCTGGGTCCGCATTCCAAATGACCCGCATGATCAGCTGCCGCCGAGGTAAGACCGAGACATGGTGGGAAACGGAGCCTTGACGGAAGAGGAGAATGAGGCCTACCGGCAATCTCTGAATGATATGGACAACAGGCTGTATTTTAGTAAGTTAGGTACTAATATAATATACAGTAGTACATTTATGCTTTCCATCTCAAGGGACCGCTCTTTTTTATTGTTGCCTGCTGCCTATGTGAGCGGTAGATTATTAAAATGTACCAATCATCTACTATGCGACTAAATTAACAGGTTCACTTCTGTAAATGTGAATTGCATTAGAAATTTTGTATTCATACATTTTGTGTAATTACATGATAGTGCTTCTGTTTAAGTTCCAAGTTTTTGTGACACATTACACAACAGGGCCGTTAGGGATCCTAATAGTGTTCAGTCTCCAATAATACAGATGTTCTGCATAAACAGCTGCTAGCAGAGTAGTGGGAACATCCCAAGCTTACTGAAGGTCACATGGCTGGTTTAAGCTGTTTGTGTATATGCAGATCAGTGGGGGAACTCACAGAGAATAACCATTCATTCTACTAGTATAGTTCCATATATATAAGGGGTAGCATGTGGGGACTGAATACCGGAACGGGGGCTAGAATGCAGATCAAGTGCTAGAGATTCAAGGTGGCATGTCCGCAGGCACGCCACTTGTAAGCTCAAAATGAATTACACAGACTGCTGCCCTTACCCTACCGGTGTCCTTGCTACCCCCGCAGCCAGTCCGTGCTCGTCAGTGGTGAAGACGCCATCTCAATGCTGATGAATAGGCTGCACCCCGGCTGTATCCCAGCATGCAATGCGCTCCGGCGCGTCCCAGGATTCAAACGGATGGCGCCTCCGCTTGCGCTGGAAAGGTAAATAAATATCCTCCTTGCTAAAATTGTGAGACCCCTGCGTGCTCCATCCAGTATAGATATAGGTAAAGTCAAAGTAGTAGATAGTCACTGCTCCCTTGAACTGCACCAAGCTCTAGAGTATAAAATCAGCTTTATTGAAACAGAATGCTGAACATCACAGACAGGAACACTTTGACGTGTTTCATCCCGACATGGGACTTTATCAAAGAGTAAAAACCCTTACCCACAAGCAGACCTAAATAGAACAAGCTCCAATCTGATTGGACAGAGTGGATTAAGACCCAGCAGATTTGAATGAATAAATAAAAAAAAACAAAGAGGCTGGGTCAGAATGTTCTGAATGGGAATGCTTGTGTGTAAAAACAATTGGTAAAAACAGTATCAAAAAATAACATATATGTAGAACAATTAAAAACAAAGACACGTGATTTCAAGCATTGATATAAACTAAATTAATGAAACAATTCTTATGTATATATGCATTTTCATAAAAAAAAATTATTACAACTTATAGCCAACAATCACAACAAATTTGCAATATAGTGTCAAAACATTGGCACACTCTCCTATTGGATGAGGATATTTGTACTATGGTCCAAAGTGGACCGAGATTTACTTACCGTAAAGCTAAAACATTGGCATTTCATCAATCACCAAGTCTTTTTGAATCTCTATCCAGTTTTCCCAATGTTAGAGGTATACCAAAAGGGTTCTTTGGGTGTTGAAATTGTTCTGTGTGTCAATATGCATTGTCTGCTAAATTTATTACATATAATAATAATAATGCTAAAAAATATTATATTAAGAATTTTCTAAATTGTAATACAAGTTTTGTTGTTTATGTTCTCTTTTGCGGATGTGGCCATAGATATGTGGGCCACACCATCAGACCACTCAAGATCAGAATAGCAGAACATGCTCGTTTAATCAGAAAGAAGGATTTGATCCACCCAGTGGCCAGACACTTTTCTCAATGCCCTAGGGGGGGTATCGGCAATTTTTCTTTCTCTGCTATAGAGCATATACCTCGTCATCCTAGGGGTGACAATAGAGAAAATACTCTTAACAAGAAAGAGATGTACTGGATATACACTCTCGGGACTCTCTACCCACTTGGCATGAATTCTGATTGGGAGTTAAAACACTTCCTTCAGGGCTGAGGGAGTTAAAGAGTACAGAGACTGTATCACCATATACCATGTGTTAATTATTATACCTATTTTTGTTAATTTATTTAGCTATTTTGGTTATTTCTTTCTTATCCTTCTCCATTTTTATGATCATGCATATATACATAAGAATTGTTTCATTAATTTAGCTTATATCAATGCTTGAAATCACATGTCTTTGTTTTTAATTGTTCTACATATGTTATTTTTTGTTACTGTTTTTACCAATTTTTTTTACACACAAGCATTCCCATTCAGAACATTCTGACCCAACCTCTTTGGTTCTTTTGATTTATTAATTCAAATCTGCTGGGTCTTAATCCACTCTGTCCAATCAGATTGGAGCTTGTTCTATTTAGGTCTGCTTGTGGGTCAGGGTTTTTACTCTTTGATAAAGTCCCATGTCGGGATGAAACGCGTCAGAGTGTTCCAGTCTGTGATGTTCAGCATTCTGTTTCAATAAAGCTGATTTTATACTCTAAAGCTTGGTGCAGTTCAAGGGAGCAGTGACTATCTACTACTTTGACTTTACCTAAAGTATGTTATGGGCACAGAGTTATGATGACCGATACATAGTTACATGAAATGAAAAGGCTTATACATTATATATAAAGTAATTGCATGAACAGTTAGAGATAATATATATTATAGATGTATGGAACAGTTACAGACCAGATGAAAATGTGAGACAGCCTTCGTTTTGAAATAATTTAGACTGGTGGTGACGTTAAGAGTCTCAGGTAGATTGTTCCAGTTGTGGGGTGCATGGTAAGAGAAGGAAGTACTGCCGGATACTTTGTTGAATCGTGGGACCGTGAACAGTCTTTTGGAGTTAGATCTCAGGTGGTAAGTGCTGTGTGTAGTAGGGGTAGGTAAGGAGCTTGTTTTGATAGGCGGTTAGCTTGCCCAGAAAGTATTTGAAGGCAAGACAGGAAAAATGAACTTTGTGCAAAGACAAGTGAGGGCCAATCTAGTTATTTGAGCATTTTGCACTGATGTATGTTATAGTTACATTGGAGGACAAAGCGGCATATTTAGTTGTAGAGGGTGCTTAGTTTTCCAAGGTGAGTTTGGGGTGCTGTACCACGTAATATGTGCCCAGTCTATAATTGGCATTAGCATCTGCGGTGTGATACGCTTTTTGACCAGCTGGCTTAGAGAGGATTTGTTCCTATAAAGCAGGGATATGCAAACTGGGGGGCGCACGGAACTTACAGAGGCCCCACCCTTTTCACCACAACATTTAAATAAAATGCCAGGGGAGCGCACAAGGCCTCTGTATGTCTCTTATCTTCACTTCGGCGGCTTCTGGCTACGTGTCACCATGACAATGTGGAGTCGAATAACGCCATGGGGTCAAATGGCAACGTGACGTCACATGTGTCAAATTATGCCGCCGATGCCAGAGGAAAGGTAAGGGGGGAGGGGAGGGAGGGGCAGGCAGGAAGGCACAAACAAAAAACAATTGCACATCCCTGCTTTAAAGTACACCTAGTTTGGCATAGGTTTTGGATGTCATGGTTTCAATTTTAAATGGGAGTCAAACCATATGTCCAGATATTTAAAACTAGTGACAGGGACTAGGATGTGTTAGAGTTGGTTCTGATCTGTTGCTCTATCATTTTCAAGTATGTCCTGGGCATAGACTTAAGATGACAAATAATACATGGTTACTAATACAGTTACATAAGTGAACAGGGTATATATACATTATATACAAGACATTGCACGCACAGTTAAAGAGAATATATATTATAGGCGTATGTAACAGTTACAGATCAGATTAAAATGTAAGAAAGCTTTAGTTTTGAAAGAACTAAAACTGGTGGTGGCTGTGAGAGTCTCCGGTAGGTTGTTCCAGTTTTGGGGTGCACGGTAAGAGGAGCGGCCGGCTTTTTTGTTGAGCCTTGGGACCATGAACAGTCTTTTGGAGTCAGATCTCAGATAAGTGCTGCATGTGGTAGGGGTAAGGAGCTTGTTCAGATAGATGTGTAGCTTGCCCAGAAAGCATTTGAAGGCAAGACAGGAAAGATTAACTTTGCGCCTAGACGCAAATGATGACCAATCTAGTTCTTTGAGTATTTCGCAGTGATGTGTGTTGTAGTTGCATTGGAGAACAAAACGGCATATTGAATTGTAGAAGGTGTCAAGTGTGGGTTTGGGGTGCTGAGCCGTATACTATGTCCCCATAGACGATAATTGGCATTAGCATCTGCTGTGCGACATACTTTCTGACTAGCAGACTTTGGGAGGATTTGTTCCTGTAAAGTACACCTAGTTTGGCATAGGTTTTGGATGTCGGGGTATCAATGTGCATTCTGAATGTTAAGTGGGAGTCAAACCATATGCCCAAGTATTTAAAACTAGTAACAGGCATTAGTGTGGTGTTAGCGTTGGTTCAGATCTGGAGCTCAGTCAATGGAAGCTTTCAAAATTTAGTCTTGGTCCCAAATACAATTGTTACAGTCTTGTCAGTGTTTAAAAACAGTTTGTTTTGGAAAATCCAATTTTTGAGTCTCAAAAAGTCAGATTGAAGTATGTGTTCAAGGTCGGAGAGGCTATGGCTGTGTGCATATAATATTGTGTGAGCACCATACATGTGTATTGAAGCTTCCTTACAAGCTGTAGGAAGATCATTGATTAACACTGAGAAGAGTAGGGGCCTCAGAACAGAGCCTTGCGGGACACCACATGTGATATCCAAGGGGGTGAAGTTAGAGCCTGAGATGGACACATGTTGGGAACTACCTGATAGGTAGGAATGAAACCAGTTTAAAGCATGTTTCCCTATTCCAGAGCACTGGAGTTTATTAAGCAGGATAGCATGCATGATCAACAGTATCAAAAGCCTTTGCAAAATCTAGGAATATTGCACCAGTGAGTTGTCCCGGTTCAATCTTATTAGCTGAAGTATGCCATAACATGTGCTTTGAGTTAGCAGAGCTCTCTCTCTCTGTAACATGTTTACCATATATAGAGTTATTTACTGGAAAGGAAGTGTGACTCATCAGTTTAAGTATGCATTTTTCTACAACACTTAGCACAGATTGGAGGAAGCCCAACACAAAATACTATAAATAAGAGCCTAGGCTGGGGATAGTGCCAGAGGCTTCTCCATGGACCGTGCAGGTGCCCTGGCCAAGAATTCCCCTCTCTCTCGGGATCAGACTAGACTGATTGGGGCTTCCCCGGGTGTTTGGAGCGTTTTTCCTGTTGTATGCTGTTAAGCTGTACAAGCTCTACGTGAGAAAATAACCGAAGCTAAGTAAAATCCCTTTTTGATTACATCTCTAAGACTGTTTACTGACTCAGAGGGTGCAAGTTATTGGCTAAATCCAGAATCTTTGCATTACAGGGGGCAATTTAACAGTGTAAATTGTAAGGTGTCTGCAATATAAAATAACACCCCTCCTCCTCTCTTTGACCTATCTCTCCTAGAAATGGAGTATCCCTGAATGGCAATATTTGCATCAGGAGTTTTAGGGGTTAGCTATGTTTCCATGAGAATGATGGCTTTGGGTTTATGCATAAGGCACCATGTTCTTAGTTCATCCAGTTTGCGCAGCAGGCTCTGGCTATTTATATGGGTGACAAATAGACCCTTTCGGACATTTTCAGTATAGCTTGCCCTGTATGACTGTTGGTCTGTGATTGATAAATTATCTGACTGTCATTTGTTTCTACATTTCACTCCACGTATGCATGGATTTGCACCATTTCATATTCTATTTTGTAAAAAATGTTCAATCCCCAAACCTCTACCAGAATGTTTTATGAAATAGAATATGAAATGGTGCAAATTGGTGCATATGTTGAGTGAAATTTAGAAAAAATTACGGAACGGTCTGAGAATTTCTAAATAACATACCTCCTCACATAAAACCTCAAATTTTTACAAGGTGTGGGCATTTTCACTTCTCATTCGCCACACCTGTGGCTACATTAAAAATTATGTTGCCCAACTCTGGTCTAAAATACCCCTAGCACTGAATGGGTTAAAGCTACAATTCATGCTCGGGGCACCTCATGACAATGGACTTGTGGCAATTTAAAGCAATACTACAATTAAACGCCTATCACAGTCCAAACTGGAGTCCCCTATTTTGTCAAAAGCTTCTTCTGTCAACAGACAGATCTTGCAAAGTTGAGCGGGGGCTGGATTACGTGTTATTTGTCGAAACGGATTGGGCCATTGGATGTGTCCGGGTCTCACGTTAAATTAACAAAACAAGTTCTGTTTTAGAGGTACTGGTGGATATTCCCAAACACAACCAACTCCAGATGGAATCCATTTGGTTCTAAATACCAGCAGGATGCACTGAAAATAACTACAAACTATTCCCCTTCCCAGCAGTGAAGATCTTCATTGTAGCATGTTGGATACGTTTTAACATCACTTTTTTTTGTTTGTTAGCATTTGACCATTTCTATATATCTGTGCATCAATAAAAAAAAATCCAGAACAGAAAGCCACTTATAACATTTTATTTTCCAGAATTACAAAATATGGTTGTGCTAATTAACTAGTATGGCATGTAAGCAAAACAAGGGCAAATACTGGATATGTATTAAAAAAAATAAGATATTATTTTGCATGATCTCCAAAGTGCATGGAATTTGTTCTCATTCTCGTAGGTAGTGATATTCAAAAGTGCAGCCAGTCTCCTTGACCCGATGTAGTAAAGCTAGCACGGAAATCATGTAAACACAGTTAGTGCAAAATGGGCTATAACCGTTGCAAGCAAAATGGTAATGGCCAACATCTTACTCACGCGTGACTTCCAAAACGACGAGCAAGGCATTTACAAAAAATACATTTTCTTTGCAAGGTCTTGGTTTATTTAGGACATTACAGTTTTTGCATGTGAAGATGATCAGGAAAATTATTCAATGTTTGTTTACTGAACAGCAGATTAACATAAAAGGTGTATTAGAAAAATAAGAGCTAATAAATTATGCTGCAATTGTACACTGAATGTCAATTCTTAACAGAGGGATTACATAAGGGCACTTAAACGCTCAAGGTACTTTTGCACTAGAAAGGTAAATTATTAAAAAATAAAAAAAAATTAAATCCCTGCAGGACCACAAAAAGTAACTTAAATGTTCAGATGTCAACCTAGATCATTGCAGGCGTAATGCTACAAGTGCAAAGTGTGGAATTCCATACTGAACATACTGTCATCTCCATAACCTAACCCTTGTATATATACTGTATGCATCAGGACAAGAATATCTGTATACACGAATAGGAACTCCTAATCCTAAGACATTCAGTAAGGTTGTTGAGGGTAGTTGCCTAAACAGTTAACTTTTGAGACATTCTAGTTTTAAATGATTTTTTAGGCTCACTTTGTGGGGAAAAGCAGCAAATGAGGGAAAGCGAATTAGGCATTGAAATATAGAAAGTGAAAACCACTTTGTTAATTTATCAAAGCTTCTCTGGAAAAAGTAGTTGATGCATAGGTGTATTGCTAAAATAGGTTTTTAAAATGATTCCACTATATTTTACTGAGGTCATAAGCTAAAAATATACTACTGCTGCCAAATGACTCCATTGTACAATTGAGCCTCTTTGTACGATTACTTCAAAGCAGATTTTAAGGGCCTTATACTATATAACCTGAAGTTTGGGCTGTTTTTGTCTGAAAATCCCCATTAAAAAGTCAATGGGGATTTGTCTGAATACGGCCCATGCAGCTCTTTGAGCTATATAGAATTACCCCATATAAAGATACAATTAGATTGTCAAATGCGAATGACTGAAAGGAAGGCTGCATCAAAATCAGCTACTGTAGTAAGGACCACGTTAAATTTAAAAACAAAGCCAGGCAGGTTTTACTTTAAACTGCTTAGAGCGAGAATAGTCACAAACTTTCTTTTTTTTAGTATTACATAAAATTGGGAGACGGAGTCAGCTGCCAGACTGAGGTAGTTTCCGGCGGCCATTTTGCCTCCAAACGGCAATTCTCATCTGGTGGCTAAACCCCCATATCTCAAGAACCAGCAGTCCGCCCGCCCGCCCGCCCCCCCTCCAGGTTCATGCAATATAACAAAACGAGTAGTGCAGATTGCTGCTTTAATAGTTTTAGAACATATAAGCTTGATACCAACACAAGTCATACATAAGGCATGTGCATACATTTGAGACCTAAATAACACCATGTTAACGATGATACCAGGGGTTAGATAACGATAGTAAGTGGTCTGCAAGTCTCATGCACAACAATATCTGCTCATATTTGAAAACAGAACAAAGACCAGACAAATAACTAACATACTTAGAAACAGTATTTTTGCTACTTTTTATTGCATCAATGCAAACCTTCCAGTCCTGACGAAGGTGCCATGGTTGCACAGGAAAGCTTGCCATGAATACACCAAAAACATTGATTCAATGAAATGCAGCATATCTGTTTTCCCCCCAAGCATGTGTTATTTTAAAGGAGCAGAGCAGGCGTCAAGTGGAGTACTTCAGCCTTTGAACATCCAGCAATGTGTTCTCTTTACTCAGGAACTGTGTGCATCTGACGACTCTTACTTGGATCAGTTTAAAAAAAAAGATTAACATAATGCCTAAAATTGTAGTCTAGCTGTTAATGCTGAGCCACAATACTAAGCACATAGTCTTGTGGATTCCAGATCTTGGTAAAAAAAATGTGACCATTTTACAGTTATTCATCATGAATGAAGCAGCAGACATTAGACTGAAATGTACAACACATTGAGGAACCTCCGCAGGGGAGAAGGTTAAGTTGATCAGTCTGTACTGCATGTCTCCATTCTGCACATGAACATATCATATTTTCAATAGATGAGCATTAAGGTATTAGATGTTTTGTTGAAATTGTTCAAATAAATGTTTGTCAACGTCACCTGAATATAAGACTTCACAGAAGCAATTTTCTGTTTCCAGGACAAGTAAGTAATTGAGTGGTGCATGATTACTGGATGGATTCATAATCTAATATGCAAGAATTACAGAGGAACAAGGCCAAGAAAAAAACCCCCAACAAGAACAAAAGTTGCATGTTGCAAGCAGCAGTGCACCAAACATTCTCCCTATGCAATACTTACTGGTTTCTCAACACTCAACCATATGCTCTCTTTACAGCGTAGACCCATCAACATAGTTTGCATAGTAACCTGCCGTCTTTCAGTAATTAGAAAATTCTCCTTCATCTTTTCAGAAGAGTATTGCTATGTTGGGTTGGTGGACTAGCCTGGTAGTTTATGTTGATGTCATTTGTTTTCCTAGCAGCAAGCAATTCAAATAAGTTCTTGACACTCAAGACAATCAGTCAGTCTGTCTTACTGGATCTCTCAGAATGTTGCTTCTGCATCATGCAGCGACGTACAATGCTGTCAAAACTTCCAAGGTAAAACAAAGCAATTGTACGAAACAGGCCCATTGTGACCACCTATAAAGCAAGACAGAGGACCAGCTTGTATCATTACTTGTGCAAAACATATCAGATATTAGAAGCAAGTTTATATCAATAATGCAAATAAAATCACACCATTTAATTTGAAAATACTAAATAAAATATATATAAATAAATATGCTTCATAGACAAAGCATTGGACCATATTAACCAAGCAGTGCTATGCCAAAAGTCACCTTGCAGCACGTTAGAATAGTAAACATGATTGACATTCACTTGAAAGGTCGGTAAGGTATTTTACAGCACGGAAGGCGTCTTATGGAGCAAATTCTTAATTAATATGGTCCACAGTCCCAGCAGTGCTGCTTTGTAATGCAAAAAAGCAAGAGCAAATTTCCCGCTCTCTTAAAAGTGGCACTGGTCAGATGTCACTTTCTAGTAACATTCTTTAATATCGATGGGATTAATTGATGAAAAACATTTTTTTTATGTTGTTTTGCATGGATGAGAAAAATTATTCTAACGGATATTTCCTTTTTCTTTAGTCCTTCATTTTACCCAGCACTTTAGGTTAACACTCCTACTTTAGTGTTGAGGTAGAGCTCATTAAAGCTGCAGTACGAGCAATATCCTACGTGTGTTTTTTCAATAAATCAGTTCTGTACTATGAGAATACTTGTAGCTTTTTTTTTTTTTTTTAAACTATTTTTAAAGACATTTTAAATGTATTCTAATGCAACAGGCAATTTTGTTTCTATAGAAACCATTCAAAGTCACACCCCCTTCCTGAGACAGGCTCTGACTCTTGAGCCCTGCCCTCTCTAGCAGTGCACGAATTGTATCTAGTAACTGCCTGGTCACATGATCTTCCCCACAGAACTTTGCATTGTGGATACAGTCTTGCTGCAATATCTGAATTAAATAACCCTGAGCAAAGCGATCGATCACCGGAGAACGTATCGATCTGCAACTTAGCTAATAATTTGTCAGTGTACAGATTGTATTGATGCACATATTGAAGGGATATATATATATATATATATATATATATATATATATTTGAAAAATATTTCACAGGCACTCCAATATAGTATCCTGAATGGGCTGGTGCATATCCCATAAAAATAACAAAAACATACATTACCAGAAACTGGCAAAAAGGAGACAGCACTCAGGCAGATAAATTCAGTAAGTGTATTAAAACACAAAGCACAGAAGTCCAACGTTTCGATCCCACAGGGGGATCTTCCTCTGCACTCCCCTGAGGAAGATCCCCCTGTGGGATCGAAACGTTGGACTTCTGTGCTTTGTGTTATATATATATATATATATATATATATATATATATATATATATATTGGCAAAAAGGAGACAGCACTCCGATAGATATATATATATCCTCCTTTTTGCCAGTTTCTGGTAATGTGTGTGTGTGTGTGTGTGTGTGTGTGTGTATAGAAACTGGCAAAAAGGATATAGCTATCTATCTATCTATCTATCTATCTATCTATCTATCTATCTGCTGTCTCCTTTTTGCCAGTATATATATATATATATATATATATATATATATATATATATATATATACATATATATATATACACATACACTTTCACGTGTATATATATATATATATATATATACACATATATACAGTGGTCGACAAATCACAAAAAAATCTACTCGCCACCTAGTACCACACGTGTGCTGCTTGGGCAAATAGGAGCTCGCCACGATGTTAAATCCACTCGCCCGGGGCGTGCAAATGTATAGGTTTGTCGAACACTGCATATATATATATACACACACACACACACACATACATACATATATACATACATATATATATATATATATATATATATCATCTTGAACTGCAGCTTTAATGTACTGGCTTTAATGGTCTTCCCATTCTTGGTAGTCTCGTACTGCAATTAACAATCACTAAAAAAGTTAAGTTCCAAATATTCTTTTTTTAACTTAAAAATCTTTAGTAGTGTTTTGAAGGGAAAAGGATCCGTTTCCTTTCCCTCCGTTAGCAGGCAGATTACAGCAGACATTACGGTAAGTTGCTCAGGTTATTTGATGGGTCACTTAGAAGGAAAGGTGGAAAGAAGTCTTACCTGCTGAAGCCCCTCTGTGATCGTAGTCACAGGAGACATTCCACAAGTCAATGCTGACAGCATATAACCATCCGAACCAACGGAGCTATTGAAATTACCTTGCTGTAAAGAAGAGGCAAATCACAAAGAAATGAGACTCAAAATGTACCACAAAACGGGGTTACAATAAATAGATGTGCTGTATTACAGCAACCTTTTATAGGAAGGCAAGGACTTCTTTTTCTTATATAGCAGCCTGGTTTTTTTGCAATGTACACTTTGCAAATGTATAAAGAATAATAACATAACAGTGCGTGGATCTCAAGCTCACGAAACATCTGGGTCATATATCAAAGTCAAACCTATCAGTTCTGAAGTAACAACTATATTAATAGATTACTTTGAATGTGTGTCAATGTATCATAGTACTTTGCACCTATTTGCCCCATGTGAGCAACATGGGGTGTGTTTCTTTGAAGCATAAGGGAAACTTACTTTTCATAAAATAATCTTTCATGTATTTTATTCTGCGCCACAAAAAAACAGCATGTTGCATCAACGTCTCTTGCCAACAGATATATGTCAAATGTGAAGACGTGATCTATTCGTTTTTACATTTGATAACGTAAGATCATTACAGATGTTTCTGGTGCCGCGGACCAACATGCTAATATTCGCGGCCCGTCCGCGGCATCAAAAACAGTAAGGTTTACGGGGAGGATTAACTCCATAGGAGTCCATGCTTCTGTATGGGACCCCAGCAGCATTAGGAGTCCATGCTTCTGTATGGGACCGCAGCAGCATTAGGAGTCCATGCTTCTGTATGGGACCCCAGCAGCATTAGGAGTCCATGCTTCTGTATGGGACCCCAGCAGCATTAGGATTCCATGCTTCTGTATGGGACCCCAGCAGCATTAGGAGTCCATGCTTCTGTATGGGACCCCAGCAGCATTAGGAGTCCATGCTTCTGTATGAGACCCCAGCAGCATTAGGAGTCCATGCTTCTGTATGGGACACCAGCAGCATTAGGAGTCCATGCTTCTGTATGGGACCCTAGCAGCATTAGGAGTCCATGCTTCTGTATGGGACCCCAGCAGCATTAGGAGACCATGCTTCTGTATGGGACCCCAGCAGCATTAGGAGTCCATGCTTCTGTATGGGACCCCAGCAGCATTAGGAGACCATGCTTCTGTATGGGACCCCAGCAGCATTAGGAGTCCATACTTCTGTATAGGACCCCAGCAGCATTAGGAGTCCATGCTTCTGTATGGGACCCCAGCAGCATTAGGAGTTCATGCTTCTGTATGGGACCCCAGCAGCATTAGGAGTCCATGCTTCTGTATGGGACCGCAGCAGCATTAGGAGTCCATGCTTCTGTATGGGACCGCAGCAGCATTAGGAGTCCATGCTTCTGTATGGGACCCCAGCAGCATTAGGAGTCAATGCTTCTGTATGGGACCCCAGCAGCATTAGGAGTCCATGCTTCTGTATGGGACCCCAGTAGCATTAGGAGTCCATGCTTCTGTGTGGGACCCCAGCAGCATTAGGAGTCCATGCTTCTGTGTGGGACCCCAGCAGCATTAGGAGTCCATGCTTCTGTGTGGGACCCCAGCAGCATTAGGAGTCCATGCTTCTGTGTGGGACCCCAGCAGCATTAGGAGTCCATGCTTCTGTGTGGGACCCCAGCAGCATTAGGAGTCCATGCTTCTGTGTGGGACCCCAGCAGCATTAGGAGTCCATGCTTCTGTGTGGGACCCCAGCAGCATTAGGAGTCCATGCTTCTGTATGGGACCCCAGCAGCATTAGGAGTCCATGCTTCTGTATGGGACCCCAGCAGCATTAGGAGTCCATGCTTCTGTATGGGACCCCAGCAGCATTAGGAGTCCATGCTTCTGTATGGGATCGCAGCAGCATTAGGAGTCCATGCTTCTGTATGGGACCGCAGCAGCATTAGGAGTCCATGCTTCTGTATGGGACCGCAGCAGCATTAGGAGTCCATGCATCTGTATGGGACCGCAGCAGCATTAGGAATCCATGCTTCTGTATGGGACCCCAGCAGCATTAGGAGTCCATGCTTCTGTATGGGACCGCAGCAGCATTAGGAGTCCATGCTTCTGTATGGGACCCCAGCAGCATTAGGAGTCCATGCTTCTGTATGGGACCCCAGCAGCATTAGGAGTCCATGCTTCTGTATGGGACCCCAGCAGCATTAGGAGTCCATGCTTCTGTATGGGACCCCAGCAGCATTAGGAGTCCATGCTTCTGTATGGGACCCCAGCAGCATTAGGAGTCCATGCTTCTGTATGGGACCCCAGCAGCATTAGGAGTCCATGCTTCTGTATGGGACCCCAGCAGCATTAGGAGTCCATGCTTCTGTATGGGACCCCAGCAGCATTAATAATTCACTTGATGAGCCATGAGGAGAGAAACCGATAACCTTGAGGATGAGCTGCGCATTAGTCTGTCTCCGTGTGCCGTTCTGAAGGCAAGAAGCAGTTTCCGTTCTGTCCCAACCCCCTTGATGACGTAGATACCCAAATAGGAATCTCTACATCATAGGGGGAACACAAGGGAGCTGGGCAGTGTTAAATGTCCTGTCCAGTCCCTTTAATGACACACAGTAGATGACTGAATATGGTCCTACAGTAATCCCCTCATGAAATAGAGACCCATATTCAGGCATCTACAGATGCAGCGGCCATTATTCGAACAAATCGCAAAATGGATTTCGAGATCTCCCCGTGATCCGCACAAGTTTTGCTGGGGAAGACAATAATGGCCCATCGGATTAACACAGCGGGAGTCCTACCGGGGTCTGCCTTTCTGTAACAGACGCGCAGTAAGAGAGGCTGAATCAGTCACTAACTGTGCGCCTCTCACAGGCGATCGCTGGGTTTTTATTTACATTTACTGTAATGTTTAATGTAACAGGGGGTCTCCGGAGCTGAACTGCATTGGTGTCAGGTCTAGGGATCCCCTATTTCCCGAGATACAGGCCCCGTTATGGGGTGCTGGTATCTCCTATGCATTGAAATGTCCCGATCACGCGAGACATTTCCATGCATAGGACATACCGGCACCCCATAACGGGGCCTGTATCTCGGGAAGCAGGGGGTTCCTGGACCTGAATGAGGTTCAGCTCCGGAGACCCCCTGCTACATTACTGTAATGTTTAAAATTAAATATCTAGTAAGCACCAATACACAACCCATCCTGTGCCCCCACCTATTGTAAAACCAATATTTATTTTTATAAACACAGGATTAATACTACAGGCCGGCGGGGGTCCCAGGGTGGTCCCCACAGTTGTCCGCAGGCCCCACAGTGCACCCCAGGGGGTACCCGGGCGTTCCCCGCTAGGCTTAGTGGCTTCCAGGTGGTCCCCACGCTGATGTCTCAGGGTCGTCCCCACGGGTGTCTGGGGGCCCTCGGGTGGTTCCCACGGGGATCTGGGGGCCCTCGGGTGGTTCACACGGGGGTCTGGCGGCCCTCGGGTGGTTCCCACGGGGGTCTGGCGGCCCTCGGGTGGTTCCCACGGGGGTCTGGCGGCCCCGGGTGGTTCACACGGGGGTCTGGCGGCCCTCGGGTGGTTCCTACGGGGGTCTGGGGACCTCAGGTGGTTTCCATGGGGGTCTGGGGCCCTCGGTGGTCCCTGTGGGGCCCCCGGTTCTTCCCTGCAGGTGTCCCTTGTGGGTACTCGGGTGGTACCCGTGGGTTCCTGCAAGCCTGCGGTACCATTCCTGCATTTAAAAAAATTAAATACACCCCCGCCCCCATCAAACACATACAGTACAGTAATGGTCAAAATAACTATTATCCAGATATGGATAATAGATTATTTGCCCATTATTAACCGCAACTTTAGCCATGCAGCATAAATAAAGTAAATAAAAACGTACTACTTACCCCTGCCAATGTGAAGGGCATCCTCGTCAGCTTACTGCAGGTCCGTGTCCTCCGATGCCAGAAAAAAAAGATAGCAAAATACATTCTAATGGCGCCTAACCCCTTAATCACCGTAGCAGTTAATAACCACTATAGTAATTAAGGGGTTAACCCACCCTGCCCCGCTACCCACCCGGCAGGCCTAACCACTCCCCCAGACCCACTATACCCACCCTGTACCATTGATTGTTATAGTAGTACATCATACCCATATAATATTGGCATGATTAGCTCCTGTACTATAGAAGTCAATCGTCACTCTAATACAAAAGCCTGACGATCCAAAATACACAATAATAAAACCTACAGTATACAACAAACCAGTACAAAATACAGTAAACCCCCAAACAGTAAAATGAAAAGCAATAGGCAATCAATGACATAAATAAAGCCACTAGCCAACCAATCAATTAAAGAAATAAAACCACTAGCCAATCAATTAAATAAATCACCACTAGACAATCAATTAAAGAATTCACATCACTAACCAAGTAGTAGTCAACACATCAATTAATTAATACATCCACTAGGCAACACATAAATTTAACCATTAGCCAACAAATTACATCATTAAATAAAAACGCTAAACAAGCTGTAAAAAAATACAAATCAAAACAAGCCATCACAATTAAACACAATTTAATCAAAACAATAAACATACATAGAAAATATAACAGTCAATAGAAGAAATGCATTTGCCCAAAAATGCATTTACTACCACTGTATTCATTAAGTGAAAAAAACTAACAATAGCGCTCTAAACACACCCTAAATGTGACAATATACAATTCAACCACATATGTGTAAATAATAAATTTACTGCTTTATTGTGAGTAGTCATTTTTGAGCTTTGTTTGCACAAATTTATTCACAACAGTATTACACTATGTAGTGTTTCTTTATTTCAGAACTACGAGACGAGCTCCCCTGATTTGTTGGAGTACCACTGTATTCATCTCTACCCTAAACAGGTACAGATTAATACATTAGCAGTCAATGGGCATTGAAAAACATCAAAAAAGAAAAATCCAATCCCAAAACTTGTAAAAATAAAAGTGATTGTGTGTGGGACCCGCAGGGACCACCCGAGGGCCCCCAGACACCCATGGGAACCACCTGAGTGCCCCCAGACACCCGTGGGGATGACCCAGGGACCCCCAGACACCCGAGGGGATCACCTGGAGGCCACAGAGTTTAGTAGGGAACCCCTGGAGGCCCCAGGGTGCACTTTGGGACATACGGATACTCGTGGGGACCACCCGGGGACCCCCGCCGGCCTGTGGTATTATTCCTGTGTTAAAAAAATAAAATATTAATAATTAATAATAAATATTGGTTCTACAGTATGTGGGTGCATGGGGTGGGTTGTGTATTATTGGTGCTTACTAGATATTTAATTTTAAACATTACAGTAATGTAGCAGGGGGTCTCCGGAGCTGAACCGCATTGGTTTCAGGTCCGGGGAACCCCTACTTCCCGAGATACAGGCCCTGTTATGTGGTGCCGGTATGTCCTATGCATGGAAATGTCTCGCGTCACGTGATCGAGACATTTAAATGCATAGGAGATACCCCCTGCTACATTACTGTAATGTTGAAAATGACATAAAACCCCCGCGATCGCCTGTGAGAGGCACGCAGTTAGAGTGACTGATTCAGCCTCTTTCTTACTGCGCGTCTGTTACAGAAAGGCAGACCCCGGTAGGTAGGACTCACACAGCAAGGACCCCTGCTGTGTTAATCCGATGGGCCACTATGTCTTCGGCCGGAAAAACTTGCAAATATATCGCAACCTATACGCGGCACAACGCAAAATGTACCCAGGTAAATGTTCAGATAACGGCCGCTGCATCTGTACGTCATGAAGGGGTTGGGACACAACGGAGACTGCTTCTTACCTTCAGAGCTGCTGGCATCGGCACACGGAGACCAAGACTAATGCGCAGTTCATCCACATCCTCTCCTGATGGCCCAACAGGATTAACGCACCGTGGTCCTATTCAGAAGCAGGGACCCCCCAGTGTTAAGCCTGTCAGGCCTCTTATTGTTTTCAGGGCTGCAATTGGCGCGGCCTCCACACTGCACCGCCACCCCCCGCGAACAGCAAGTCTTGTTACATCTGTACTTCAGATAGGTTTTTCAGCAAATATATTGTTAAAAATAAATAAATTCCCAGCATTTGAAACACTGAAAACATACTTACTATGGCATCTTTAACAATTACTCTGGCAACTTGGTCTGCTTGGCAAAGACTCGATGATTCTGAAATCATTCTGGTCTCCAAAGGCTTAAGAAAAAACAAACAAAAAACACAACATACATAGCACACCATGAAAATCCTCATAAAGAACAGCTCACTTTACAAAATGTGCAGGAACAAGCTATGGGCGGAATGCATAGTGAGCAAGCTACAGTATTCTACATATTATCCATCCATTCATATTCAGTAAGATGAAACGTGCTCATTCAGACCTGATAAAGTGGTAAGCATACAGAAGGAAGAGCTCTGACACCAATTATTTATTTATTCAAAGTATAAAACATGACTGCGCTTGGCAATCTCTGGAAAATTGCTTCCTTTTACATTTCTTTTGGCTTTGAGATGTAACCCTAAAGTCCATACACGTTACCTTCGATTTGTTCTCCTCGGCAAAGCCAGGCGTGTCAGTATCCGGGGGATAAGCAACAGTCACATAAACGTTGTAGGGCTTTACCTGTATAAGCAATTAAAAGTTACATTTTATTAATATGGGGGAGGGTGGAGCAGGCTTTTCTGGCATCATTCTATATCCCAGGTTTTGCAAATAGAAATAAAAGTGGGAGAAAACAAAGACCTGAAAAAAATTGGTAGAAAAAAATTGGTAGTTCCATATGGGATAATGCAGAATACTTGTTCTTGTTTTCTACTTGTGTGATGTGGTGCATTGTTTGACACCCATATGTGCTTAGAAATGACGTTATGCGTTCAGTATAATTTGGTCGTATTTAAATGAAAGTAGTCAGACTTCGTAACACAACCCATCATGAAGCAAGATTAGCAAACCTAGGGCTTCATGCAGAGAGCAGCGCAAAAAGTGAACGCGGCATTAATTGGCGAATTCTGCCTTGAGAAAGGCAGAGACCGGCAAGTTTTAAAAAAAGCGCCATTTTTTTTTTTTAACAGAAATTCGCCGCGCGGCTGGAGAGATCCTAATCTCTCCACTGTTTAAAAACGGCCGTATGCAGAGAGCAGCGAACGCCATCTAGTGGCTGTTTTCAACATTTTTCCTCTCCACCAAGCAGCTGGCGCTCCGTGGCCGGTGGAGGAGAAAAAAAAAAAAATCGATTTCTTTCCCACTAGTTTCAGCTCCGCTCATAGCGCTGTTTGAAACTCTCCATATGCAGAAAGGCAGTTTTATGCCCTTTCTGCATATGGAGAAAAAAACTCTCCAATAAAGCTAAATTTTCTTCCCCTCTCCAATTCTAATTAGCGCTGCTCTCTGCATGAGGCCCCTAGACTGGCAAAAAGGCTGTATCGGTGTATTGAGTACCAAAATGAACTCAGAGAGGCGTACACATCATGCATGCATTTCTCCACATTCAAATAAAACCATGCGACACACGGGCCCCTTATGATGCCATGGTCGCTCTGCTCGTTTTCTTGGGGACACTGCAACCACCCTCTTCTTCCATTGGCGTCCTTGGGGCCCAGTGTGAATTTATGGTAAATATATGTACCCTGAAATGTAACACCTCTGTTTCATCTCTTCCTATCAGACTGGCTTTCGTATATAACTGCTACTTAGTGAAGTAGGAAGAATGATTAATCTGAACATACAGTATCAAACACGATTGATAACCTCCTTCATTCAAAACCGGTACTGTAAATTACATTTTCAAATATATTATATATTTTTTTTCTTTTGTAACTTAAATTTTTTATTGGTTTTTAAAGACAAGCGAAAACATAGCGTACATCCATGGTTTCTTTTAACAATCACTGTAATACTAAACTAGCAATCAAACCTAAGGAAACCATAATACAAAGTATAGGGGGAAAAGGGGGGGGGGGAAAGGGAGTGTCCTTTCCTCTGCCTAGCGTCTCCCTCTTGCGGTATCATAAGCAGCAATAGTTTGTTTTATTTAATTTTATTTAATTGGCACCTGGGTTTCTAATCCCTGTGCGGTCCCATTCCTCTACTACTCTCAACTGTTTCTTTATCGCTTATGGCCTCAAATGCTTCCCACTCACTGGGTGAGAACGCATCTGAAACTATCATAGCCAGATTGTGGTCATCTCTACCCCTGGGATGTGTCTGTGCTAGCCAACGAAGCCAGGCTTTTAGAAAATTGACGCCAGTGTCATTAACTAAACTCGCTAATTTTTCCATCTGGCACACAAACAAAATTTTATTCCGAATCTTAGAAATATCGATGGAATTTGTGTTTCCATAATGCTGCGATCTCGCATCTCGTTGTTGTTGCAAAATGCAGAACTAATTTCTTCTCTACTTTGGCCAGGCCCGGTGTCGGTCTATTTAGTAGAAATAGCCACGGGTCCATTGGCATTGCAAGGTCAAAAATCCTCTGGAGCCAATCTCTAATTTTCTCCCATAGGGGCGATCCGAGGGCAGGACCGCAGCATATGTAACAGAGGGCCGATTCTCCACATTGTTTCGGGCACAATGGGTAGTATCCCGGTATAAATCTAGATAATTTGAGTGGGGTGAGATACCATCTTATTAATACTTTATACGCGTTCTCCTTCAATGTAGTGCAGATTGAGATCGTGGTTGCTGCCATGAAGATCTCATTCCAATAGTCATCTTCCAAAACCTCTCCCAGATCCGCCTTGCACTGTGTCATGTAGCTTAATTTTTGTGTGACTTCAGAGCTGGAACCGGTTACCTCTCTATACATTTGCGATGTGAGTCCACTAGTGTCTGTTTCTATGAGACAGAGCTTTTCAAACGTGGCCAATGGGGGGTGGGGGTTGTGTTTATTGTAAAATCTGGATGTATCAAAAAAATTCTGATGGGGGAATGTTTTTATCCGATCTGATTTGTTCAGATATCTACCAATTGGTTGTCCCTCAATCCTTTAAGTAGTGTGGCTGAACTGTCCCTACTGCTGTCTTGTGTAGGCCCGATCTGTCTAATTTTGGGTTTAGGGCTAAATTAAAAATCGCCTGCTAGGAATATAAATCCTTTAGCCACCGTAATCAGTGTGTTAAAAAATGATGTGAAGAGGGGTCTTGTTCACAGGGGGTATATATGGTGGCTATTGTTATATGCTGACCATTAACCAAAACAACCAGTACCAGGAACCTTCCCTCTCTATCTTTCCTGATCTGGTCCACTACAAATGGGAACCTGTTATGAAGAAGTATCACTACACCTCTCTTTTTGTTGTTGGCGGAGGATAATAAGAATGGTCTGTACTGTCTGTCCAGGTATTTGTGATAACTTTTATTACTAAAGTGTGTCTCCTGGAGCACGAATATATCCGTGTTTTTTCTCTTGTAATCCGTCAATGCTATAAGGTAAAAAAATGCACAAATGCGCACCAGGGATTAGTTAATGGTAATTTATTAAAATACACACAAGTACTGAGGGGATCCAACCCCACCTCAGCTAAAAATGTTATACAGTTTAGACACAGTGACCATGTAATGTGACCCCTGAAAAAACTAAACCCTCAACAGTACAACATAAAAAAACACAGTAAAAATACATATGATCAGTAAAACAAAAATCCATCTAACGATTTAAAACGAAACCGCCATAGATTAGCAGACAACTGGCAAAGGGAGACGGACACTTACACTGAGGCAGAAAAGCGTGTTCACGGTGTCCATATAGAGATTCGGATCTCGGCACCGTGAAGATGGAACACACCGCTTGTGCCTCTCGCAGGCTACGTCTCAGCTTGTCAGGAAACACGCGCAGGATGACCTGTCGTGACCTCACGCCACTGGATGACCTGTCGTGACCTCTACGCGTTTCGCACAACGTGCTTCATCAGGAGGTCACGTACAGCTTTACGTGACCTCCTGACGAAGCACGTTGTGCGAAACGCGTAGAGGTCACGACAGGTCATCCTGCGCGTGTTTCCTGACAAGCTGAGACGGAGCCTGCGAGAGGCACAAGCGGTGTGTTCCATCTTCACGGTGCCGAGATCCGGATCTCTATACGGAGACCGTGAACACGCTTTTCTGCCTCAGTGTAAGTGTCCGTCTCCCTTTGCCAGTTGTCTGCTAATCTATGGCGGTTTCGTTTTAAATCGTTAGATGGATTTTTGTTTTACTGATCATATGTATTTTTACTGTGTTTTTTATGTTGTACTGTTGAGGGTTTAGTTTTTTCAGGGGTCACATTACATGGTCACTGTGTCTAAACTGTATAACATTTTTAGCTGAGGTGGGGTTGGATCCCCTCAGTATATGTGTATTTTAATAAATTACCATTAACTAATCCCTGGTGCGCATTTGTGCATTTTTTTAACTTGTTTTTCAGGGTGCCCTCCCCCCTCCTGTAGGGGGGACCACCTTGAAGTAGGAGCCCTTGGGGAGACGCTCCATGCGCGTGCAGCAAAGGGATTATCCATACTTTACAGCTACAGCACGAGCGCTGAATATCCTTCTTTTTCCGTCAATGCTATACATCGTTTACCGGGGCTGTTCAGGCCCTTCACATTATTGGAGATAACCGTCACTGCCATTTGAGCTTTTCCGACAAATTGCTTACGGGAATCAACTGAATACTTATAGCGCACGGTTAGCACCCCATCCGAGGGCGCCGGCAGAGATGAAATGTGGGATTGAGACCTTTCCCTTTGGAACCTCCAGCAGGAGGACTATATATTTGGATACGGAGGGGGAAGGGGAAGACAAAATGAAACAAATTAGGGGAACCAGAAATGACGATGGATGGATCTGGTTCTTGTCCTTGGGGGGTTCTGTCCGCTGGAACACCCAAAAGAGGTGTCCAACGACCCGAGAAATCTCAACCTTAGTATGTAACCATTATTATTATCATCATCTGTGCCCAGCCTGGTAACCGAAAACCCTCATAATAAGACTCCTAGGGTGTGCCTATGTCTAATTCACATAGTCCAGTGAGGTCAACGTCATTGTGGGTAATATGCGTCAGACCCCAAGGGGCTAGGGAAACGATCCCGTATGACCCTTCTGGAATAAGTTCTGCTATTCCCCAGTACATGAAGAACAACTGTGCAAGTGTATGGCCCAAACACCTCTGTGACTCAATCTGCCCATATCATATTATATTTTAAAGGTGTCCTTCATCTATGAAACGTAGGACTCATTAACTTAATGAGGTCTTGCACAAGACTGCATGTCTGATTTAGCAAGTTATGTTGTTGTAAAACCTTGAAGCATAGTCCCCTATCTGTAAGGAAGGTACAGAGACTCTCTTGGTAATTATACAACAAAGATGCCTGCAGGAAAAAAGGTTAATTATACCTCCATTTGCAGGGATTCAGCTAGTCCCCTGAGAGCAAACTTTGTTGGGGAGTAGGCTGTATAGCCAAATAAGCCAAGCTGCCCTGCCTGCGACGAGACAAACACTATCCTCCCCATCCTTCTCTCTTTCATGGTAGCAATCACTGCTCGGCTGGGATACACGCTGCCCAGGTAATTCACTTCCATCAGTCTCTGCACACACAAGAAAGACACCACATGCACATTGTAAGATGGAATCCTTTCCCAGTCGGAAGCTATGCAACAAGACAGCTCTGTAATTTAAGCAGAAAAACATATTACAGGTTTAAAGCAGGGGGGGTCTCTGGAGCCGAACTGTGTGCCTAACAAAATGGCAGCATTTAAATGTTCTGCGTCACGCGGGCCAATAGGAAGTAATGATGTCATCCCTTGCGGCTTCCTATTGGCCAGTGGGACCGGGGGCTTTAAACGGAAGACAGATACTTGCACCCTCTACAGGAAGTAAGTATCTCTGGAAATAGGGTCCGCAAAGCCGAAATTAACAGTCCAGCTCCAGAGACCCCCTGCTTCAATGCTGTAATTTAAAAAAGAAAAAAAAAAAAAATGTCCGAGGTACAATGTTTGTATTATGTTCTTAGGATGAGACAGCATCTGAACAAAATGAGATTGTTCATAGAGCAGTTTATAGGCCAGGTACCTCATCTTATAAAGAACGTCAACAAAAGAGAAGTGCAGAGTCTACAGTCTAGAGAGCCCAGTCATGTCAGCATACCTTACATGTTCAATGGAAGTGCTGTCGGGGTATGACCTTGTCGTTAAGAGCAAAAAGTTACAAATAGCAACACATCCCTATAGATCCACTTTTTTGTAATAAGAAATATGCATTGCAGGCTTTATGCAGCATGTTGAATAGAAGAAATAAGAAATAGTTAAATATATCTGTATTGCGCCTTTTAAACAGGAAGTGTAAAACATTTCTGGATCTAGAAGGATGTATATTAGTTTTTTTTAGTTTTGCTCTATTCAACAAAGATACATTTGTAATTGAAGACAATATGAAAGGACTCATTCATGCAATAATTTAATGTCGGTTCAGAACACCTTTGGGTGTCCGAGAGGACAATTAATGGATTAGTTTAATGCCAATGCAGACATCTGGGAGGTTAAGCTTACTGCAAACTGATCAATCTCGATGTCCTCAAAATTTCCAGCGATTGCCATACCCGCACAGTTCACCAACATGTCGACTGGACCTAATTTTTCCTGAGCCTAGAAAAATAATATATATAAAAGGTTTGTTACTTATTGTGCAAGTACCAGTGAGCTGTGTGATGGTCACTGCACACCATCTGAATGAGCAGGTACCGTAGGACAGCCATAAGAATTAGCTGGAGGCAATGACTTCTAACATGGAAATATCTTGCAAGAAAATGCTTCAGATCACTCCTGTTATTAAATCATATAGAAGATATAAATCAACATTCACTGTTTTGGGTGGATGAAAAATAAATCAATGAATTACTACAAATTTCATTTCTTTTTTTTATTTGAAACACATTTTTTGCTATTCTGTTTAACAACTTGAAAGACATTGCATATAGTAAAATAAATAAATAAATAAATAATTGTCCAACGCATGAAATCCAGTAATCTTAACAGAATCCAATAATATTAACGTGTATTTTTACGGACTCATTGGGTTCTGTGTTTCCATTTACCTTCTCCTCCCCCTCCCAATGTCGCAGTAAGCGCCAAAAATGTTTTTTTTAGTCCGGTATGTTGGTACAAAAAGGTCTAGAAGCAGAGCAGCAGCGATGCTCGTGGCACACATGTCAATGGTATGTACTAGAATAATTTGTATGTGCGTGTCAAAAAAATTGTGGAGACGTAAAAATTGTACGCCAAGTTAAACCTAATGTAAATCCTACAGATTGTGTATGTGTAAGGTTGCTATGTGTATGTATCAATCCAAAAATACAGATGTATTATACATTTAAATATTTTGTAACAGTCACTGTGAAAATATTACATTTAAAATAATAACCGATATTTACTATCTAATAATAATACTGGTAATAAAATAAAAACCTACACAAAATATACATTATCAAGCCACCCGAAGCAATGCGTCACTAAACGTCAGCATTCAGGACATCGTTCTCACCTGTTTAATAACATTCTCCACTTGTCCATAATCTTTAGATACATCAACTGATATACAAAGCACCACCTAGCAAAGGAGAGGGGAAGAAAAAAAAAGTGATTTTAAATGTACAACAAAATTTTTTTCTAAGGTTATATGCATTAAATGTTCACATTGCGTGTGGAGTTGTAAAACATGGAACAACACAAGATCATTCTCTGTTTGCAGGGCTACATAAATGGCAGACTCCGGCTTCTGGGAGAACGTCAAGTCTACTTTTCCTTTTACAGATGCAGATTCCACCTTTTCAATCTCGTGCACAACAGCCTTCTGCTGGATTCTGCAGGTGCTATAAAATCAAGGTCAATGGAAATGTGACTCCTGTGAAACTTCATAGGATGCCATGTTGCCAAACCATGGGGACTATGCATCATACCAATGTTGGAACACAGAGTGTTCTGGTGCACTGCACCATTGTATGGACCACGTGTCAAAAGTAATAAACAGTTTATTAAACCTGGTGCAGATTCTTAGAAGACAGAATGTATGCCACCTTACACTTGGTTTGAAGCAGATTGACGGGGAGCGAAGATGCTCCATAGATGCGCACAGTTTATACATCATTATAGTCTGTCATGTAATGCCTCAATCGCACGCTGTAGCGTATGGGGCCCAAATTGGCGTAAAGTGCTTGATACATTGACGTACAAAGAGGGGCAAGATGAAAATGATGTTAAAAGCGTCAATTTTGCTCTCAAGTTGCCTTGCCCAAAAACAAAATATAATAAAAAATAAAAATATATAATAAAGTTTATCAAATAGGAGAAACGCCACACACACACAGACACACAGACACACAGACACACAGACACACAGACACACAGACACACCTCGTGTTTGTGCTTAACGAGAAAGTGAATCCTGCTTTTAAAAAGTGATAATTCCACCAAAACTACACCTTGATAAAAAAACATCAAGTTAAAGAGTGGCATTTGAAAGGTACTACTTCAATACAATCCCATAACCTACATTATGGAGATATATAATATCTCTATAGCAGGCACTCAGTAAAGGATTGCCACTATCTCAGGGAGACTATAGTGATTCTATTGCCTCTCCCAGAATCCTGTGCCGGTCTTATTCTCACCATTTATCTGCCCTCCTTACTAAGCATGAGCTGTAACAAACTACAGGCCAATCTCACTTCTCCCAATCCTATCCAAAGTCATGGAAAAATGTGTCCACTCCCAATTAAGCGATTACTACACCAAGACAAATTTCCCTAGCCAATTCCAGTCTGGGTTTCGTCCCAAACACTCCACCGTAACTACCCTGCTAAAAGTTTGCAATGAAATCCAGTGTGGAATGGAACGGGGACAACTCACTGGTGCAGTATTCCTAGATTTTGCAAAGGCTTTTGACACAGTTGATCATGTTATCCTGCTTAACAAACTCCAGAGCTCTGGAATAGGGAAACATTTTTAAAATGGTTTCAGTCCTACCTATCAGGAAGATCCCAACATGTGTCCATCTCAGGCTTCAACTCCAACCCCCTGGATATCACCTGTGGTGTCCCGCAAGGCTCTGATCTGGGGCCTCTACTCTTCTTAGTGTTCATCAATGATCTTCCCACAGCTTGTAAGGAAGCCTCAATACACATGTATGCAGATGACACAATCCTATATGCACACAGCCATAGCCTCTCTGACCTTCAACAAATACTTCAGTCTGACTTTTTGTGGCTCGAAAACTGGATTTCCCAAAACAAACTGTTTTTAAACACTGACAAGACTGTAACAATGGTATTTGGGACCAAGACTACATTTGTAAAGCTTCCAGTGACTGAGCTCCTGATTAGAACCAACGCTAACACCACCCTAACACCTGTCACTAGTTTTAAATACCTGGGCTTATGGTTTGACTCCCACTTAACATTCGGGATGCACATTGATACCCTGACAACCAAGACCTATGCCAAACTAGGGGTACTTTACAGGAACAAATCCTCCCTAAGTCTCCTGGTCATAAAGCGTATCGCACAGTAGATGCTAATGCCAATTATTGACTATGGAGACATAGTATATGGTTCGGCTCCTCAAACCCACCTTTGCAAACTTGACACCCTCTACAATTCAATTTGTCGTTTTGTTCTCCAATGCAACTACAACACACATCACTGCGAAATGCTCAAAGAACTAGATTGGTCAACACTAGAGTCTAGGCGCAAAGTTCACCTTTCCTGTCTTGCCTTTAAATTCTTCATGGGCAAGCTACCCAGCTACCTGAACAAGCTCCTCACCCCTACCACTTGCAGCACTTATCACCTGAGATCAGACTCCAAAAGACTATTCATGGTCCCAAGGCTCAACAAAGTATCCGGACGTTCCTCCTTCTCCTTCCGTGCACCCCAAAACTGGAACAACCTACCAG
The DNA here is from genome assembly GCF_040206685.1 of Ascaphus truei. NCBI lineage: Eukaryota > Metazoa > Chordata > Amphibia > Anura > Ascaphidae > Ascaphus > Ascaphus truei. The sequence continues at coordinate 203,335,261 of NC_134484.1, read as the reverse complement.
AGACTCTCACATCCACCACCAGTTTAAGTTCTTTCAAATCTAAGGCTGTCTCACATTTTAACCTGGTCTGTAACTGTTTCATACACTCATAAAGAAAATATATATTAACTGTGCACGCAATGTCTTGTATATAATGTATACCCTGTTCATTTATGTAACTGTACTTGTAACCATGTATTATTTGTTTTACTCTGTGCCCACGACATACTTGAAAACGAGAGGTAACTCTCAATGTATTACTTCCTGGTAAAATATTTTATAAATAAATAAATAAATAAATAATAAACATCAGACTGGAATTAATGCATCTGACCCGTTGTGCATCTGCCCCGTTGTGCAGGCAGCAGGGATTTTCTGTAGGCCTTTATCGCCAAGAAAGGTTCAACAAAAGTTGAGGGAATGGCCTCTCCAGGAGATAAGAACACCTGCTTTTCTTTTAAGAGTAGAAGGGATTGGACCTTGAGGCGAATTAACTGGCTAATGCTAGTGTAAAGTAAATATATCCCTGCAAAATGGGGACTAACATCCGGGAGAAGCAGAGGCTTGTGTCTGCAAGATTTGAGGTACAGAACTTCAAACTGCAGCTTATTATGAATAAATTAAGGAAAGGTTAATTTAAAAATGTATATTTCAATACAGGGAGGGAATAATGGCTATGCATATCATTATTAATAATAAATAAGGGGAATTAATTTACTAATGTTCATTTGTTTATGCACCACAAAAACAAAAATGGATGCCCCTTTGCACTGAAAAAAATACATTAAAAACCATAATTTCAAAATCTTACCTGTTTATCATTTATTGCATATTTTTCTATTTCTTTCTTAGCCTGGACCAACTTGCTCTGCAATCAAGAACAAACCACTAATCAGTTTATGCTGAAGTGCGTTATATGATTTTCAGCATCCACAGGACTAAATGGTTTTGCAATGTATGTTTTGCCAGATGACAAAACACGGTCAGAGTTCATTACAGTTTTTTATTCATATTAGGTTGAAGTCCATCCAACAGTGCATATGCCGAAGGGCAGCCAAAGGGGTTGAGCCGTTTGCTGATGTCTGGTGATGTAAATGTGATGTTAAAGCTGCTCTATTTCAATCTAAAACTCACAAGCCTTTTTTCCCCCGTACCCATTTTTTCATCTATCTGTCTGTGATTTGACTGTACAACCCCTGTTCTTTAATGTAACCATGTATTTTTTATAACTTTGTGCCCAGGACATACTTGGAAACGAGAGGTAACTCTCAATGTATTACTTCCTGGTTACACATTTTATAAATAAATAAATAAATAAAATATACCAGGTTTGTTAACTCCCAGTTATGCACCTATGTGAAACTTCATTGCCTTGTTGCAATGGCCAAGACGATAATACATTACATACATTCCTAAAAAGTATGAATACATATGTATTTTACGAAACAGTAATTTCAGGGTTGCTATCCCCAAATGGGAAGCTGAAAAGCTGTGTATGCAACAGGCATAAGCTTAAAGGGGTTGTCCATGATAAAATGGGTAAGAAGCAAAAAGGTGACACTGTGCTCATTTGCATGTCATTACCCAGAATCCCTGGCTGCAGTTGAAGCATTTTAATGGGGAAAGGCAGGGTTGCAGACCTGTCAATATGCTCACGAGTAATATTTTTATTTGCTATTCCCAAATGGGAAATACTAAACTGCAGTTAGGCAAGAAAAAAATGAATTCAAAAATGTATTTCTAAAAAGCAGACGACATATTCCAGAGCAGTGATTTCCAACCTTTTTTGTTTGGAGGAACCCTTGAAGTATTTTGAAAAATCTCGGGGAACCCCTATCTGGCTGACACATATTAGGTTCGACAGGGGTCAGTCACAACATTTCATACCTCACGAGCCACCTCTATTTCCCACCCTCTACTCATGTATTTCTCTCCCATCCATCACACTAAATCTCCCCCTCCCTTGCGTCTCACTCTTACTCCCTATTTTCCTCACTCACTCACTCCCTCTTTTCCTCACTCACTCACTCACTCCCTCCTGCCCCCCTCTCTTCTCTCACTCTCGCCCCTACCTTCCGTCAATTACCCCACTCTGACTCAATCCACCCTACAAAATACATACCAAAAAAAAAAAAACACCCCCAGGGGGTGGGGTGGGGGGGCTGTTGTCCATAGGAGGACCCCTGAGACTGCTTCCACGGAACCCTGGTTGGGAATCACTGTTCCAGAGGGATTCACCAACCTCCAAAAAGGTAGACAATACGGAAGGAAGTTTCAGCAGGTTGCTTCGTGATATATGGAGAGAGATTGGAACACAACCACTCAATGAGAACCTTGTATGAAGAAATTCCTTCCCACCGGGGACAGGTGGCTTCCAAACCGGAATTCACCGGCCTGAATATACTCACTCTCTCCCAAACATCAACAAATACATCATTACTGTGGAGAAGGTCTTTCCTCTTGGATGCTACAGTGTGTCAGCATAGTTGGCGTTAGCACAGAAATTATAGCAACTTTAGCTAAAAAGTGCTGGGGATTATTCAAATTCTACTTGAAATAAAAAGGAGGCGTTACGGATCAGAGGTATTTTAGTGTCAGGATTTGTGAGGACATTACAGCTTTTCAACATAATCATCCTTCTGTGCCAAACTAAAATTCTGCAGAACAAACCGTATCTAAATTCTCTCATGCAGATTAAACTACTGTGACTCAATGAGGATTGCGAATTTGCTGTTAACACGCTGTCCAAAACAACTAAATTGGCGTATCCGGTTTCAGCTAATTTAATATACATTTGTAAATTGGAGATCACAAGTGAATCCAGAAAACAATGAACAGGAATGTCTGAACACAAGATAAATGGAAAAGTTGGTGCCTGGTGTATTTATTACTCTGATCTAGATAAATATGAACTCTCCCAGACTGGGAGCACAATTTATTACCAAATGCAGACGTCCATACTGGCGGCTGCCCTGGAACCCAGATGAAAGGCTGTCTGCACCAAGCTTTTTCTATTTTATTATTATTAGACATTTGTTCTTATGAAACCTCTAAAAAGGTATCAGCACTCCGAAAATAGCATTTAAACAAGCAAAAACGATAAAAATATATAAGCATAACAATATTTTCTTTTTTCCCTAAAACCCAGAAGACATCATGAGATAAGCATTTAATCACCCATCCTTCAGGCATATTGTACAGTAACATGGGCTCTTGTTCAGAGATCTGCTTTGAAGGCGCTTCCCTGCGTTGGAGAAGAGATCAACTCCGGTGAAATTAATGAGACTAAAAAAAAAAACTTTGTCCAGCACGGAGAAGCGGTTTCACAGCATTTTAAAAGAAAATAAATGTATTTTTACCATTTTAAAAATATGTGGTAGGGGAGGTGTGGTTGAAATCTTTAAAGTGTGAAAGCAAAAATAAAAAAAAAAGGGGGTGAATTACTGCAAAGAGGATAAGGCCGATTCAATGACAATTTTTTTTTCCCATTTCCAAATTTGTGCGCGTAGATCAGTGTTTTTCAAACCAAGGCTCCCGGGCATCCCTAAAGGGCTCCCTGCAATTTTCTGGTCATTTGAAAATTGTATCAAATACAGAAGAATGTACAATGCATCTAATCTCAGACGCGCTATTAGAGAAAGTTGGGGGTTCATCAGAATTTCAGTTGGGGTTCTTTAACAAAAAAAAAGTGGTTGAAAATCTAGTAGACAGTAAACATTAAAGTTGCAGTTTATTATTGGCGTTCATCCCCTTGATAATGAATATGCTACTGTGTGAACATTCAGAGTGTAGATTATACCCCCCCCCCCTAAATTTAAACCCCATTTTTGTGCACACGAAGCTTGTTGGGCGGCTGTATGGCAAGAACACTCGTTAAACAACAATTGAAGGAGCTGGTAACTACAGGGTTAAACTCTGGCACAGCATGTAAGAATTAACTAGAAGGGGCAGAGATGGCATCAGACAAGCTTTTTACATTGTCCGATTCATCATGGGGTTTTCAACATTGGGGTTAACGATCACTGCTTTTTAAGCAGCAATTCCTCCATCGCAACACATTTTCCCCCCTCTTGAAGTTCAAGAGATATTAATGTAGTTATTTTTAAGAAGCAGGGTACTGAGCAGGTTCCTGTAGGTTATTCAAATGGTCAAGGACAATGTTCTCAGCCAATCTAACTGAGCCAGTTCTTGGCTGCTCATGCCGGAGTGAAACAAATGGTCACTGAGAAGAAACCAAACACTCCCAAACAATTAGGATTATTGTGGTTCTACACAAATTACTGCTCTAAAAAGAAGTGTCATGGGATACGTTATTACACAGAACACAACAGCACACTTACAGGCCAACAGCAAATCCATTTCTGATGGCCTCCATGTACGTACAAATAAGTGAAATAACTACAGTATAAACTATGAAGAAGGGCGATAAATAAATGTGATTGCAACGTGAAATATTTCAGAAGTGAGAAGGGATGGTTTAAAAATAAATAAATACACCTTACCTCATCCCGAGCCACCAGAGTTATAAATGCACCTTGTTTGAAACATTCAATAGCAACACCTTTCCCAATGCCACTGGATCCACCAGTCACCTTAATGGGACAAAGAAAGATATTACAGGGAATGTTTTGCAACTGGAATCAGCACAGATTGAGTGAGAGCACAAATGTTTCATCACGAGCATCACATGCACAGGGCAGAAACATACAGCATTACAATGTATTTCTAGCCCATTAGTGTATCTACACTTGTGGAGACATTTTGAGACATGCCTTCTGCTACCAGACATACCAACATGAAGATGATAATCCTTGCTGTAGAGTAATCCATACTGAGCACACCCACAGAATATAAATATATATCTGCAATGAGATATGGTAAGGAGTGTATTCATTAAACTACAAGTGCCGATTGGGGCTCTATGACACGGAAACTCCTACTGCGTTCAATAGGAGTATCCGTGTGGCAGCGTCCCGATCTGCACCAAGTATGCTAGATGTAGGTGGTTGATCTTGTATAATAATGAGCCACCCAATTAGATACTGCAGAGTTAAATATGGTCTATTCACAATCCTGCACATACAACCTGCTTATGGAGGACTCTGTTTACAGAAACAATATGCAGAGGACCATCATCAACTCCCACACTAAACAGCACCAGATGATAGGAGGGTAGGATCTCTGCTGTGACCCAATGAAATTAAGATCGGCAGGAGCTGCATCTCGTGTTTTATGAAAAAGCTGCACAATAAAATGCCATTCTGAAAAAGTAAAAGCCACAATTTAACATGTATTAAGTGTATTTTGTTGGTCACACTAGCCCTAACTCATGGTTTATTTTAAACTGAATAAACCAGTGGTGCCCCAATATTCTGTGGAAATCACAGGGTGTTTCACAAGGTTATCAGAGGTACACTGAGAAAGTTGGGTTATGCAGATATTCTACTCTTCAAGACAACATTTTGTGTGTTGCTATTTTGTTCATGTAATACATTTTTAAAAAAAAGTTATAAAATGTAAGTTATATTTAATATGGAAAGCTGATAATTCCACCCATGTGACAGGAAAGCCTAGAATGCGGATATTACCTTTCCGAAAACGGCATGTTACACCAACACAAGAGGTATATGTATTACGGTGCAATTCCACATAGCCAAATCAGAAAACAAGTCTAATTGGGGTCGAAAAACAAAATATAACATGCTAATCGTAAAGATTTTGTGGCTTTCATTTTGTTGGGGAAGGGTTTGTTAATCAAGTGTATTCTTTACCCTTATCGCAGTGTCCTTATCAGAGAGCCAACCAAGATAAGGGGAGTGGAAGAGGGGCTTTGGCTGTGCAGGCACGTAAAGAACACACAGCAATATGGAAAGAAACAGGTTTTAAATACTAAATGCTTTTTTACCAGTAGGGTCCCAATGCACTGCTGAAAATGTGGCAGTTAAGGAATGAACATATGACTACCATCAAACAACAGCTCCTACTTGGGTGTATGTATGTATGTCTTTATTTATACAGTATATGTATTTTACTGAATATACAGTATATGTATTTTACATTTACGGGAGCACTGTATGCGTGTCGATAATGGTTGAAAGGCAGGGTTGCAGACCTGTCTAAGACATGTGAATGTGCTCACAAGTGATATATTTTATATATATATATATATATATATATATATATATATTTATATATATATATATATATAAAAATAAATAAATCTTTCATATAGCGCCATCAATGTACATAGCGCATCACTGCAGTAATACACTACATAATATCACACAATGGGAAGAAGCACTTCACAAAAGTAACATACTGTAAGGAAAAGGAGTCTCTGCCCTGAAAAGCTGACAGTCTGAGTGGCAAGTAGGAAGAATTTAGAGACAGTAGCAGGGTGCTCTGGTAAAGGCGTCTGCAGTGTGCCAAGGTCAGTGCAGAAGAGATTGTAGTATCTGCTAACGAAGCTACCTTTATGCTTCACTAAAGAGGTGGGTTTTAAGAGGAGTCTTAAAAGTGGAGAAAGAGGGTGCCAGTCGGGGAAGGACATTCCAGAGGTGTGGGGAAGTGAGTGAGAATGGTTTTAGGCGGGAGAGAGCTTTAGATAAAAAGGGGTCCTTTTTTGACATCCTTGAGCAGGACACAAGAATTGGGATTGTGTATAGCGAGAAACTAGGGCTCAGATGTGAGGAGGGGCAGAAGATTGTATAACCTTAAAAGGGAGAAGAATTGTGTGTGTGATACAATTTGATAGGCATCAGGAGAGGGATTTCAGCAGGGGAGACACTGAGAGATTTAGGAGAGTGTAAAATGATTCTAGCTGTGTTTAGGATAGAATGTAGGGAAGACGGGCGAGAGGCAGGAAGGACGGACAGTAGAAGATAACAATAGTCAAGATAGGAGAGAATAAGGGGCCTGTGTTACCGTTTTAGCAGTAGAGTGACAGAGGAAATGATGAATCATTGCAATGTAACGGAAGAAGAAAAAAGGTTTTAGCTACTTTGTTAATGCGAGAGGAGAATGTGAGGAAATCAAATGTGACACTGAGGATTTGGGGGTTGCGTCCCTTGCGGCGCGGTTCCTCCTCTTTACATAACAGTACTGCAGCGGCTGCTGCCTCCGATCTGCCCCCCGCTGGTGCGCGCACCCCCGCTCTGTTTACAGAGCGCGCGCACTCCCGCTCCTCTTCTACCAGGTCACAGACCTTAGCTCCGCCCCCTCGGTCACGCTGCGTGCACGCGTGACGTCGCGCAATGAGCCCCAGCTGCGAGTCAAGATTGCTGTAAGCCCTTGTCTCCTGCAGCCTATCCTTTGCATCTGCAGAGGCTCCGCCTCCACTCCGCCCCTTCTCCTACTGGTTCCTGTCTCCTCTTCCTCTTCCTCTTCCTATCATACCTTGCTGAACATAACCTTGTGTAGCCTTTGCGTGTGCCTGTCTTGTCCAGCCCAGTCTTGTCTTGTTCTCTGCAGTTAACCTCTCGTGTACCGACCTGGCTTTGCATTCTCTCTGGCTCTTGACCCCTGGCATACGGATAACGACGACGAGTACCTCTCCAACCCCAGAGCACAGGCTTACGGACTCCAACTACGTGTACCTCTCCAACATACGGACGCCGGCAAGTATTGGATTAACCCTTTCTACATACCCAGACCCAGCAACGCTACAAACCACCTTCTGGGCTCGCCCCCACTACTGTGGGTGTGTGGCACAGTCCTTCCCACCTCAGTGCCGGGTTCAGGTCTTGTCTGTGGGCTCGCGCAAGCGTTACAGACACCAAGGCAGCGTGCTTGTGATACTGGGTGTATAATAGTGCTTCCAACAGTAATGTAGAAGGGGGTAGTAGGGCTAGGCATGGGAGGAAGTATGAGGAGCTCCAACTTTGACATGTTAAGTACGAGTCGGCAGACGGCCATCCAGGATGATATACTGTAGCGGAGAAACATTCAGACTTTGGTCTGTACAGCAGGTGTAAGGTCAGGGGTTGAAAAGTAAATGTGTCATCAACATAGAGGTGATACAGCAGAGCCCCGCTTCTCGGCGCTTCGCTTTTCGTCGATACCGAGAAGGGGGCCGCCATCTTTGATCCTCAGTCGCGCATGCGCAGAACGGGCGGTTGCGCGCAGCACGCATGCGCAGACCGTTGTCTACGCGCGCATACCGTAGTTTGCGAACGTGCAGACCATAGGCCGCGCATGCGCAGAACAGAAAATCGCCGGATCCACTTTCCGGCGATTTTCACTATACGGCGGGCCCCTGGAACGGAACCCGCCGTATACCCGGGGCCCTGCTGTATTTCAACCCAAGAGATGCGAGAAGGTCACTTAAAGAGTGTATAAAGATAAAAGAAAAGGAGGTCCAAGGACAGATCAGAGTTATGGCCACAGAGGGATGAACTGAAGAGGTGTTCGCAGACGAGACACTGAAAGTACGATGGGATGTCATGGGACGTTTGGCCCCAACCAAAACATTGCTGGCGTTCTGCCACCGGGACACTTTGCTGCAGGGCAGCTGAACATTTCGCCACGATGTCTGCTCCTGCTCCGACAACTGCATGTTAAAATGTCCCGCTCGGGACCGCTACACTGCCAAGACAGGCCACTTCGATGAATCACCTTTAAATGTCCTGCAGGACATTTAAAGATGACGTATTGGAGCGGCCTGTCTAGGAAGTGTAATGACCCCACGTGGGACATTTTAACGTGCAGTTGTCGGAGTGCGGTCGGGCGCGGAAGAGCTGGCTTGTCGGATGTAATTGTGGCAGAATATTCTGCGTTTTGGTCGTAGCCAAACGTCCTACATTGGGATGGGAGAGGCAAAAGGAAATCCAGAATAGAGCTCTGTTATGGATATAAAGAGTATGGAGAATGTGAAGGAGAAGAGGGTGGTCCACAGTATCAAAGGCTGCAGAGAGGTTGAGTAATATGAGCAAAGTGTAATGACCTTGGTCTTTGGCAGCATGGAGGACATTAGTCATTTTAGGGAGGGCTGTTTCAGTGGAGTGAGCAGTGCGGAAGCCAGATTGTAGAGGACCTAGGAAAGAATAGGAGGTAAGAAAATTGAGCAAGCGAGAACATACAATGTGTTTAAAGGCAAAAGGCAGGAGGGAGACAGGGTGATCGACAAGTAGGGTCAAGCTTGTCGTTTGAGTAAAGGTATAACTGTTGCATGCTTGAAGGAGTAGCAGACCTGAGGGAGGAGTTGAAAATGTGTGTGATTAAAGGAATTAGAGTGGGAGAAAGAGGTTTTAGGAGATGGGAGGGAATGGGTCAAGGGCAAGTGGTAGAGAGTGAGGAGATCAGCAGCAACACAAACTCCTCTGTAACAGAGAAAAAAAACGAGTCAAGGAAGACAGGAGGGGAGTTAGGAAGAGGTGGTGTAGAATAAGAGCAGATTTCGTGCCGAATGGAATCCACCTTTGTCTTGAAAGTCAAAGTCCTAAGGTGAGTGGAGGAGGAAGAAAAAAAAACAAAAAACAAACAGGTAACAGACGGTCTGAATAGGGCAAAGACAAAAGAGTCGGAGTGGGTTAGACTTGAGTGTTGATTAGAGACGAAAAGTAGGCTTCTTTAACCTGAGAGAGGTCAGAGCTGAAACAGGATAGAATGAAATCTGCGAGAATATATGATTTCTTCCAGAGGCGTTTAGAGGAATTGAGTGCATATGGAATTCTGCAAGTACACAGGAGTACATCAAACAATGCATGCTGGGCTGCTTTCCTCTACTGCTCACTTTACAGAAGAGTGCACTGACATTCTGGGCTCACCTAAACAACAGCCATCCATAGTCATACTGCTACAGAGCAATGAGAAGACAGGAGTTTCTCACTAAACCTTGTGCTATCAAACAACAACTTGTCCTCTCACTCCAAGAACTAAACTCCACACAGATCAACAGCCTGGCCAAAAAAAATCAACTTAATCGCCAGCGAAATGAAGAGTAGTATGTGACTATGTGGGAAAATGATATCCAGCGCTCAAAGAAGCTGGAGAGCTACCACAACTTAGAGAGAATTCACTCTGGCACCCTACCTACTGAAGGTAAAAGACCCAAAGCAGAGACAGACCTTGTGCCAGTCAGAATGAGTGCCCACAGGCTGGAAATAGAAACAGGCAGACAGACTGAACTGGAAGCCCCGGGAGAACATCTTTTATATGCAATCAGATAAAAACATAGTTCCAGCCACACATTGTTTGTGTTCCCACTGCTGAGTCCTTGTTTTTGTTCTCTCGCAATTTTTGTTACTCCATTTGTTTTTATTTTTCTGCTAACGTACGGTTAGCCTGTCGGAGAACGTTTGATACTGACACTTTAATTTAATGCTTCCATAAACCAGGATCACGCTATGGGAGTTTGCACTTCCTTTTTCTTATTTTTGCAGATAGTTGCCATCCTTGTGGGTGCTGGCTGCAGTACAGTGGTGAAGGCAAAAGGTTAGCGAGAGAAAGCAGGAAGCCCAAGGAGAGAGGGGTCATCAATATAGCAGTTGAAGTTCCAAGGAGGAGTGTCAGGAAAGAAAGATGGAAAGTCGGGATTCAAAATCAGAGAGATAGAATGGGATCAGTAGACAGTATATGTAACATAAGAGGTAATATGTATATTAAGAATTTCATTAAACAATCCACATTACCTCACACTACTGTAACTTCCTTCGTTCAGATAATTCCCCAGACTCAACATATTCCCATAAAATATAAGAATATCAGTGTTATGGGCTGTATACCCAAACTGTGTAGTACAGAACCAATGTTTTCTTAATCCAACAGCCTATTATCACGACACTAAGGCCTTGCTTCTCTAAAAAGTGCTTTGCTTTCGCATGCCTTGGCTCCTAATCACTAGAATGGGAAGGGTTAACACCCTTTAATGAATGAGTCCAAGTCCATGGTGGCTGATGAACTACCAGTGAGCGGTGATCTGAACTCAGACTTTTATGGCAAATTTGAGGTTTTCCATAAACCACAATACAAATAAAGAATTACCACCCACAACAAACACTGAAAATACATATTGAACATTTCCTACTGTGATTATGTGAAAAATAGTAAGACAACAACATTAAAATATAGCAAATACGCATGCTGGAGTCTTTGTGGAAAATTGCCCAAGATCAGATCATATGTACATATACATATATAAATAAAAGTCTAAAAGTCCATAATGTCCAACTCGATGTTACAGAATTCTGGCCACTAGTTAAATACTATATTCCAAGTCAATGGAAGAGGAGACCTTACTTTATGGTGATAGGGACCAGTATGGTGCATTGGTAGAACCCCTCATATACACAAAAAGGTGAATACAAACGGTCAATGTAATTCATATAAATCTGAACTCACCACCACATGTGCTCCGGACAGTTTGAGGGGTTTGGGGCTGATGAGTGGAGACACCATATAGAGCAGCAGCACAAATGCCACCAAGAAGGCAGCGGCCAGCAGCAGCATGACCGACTGAGCAAGCGAGTCCAGCCTGGGGAAAGGGGGGAGCACAGGGAGGAGAAATGGGGTGACAGGTGGCTCAGGCTGGGGACAGGAGGGGAGAGGGGATCTTAACCAGAGTGAAGGGAGAAGAGGGAGCACAGCCTGGACAGGAGACGGCCTAAGAGTGAGGGGAGAAGAGGGAGCACAGCCTGGTGGACAGGAGACTGCCAAAGAATGAGGGGAGAATTGGGAGCACAGTCTGGGGGAAAACTCACTGGTGTATAGGGGGGGGGGGGGGTGGATATAGGAGGGGTGTCCTGTCTGGGTGTAACACCTGCAGTGTATGAGGACAGGGAGAGGAGAGCACAGGGGGGTTTAGCCTAATGAAGAGGGAGCATAGGTAGCACAGCCAAATTAAGGTGACAGAGATCACACTGGGGGAAGGAAAAATAAGGTGATCAACATCGCTATTAAAAACAAAGGCGAGAATATGCCAATCCCAGGGGTAAATGTGTCGGAGGAAACACAGGCTGGTAAATAATGCTCAGCAGAGAGCGAGCCAAGGAAGGGTAACAGTAAGAAGTGAAGGAGAGCACGGGGCGGTGGCAGACACCCCGCAAGCAAAGTGCCAGGCTGTTTTATAACAGGTCAGCCCCCTGCTCAGAGGACGCCGGGGCTCATCCAGATGTTAGTTTCATTACTGGAGTCTGCAAACTATATCCCTGGTAACGAGCACCTCTCCTAGAGCTGTGTCTCTTTACAGGCACCGCCTCCCTGTCGTGCTCTTCCTGTTTCTATCTCCCTTTCTCTCCAGGCAAGAGGGCAGCTCAGAGCTGGCTTTAGTGTGGCACAGGGAAGTCGTCTCGCCATCTAGCAGTAATATAGAGCAATGCACCTCTGAGGCCAGCATTGCATGGATTACCTCCAACTCCAATCTGTTTTTACTTTAACAATGTCTCCCAGCGCCAAAACACAAATAAACAGCACCAGGAGAAACATCTCACTAAAATAATGGGCTTTTTGTTATTTGTAACACTGGTGATTCGTTCTTTTTCTTTGTTGGCCGCAGCATTGACACTGGTTTTAATTAAGAGAATGTCACGAATAATTACTCAAAGGGTGTAAGTATCAAGCAAAAACGCATGTTGACATTTGACACTAACCCACATGTTCATAATTCAGTTCTTAAGCCTCTATTCATTATGAGGATAAGAGAAATAAAGCACCAGTAATACCATCATTCAATAATCACCTTTATTTAAAAACAATAAATATGGAAATTCAGCACCACTCACTGTTAATCTCCTCATTACTCCAGTGGCAGTCACTGGGCTAAAATGCCGAGTGTGAAAGAAGAAAATGGACCGATTGCTGTACATTTATGAACACAATATTTGTTAAGGGAAAACACCAGGAGTTAAAAAAATAAAAAAAAATAACATGCTCATTTTATAATAGAATGCAACCTGGCCGGCAACGCCACATTTACTTACTATGTCACCTATCCATTGTGACATCATAAAGCTCCAGCCATATAAATAGAGCCACAGCATGGTCACATCACCAGTGCAGCAGGACTTCTGCTCAGCCAAATCTCATGCATTCATGTTTGCTGGTCCCTGATGCTGAAGACAAATATAATTTAACTGCAAAATTCCCAAGAGCCTTTTAGAATGAACAGTTACCAAGTGGAGATCTGATGGGTCACGGTAAGGGGGCATTTTGTAAAATAATTTACAATTTGGTGCACACAATTTTACGAACTAGCTCCGTTTTTGTTTGTCCGGTTAACCTTTACAGTGCCCTTATGATAAAAAAAAGTTTATGTACCCGAAAGATAATTACAGAAATTCCATAGTTTCCCCATGATAACCTTCTGGAATCTTTTCTTAAATATCTAATAGGGTTTATATTAACCAAATTTCATGTTTTAAAAACAAAACGATGTATGAATTAGATAATTAATAAACATACACAACCCATGCAAACTCTCAGTGCCAGTCAGTGTCTTTACTCACTGAGCCACTCCTTCTCAACACTTAGTTGAAGTTATTGCTGCTGAAGGGGGTGCCACCAGGTACTGAATCTAAAGGTTCACATACTTTTTCACACATGGATATTGAATGTTTAATCACTTGAGGATAAATAAATGTTGAAAAAGTATCATGTTTTTTGTGTAATTTGTTTGATCAGGGTATCTTTATCTATTATTAGGACTTAGATTAAGATCTAGTAACATTTTAGGTTTGAAATATATGAAAATTCTAAGGGGTTCACAAACTTTTTCTTGCCACTGTACCTGGCATGCTATGGGCCATGGTTCGCCAGAAGGCAGATGTACTAGGTCTGTCATAGACCAGGGATTCCCAACCTTTTTTGTTTGGAGGAACCTTTGAAGTATTTCGAAAAATCTCGGGGAACCCCTATCTGGCTGACACATATTAGGTTCGACAGGGGTCAGTCGCAACATTTCACACCTCACGAGCCACCTCTATTCCCCACAATCTATCCATGTATTTGTCTCCCCCCCCCCCCCTCCCGCCTCGCATGTATTTATCCCTTGCGTCTCACTCTTACTCCCTCTTTTCCTCACTCGCTCCCTCTTTTCCTCACTCACTCCCTCCCGCCCCCCTCTCTTCCGTCAATTACCCCACTCTCACTCAATCCACCCTACAAAATACATACCAAAAAAAAACACCCCCGGGGGTGGGGGAGGGCTGCGGTCCATAGGAAGAACCCCTGAGACTGGTTCAAGGAGCCCTGGTTGGGAATCACTGTCATAGACACTTGCTCGGTTTCCTGTGGGTGATCGAGTTAACCACTCTAATGGAGCAGGCAGTCTGATCACAACAGAAGTGGGGCCCTCTCCACTCCCATGGCATCCAGGGCCTGGCACTGTCATGTGATTGGTCCTAGGGCTATCACATGACCTAGAAGTGCCAGAGGTCTGGTGGCACTCTGGACCCCCCGGCACTGTAAAGATTAAAGCCCACATTTTTTTCTATTTTTAAATCCCAGCTGAAAGTTCCCCTCTTAGAAGCATCTTATTATTTACCCATACACTACTGACTCCAGATGCACTTGACCTCCCTGACTTGCACTTTAAATAAATGCACGTTTATTCCTACTGTGTATAGAAGTGTCCCAATATTCAACTTAGATTGTGAGTTCTTCGGGCAGGGCCTCTCTTTGCCTTATGTTATTCACGTGCTGAACTTATTCCCATTTTTTATACTTTCTTCTCCCTGTATTGTAATTTTGTTTAAGCATTGTATACACTGTTGGTATACATATAAATCAAAGTGTTATGCTTAGCAAACAAATGGAGGAAAAGCAGCTTCCCTGCCCTGGGTTAGTTTCCACAACCCAGAACTCCCTGTTGCACTTAACTTAGATTGTAAGCTCTTCAGGGCAGGGACTCCCTTTCCTATTGTTACTTTCATGTCTGAAGTGCTTACTCCCACTGCGTGTTATATTATTATGTTACGTACTACTGCTGGGAAGCGCTATGTACCTGGATGGTGTATATAAATAAAGATATCCTTATGTATATCTCAATGTCACCTAAAGGTTTTTCAAGAAAGAATTACTGGAAGTTATATCATAAACCCAAATACTTTGCCATGTCTGTCTTCTTGATTTTGTGTACTGTCTATTTCTACCCTTTATACACATTCCACACTTCCCTGACAACGTGTTAGTCACATTGGCCCTTCTAAAAGTAGAAATGGCTGAATAATCGAAAGTAGAATAAAAGTCAGACCTGGCACACAAAAAATAAGAAAAACAAAAGCAAAAAAGATGAAAAATGTAGTGCCTCCAGCAAAGCAGTCAAGAGTCCCTCAGCACACTCAACAAATATAACAAGATCAATATCAGAGCACAAGCTAAGCACTTAAAAATTGACTTTAATATATTACTATTTTGAAGAGCCCAGCTTGCTTCCTGATATTAATCAAAAGTAGAGCCATTTTCCAAAGTCATGGTTTTCCCACTGCTGAGAAGGGGAGAGGGCATTCTGATTAGGATACAGCAGTTGTAATTACCGGAGGGCGCCAATAATATATGCTTTGTTATTTAGAAGTGAAATACAACTTAAATAAAAAAAATCACCAACGCACAAATTGTTTCCCTTTTTCATGTTGATCACATACTCCATTATGACTATATTCAGCAGTTGTACATATTGATGAAATGTTGCAGTAAAAAAAACATATTTTGCTGCGACGAACATAGCTATAGTTTTAGGGCTGCCAGGTGTCCGGTTTTGAACTGGACAGACTGGTATTTGGCCCTTGCGTCCGGTAAACAATGAGGTAATACTGGACATGTATGTGCCCGGTATTACCTCTCTGAACGTGCGGCAGTAGAGCCGGGACAAGCGTCACGGTGGCTGTAGGGGGCCGGACAAAGTAGTTGCCACCGGGCCCGGCTCTCCCCCAGCTGCAGTCCTCTCCCTCACTTCTCCTGGGACAGAGTGAATGAGAGGCCTGCAGCTGGGGGAGAGCCGGGCCCCCGAGGCAACTGCTTTGTCCAGCGGCTAGGGCCCCCACCGCTACCGGGCCTGAGACCATACCCAAGGTAAGTCTGAATTTTATGTATGGGGGGGGGGGGTATTTTAAATATGTATGGGGGGGGGGGTATTTTGAAGTGAAACTTCTTTGCTGGCACCTACCAAACGAAAATTTCTGTTGGAGTAAATTGCCTTCATGGTGATGAAAGTGACGCCACTGCTGTCAGAAGAGGCCGTCGGCTACGTCAGTGCTGGCAGCTAGGCACGCATCTGCAGAGGCCTCCCGCGCATTGCGCACATCCGCAGAGGCCTCCAGTGCTTGGCGCGCATGGTGTGCATGCGCAGAGGCCTCCCGCACCCAGTGCGCATCCTCAGAGGCCTCCCGCGCATTGCGCACATCTGCAGAGGCCTCCCGCACCCAGTGCGCATCCTCAGAGGCCTCCCGCACCCAGTGCGCATCCTCAGAGGCCTCCCGCGCATTGCGCACATCCGCAGAGGCCTCCCGCGCATTGCGCACATCCGCAGAGGCCTCCCGCGCATTGCGCACATCCGCAGAGGCCTCCAGTGCTTGGCGCACATGGTGTGCATGCGCAGAGGCCTCCCGCACTTGGCGCGCATGCGCAGAGACCTCCCATGCTAGGCGTGCATGCGCGGAGGCCTCCAGCGCTCAGCTCGCAGGCGCAGAGAATTCCACAGTAGCAGTATAGGGCGACACACAGACACACACCCACACACACGGAATTCACAGTTAGTATAAATATAGAAGTGTAAATAGCTAAAAACAGGGGTGTGCCAAGTACGTGCGTTCTAAGTCACACTTCTTTGCGTTTTGTCACTGAAATTGTGTTTTGACTTTATTGAAAATATCACCATCACAAATACAATTTCTGTGACAAAACAGTGACAAAAGACAAAGATGTTTCACTTAAAATGCGTGTGCTCTACGCGCACTTAAAAAAAATATTCATTGGGTGGGGTGTATTTTTATATGTATTGGGGGGTGTATTGTATTATGTAGTGGGTGTGGGTATTTTTTTTAATATGTAGGGGGGGGGGGGTTTGCATCTTTTACCATTGTGTCCATTATTTTTGGAGAAGCCACCTGGCAACCCTAGTTATGGTTTATTAGAAACTTCAGATCTTTGCCACTTTTGAAATTGCTCATCCAGCATCTACAGTATTGCATACTCTTTGATACAGGTTATACGATTCCATACTTGTGACTTGTAGACCTAGGGCCTCATGCAGAGAGCATCGTTATTTCGAAATTCGCCATTTTTTGTACAATTTCGCGCAGAAACCAGCAGAAAATGGCGAGTTACGAAAAACGCGCCATTTTGTTTTTTCTATTGCTAAAACTCGCCTTGTGGCTGGCGAGAACCTCCATCTCGCCATTTTTAAAACTCTCCGAATGCAGAGAGGTGCGAACGGCATGTAGCAGCTGTTCGCGCCAAGAAAATGGCGCGATTCTCGCATTTTTGCCGCGCCAGGAAAAGATGGCAAGATGGCGCTCGCCGCCTATAGTAAAGGGGAAAAAAAAGGCGCAAATTTGTTTTTACACGTTTCTGAAGCGCGCATCTCGCCAATTTAAACTCGCCACACGCATCCATGTTAAACATAGCAGAATTCGCACTTTTCTGCATATGGAGAATAAAACTCTCCAAAAAAGCTACTTTTTATGAAATTCGCCAATTTGAAAATTCTATGCTCTCTGCATGAGGCCCCTAAACTTGCATAGCTATAAAACATTTCATAATTATTTGAAACAAATAGTTAGAAGTTGTTGTATGGCTGATTGTTTTCAGTTTACTAATTGATTGATATCTATAATAAAAGTCAGTCTGTCTGTCAGGGGAATAACTGTAAGGCCGAGTCCATGGTGCAGGCGCACGTGTGCGACGGAGCGCATAGCGTCACGAGCACCTGTCAGCCAAGCGATGTGTGGACTACAGATCTTCGTGACGGGGAGGTGTCAGAGGCGTGGCCGATGACAGAACGGAGCTGGTTCGCCCTCATCTGCTGGCCTTCTGGACATTCTTTCGGGGAACAGCGTAGGGCCTGACCCAGGGATCAGTTCGTGTGGGGGCAGGCGAGTGAGGTGACTGCCACTCAGTGAGGGATGGTGTGCCTTTCCGAAGAGGGCGGTGAGTGAAAGGGGGCTATCATTTAGTGATGAGACTGTGTGTATCACTGAAGAGGAAGGTTACTGAGGGAGTGTGTCATTGAAGAGGGTGTATGTCACTTTGATTTGGGGTGGGAGTCTCAGTGGTTTTCCACCCCAGCACAACCTCACTCACTGGAAGGTGGAATTATTGATTGGGTTAGAGAAGGTGCCATTATTCAGTTTCCAGTCTGCAACAAAAAAGATGACTCCAGAGTACTGCAATCCATGCATAGCTGGGTACTTTAGCTTGTTAGGCCATGATTATACCCAAAAACGCAGGCAGCGTCACGTGTTGCGGTGCCACATGGCGCCAAAACAATTACCTTTCATCCAAAGCAAGTGCTTATACCACAAGCGACGGTCGTGGCGCTGTACTGCAAAGCGTACGGCTGGGGAAGAGACGGAGAAATGTAATTTTTCTTGCGACGGCCGTGTCACGTGAGCGGTACAGCCAATGAGGGCGAACTGCTCACGCCCACGTCTCCAGCACGCCTCCTCTGCTCTCCCATCCCGCTATAATCAAGATGCTGCTCGTCACGGGAGACCAGGCATTTACACCTCTTTTTTTGGCTCATACATTGAGCAAAACAAGATAAGTGAAATAAATTGAAGATTTATTCGCATGAAAAGGCATACACACAGTGGAACACAAAATACATAAGAATAGACACTTACTTGGGACCTGAGCAAAAAACTAGACTTTCCTAACTAGAATAGAACGAAATGCAAGTCTTTAGTTGACCGGGACTTAGACCGAACTGTCCTGGAACTCAAATCGGCATGAAGTTCCTGACGCCACCGCTGTATCTGCTCCGGAGGTGCTTAAATAAGTTCACTGGGAGTTAGCTTCGATCGTCCTGGAACTAAAATCGCCTTGCAATCCTCGCCGCGACCGCTATGTTCAATTCTCAGAACTTGGCCGCAAAAAGCTGGACTTAGGAAATATTTCACTTCGGATTTCTGAAGCCGGTGTCTTTGCTATTTCTGTCAGAGCATCTTTTGGACGTTTCAAATTTGCTGCTGCTGTTCTGGCGCTTAGAATCTGATGTCCGGATTGGCTGAGGGTTTCTTATAGTATTTCTGAGTTCATTCATGAAATACTACAGCCAATCCGAGCGTGGGAATTTTCTTACCAGCCAATCAGAGGGCTGCCAGTCTACTGAAGCTGGGCAAGCGTGGATTCAGAATCTGACAAGGGCATGCGCCAACTTGGCACTTCTGCCACTTGTCATTCAGAAGCCACCCACAGAGTTAGGCTCCTCAAACTCTGGATTGGAGCAAATTGTGGTCCAATGACTTCCATTAACCCCAGGACGTGAGTACTTGAGGCTAACTCCGGTACCCAAATGGCTTCCACAACTGACAATCTCTTGGGCTTCCATGTCCAGAGTCTAAAGTGACTTGATGGCACCAAGCTTGGTAGCCAAATGGTGTCTCAGAACTTTGGATCTGAAAGTCCTAGCTCATTCTACAGTGCACAAGCATATAAAACTTTTAAAACACAATGTTTAATAAACTATACACTTTAAACTTTGTAAGTCTCTTGGTTATGGGGAATAGAGTAAGAGGTTGCACGTTTATTCTTACTAGCCATATTCCCCACACACTTATAACCGGGACTTATAAAAAATCTCACAACCTTATGTATGGTAGGAGCACCCCAGAACCCCTATAATGGTTCTGGGTGATCTGGGCATCCCCTTTAACCTAGGGACCCCTTGACATGTTCAGGGATACCTCACATCCTTATGCCCCATTTACCTTTCTGGTCTGTGCTGAAGCAGGGAAGCCTGGCGGTGAGTCGCGTAACTGTTTTCAAGGAGGGATTTTGACCGGAGAATTGTGCCTATATGTATCCGGGATTCAGACCTGATACCCCAATAATGTACCCGGGTATCCAGCAACTCTGGACCCCGACTACCTAGGCACAATCTGACAAGACTTTCTCCGCAAAACCCACCTCGAAACTTATAGCCTAACAATCTCTGCTTGCTGGCACACCCAGAAAGGTAAACACACAAAAATTCTTTGTTGCATAATTTACCATCACTTGGCTCAAGAGCTGACACTCCCGAACCCCAATATATAGATCAGAGGTAACCAAGCGGGCTTAAACCTTTATTTTAAGCCTGGCTACCCCCGGCAGCGCTGGGTGATGTCACAGAATACCGCTGCCACCTTGCAGCACTTTGTATAATCAAAGCCAAAGTAATAAACTCGTGCTGCCATAGGGGCGAGCAACACATTGATTTGAACAAGATGTAACACGCTGAAGCAAATGTGAGGAAGTACTTCTTCCAACGTTGGTGGATTCAACGTATAGTCTTCCACTGGAGGTGGTAGAAGCTAATACAGCAAGGGGATTTAAATAAATAAATAAATAAAATACCTGTGTAGCCAGGTCCTCCTTTCCCTCCCGTACCTCTGGTGTGGAGAAGGGGGAGGCTATGATTGCTCGGCATGGCATGCTGGTACCGCCGGACTCGCCAGGAAGTAGGAGCTGCAAGGAAGGCAGCAGGCGGTTGGTGGGTGACCCGGTCGCCGGAGCCCCGCGGCAGACACCTCTGCAGGGTGCCCGCCCTCTTGTTTGGTACGGTACGGCTGCGAGAGGCGACCATGTTAAGAATAGGGCTCCGCAAGGGACTACAGTTCCCAGCAGCCTTAGGGGCTGCAGACCACTTGAGGGTGCATATCCTATAGGGCTGCGAGATACACGGAGCTCCAGAATAGATACATTTGGTGCGATAGGCAGCCACACCAGTTAGAGCAGGGACAGAAGGTTGTTGCATAGTTGTTTAGTAAGAGTTGCATGTTCAGTAAATACTATTTATCATACTCTGTGCGTGTATTTACTGCTGCACTGTCTTGGGAGGGGCTACCCTTCTGTGCGAGGATCGTTCTCAGGTGGAGGCACTGTGTGCTAGCAAACGTGATCACCTCAGGCTCCCAGTGGCAGAGGATCAGGTCTCCTGTTTGCCACTCAGGTAACGGCCGCACGTGTAGTCCCTTAGGCCACTGTTAGGGAAACAGGGCTACACCCGTGATAGACCAGACTATCAAATATGAAAGAAACCATAGGGGTTAAGGTTTCACAACAAATAGGAAAAACAGGCAGATCAAGTGGTTGTTATTAGAAATTGACTACTAGGTCATACGGCAACAAAAATGTGTATGTGAAATTATACACAATTATATTGCAGGGCGTTCATTGTAATAGGGAGTTCTCACTCTAGGATCCTGCTTAAAGTATGCATATGTTTCATTTCTAACCCGATTCGGTTACATTAATATTTATTATATGATAAACAGATCCCTGTTTACACTGCAACATGCACAATGCAATAATAAAAAATAAATGTAAAAAAAAAGCAGCATCATTTCAAGTACGGTGTTTGAGGTTATGAAAGATTTGTAAGCATACGAGAACAGAGCACATTTAGCAGCAGTAATTAGGCCACCCATAAATTATATCTGCTCCAGGCCATTCACAATCAAGTAAATAAAAACTGCACCAGTTTTGTGATCGTTATCAGGATTTAAAGCAGCGGTTCTCATACTTATTTTTAGAATTAGAAACCCGGGTCCTGTGGAGCTGAAACGCCCTATTCTCCACACCTGCAACCACACGGTTCCATGATATCTACCTGTTAAGGCGTCTTTTTTTTCCCCCTTCAAGATGATTAAAAAAAAAAAAAAAAAATCAAAACCAGTGTGTATTGCTGTTTAATAGCATAGTTCATTTGGCTCTGAATTAACTGTTTGCACACTGTAGTACATTTTCAGACACATTTTGCTACAAGTGTGTTAAATGCATAGTTTCTTTCTTAAACAGGGACCATAGACCCAGCTAGATTTTATTTGCATATTACTTCGGTGGTAGCAGCGAATAGATATGACTGCAATTGCGTAAGGGGTTAATATGAACTAATTGAAAGTACTTTGCGGAGTAGAAAGGTGAGTTGGCTAGTTTAGCCGTGTGTATAAACCCTGGTTGCATATCTAAGTCACATGCTCACAAATGTGCTGTTCATGACAGGTGGAATATGGGGACAGAGCCAAGGGGAGAACTAATTTGAGGAACCTTTGCAGAAGGGGAAAAGTGGGCCAGCTAAAGCGCTGCGTATTAACCTTTGTCCCATATGCAGGTCACGCACTAACAGGTGTACCGTACATGAAAAATGGGTATTGCTGACCTGAGGAAGAGCGAGAACTCAAAAGCTTGTCTTATACTATCAATTGTTAATATAAACTGTTAATCCAAATAAAAAAGGCATCACCTAATACTGAAGTACATATTTACTCTGCACTATCGCAATTGGACTAACACGGCTATTTCTACTTCATTCATTAATAGCATTTCAAATTTCTATCCTAAAAGATCATGCTCTAAGCAGCACAGATGTGGTGTGGTTGTCATCAGGGTGGTTCAGGTACTCAGGAGGGTAAGTCCCAGAATGCAAGAGAGAGAACAAACTGGCACAGCGCAGATCAAAAAAAGTTTATCTAAGTAAAAAAATATACACACAATATACAAGATAAAATCGGGCATGTCACACTTAATAATTGTATCAGAGGATATCAACAGCCAGCTGGCTCACCATCCCGCAACTCTCCGCACTCATCTGTCTCTGCTCTACTGCGTCACCGCACGGCTCGGCGTCCGACGTCAGATCCGGTTTCGTCGGTTGGTGGGGGCTGGACTTTCAGTGACTCCTCTCCAGACTGCTCCACAAGAAAAGACTCCCACTCAACGCGTTTCGCTACGTAATCATGTCGGCATCGTCAGGAGTGTAAAGTCTCAATATCACATTGTGTGTTATATAGCTTGGTTGCTAATTAATTATATGGAACAACTGTTCCTTAAAGCGCTAATGGGGTTAATGTTAAGTGCTGGATCTTAACTAATACAAGAGAATTAAGTGCAATTGGTACATTAGAGGTACAGTTTAGATGGGGTGCATGTAATGGAAAGTTAGTTATACTTAGCAGTTTATATGGAAAGACTCAGGTGAATAATTGCATGTGTTATACATATAAAATAAAATCCTATACAATGGTTTCTTAGAGGGAGACTCAGTGATAGAACACATATTAATACAAAACATTTATAAAATTGTTGATCCATAAAAGTGGATTTTACAAGGGAGACTTAATGCTAAAGCACATCTGATAATACATAAGTTTATACAAATTATTTATAAAATTGAACAATTAATTGTGGTATGATAATATCAGTAATAATATTAATATTAATGGGACTGGGATGAATGATCTAACACATGGATACTAAACCCAAATATACATAGAGATAAGCAGTCACTCAGACTCAAAAGTTACATAAGTTGAAAGAACACATATGATGCCTAAAGGGAAGACATAAAGCCAGGGTTAGAGCACATTTATTTAAGAAATGGCATGATATCCAACTCCATATTTAGCCCCCTCGGTGTGAGACTCCCCAAACGGTGGATCCAAAAAGATTCCCTCTTCAATAGCTCTATTTCTCTGTCCCCCCCTCTCCAATGTTGTTTGACCTGTTCAATGACTGTGTATATTAAACCTGTTGGATCTCCTTGATGGAATAATGAAAAATGATCAGATACACTGTGCGTCTTAAGTTGTCTTTTGATACTACTTAGATGTTCTAAGATCCTGGTTCTAATTGGTCTAGCAGTTTTGCCCACGTATTGGAGTTTACACGGGCACTCGAGTAGATGTATGACATGATCCGATCTACAGGTAAGACAGGTTTTAATATTAAAACTTTCATTTGTAACACTAGAACTGAAATTCTCAGTATTGGGAGATTTGAACTGGCATGCCCTGCAGGTTTTGCACCCATAAAATCCCATATTATGACTAAGCCAGTTGTTCTGGCTAGATTTTTTCTGTCTGAGTGCACTGGGTGCCAGTTGATTTTTTAGATTGTTAGCTTTTCGAAACAGAACATTTGGTTTCTCTGGAATTTCTTTTCCTAATATGGGATCATTCTTTAAGATGTCCCAATGCTTATTTAGGATTCTAGTGATCTTTCTTGATTCTTTGTTGTAACCTGTGATAAATGCAAAATCTAATTTATCATTTTTTTCTCTTTATTCTAGGTTTCAACAGATCACTCCTATTTTTACCATCTGCTTCTACCATTGCTCTGTCCAACATCCCCTCATCATAATCTTTCTCCAAGAATCTATTTTTAATAAAATCTGCTTGTTGTAGAAATTGATCTCTGTCTGTGCAATTCCTTTTTAGTCTGTTAAATTGTCCTAGTGGTACATTGTCCATCCATCTAGGTAAGTGACTACTAGATCTCAAAATAAAAATAATTATATCAATCTCTTTAAAGAAAGCTTTGGTCTTAATTGCATTTTCTTCTATATAGATTACCAGGTCCAGAAAATTAATCTTTTCTCTACTATATGTACTGGTAAAATTCAGATTCCATGTGTTCGTTTTAATGTACTCAAAGAATTTGTTAAGTTCCTCTTCACTCCCCTTCCATATTAAAAACACATCAATGAAACGGCGCCAGAGTACCAGGCCCGCCCCAGGTCCCCCCTCCACAGGCCAGATGGATTCCTCCTCCCAGACCGCCATGAAGAGATTGGCATAACCCCTAGTTACGCCCTAGCTGAGACACCCGGCGATGCCCGGGAGTAAAATTTCCCACTCCCCCTGTCTGTTTCTCCGCTCCCCCACATGTGCAGCTCCGGTCCGTGTGTGTGTCCGTCCGTGTGTGTCCGTCCGTGTGTGTGTACACACACACACACACACACACACACCCCAGAATCCCTTGCTGCAGTGGGAGCACTGTATGCGAGGTAACAATGGTGAAAAGCAGGGTTGCACACCTGTCTAAGACATGTGAATGTGCTCATAAGTGATATTCTTTATTGGCTATATGCTAACGGTGGAGGTTTTCTGCCTCCTTTTTCACCCACCATAACTTTAAATAGAATGCATTGGCTTGAGGATTTGCTTGTGTAATACGAGCTTGAGACAAAAGGTGGCACTGAGTGCTCATTTGCATGTCATTTCCCAGAATCCCTTGCTGCAGTGGAAGCACTGTATGCTGGGCGATAATGGGGAAAGACAGGGTTGCAGACCTGTCTAAGACATGCAAATGAACATACAGTAATATTTACAGTTGATTTATGCTTTACTGTGGAGGGTTTTTGTCACTTTTTTTTACCCACCATAACCTTAATAATTGTGGTGATATATATATATATACAGTGTTCGACAAACCTATACATTTGCTCGCCCCGGGCGAGTGGATTTAACCCCCGGGCGAGTAAATATTGGCCCAAGCAGCACACGTTTGGTACTAGGTGGCGAGTAGATTTTTTTGTGTGGCGAGTAGATTTTTTGGTGATTTGTCAACCACTGTATATATATATATATATATATATATATTCCTGTAAACCTTGCATTAATGGTAATGTCACTTGATCTCATCAGTGGAACGTTGTGTATTTCAAATTCAGGCGCATACAGACGGCATTGCAATTGGCTTTGCCAGAGACCTTTGCTTGGTCCATACTTTCTCCAGGACAGGGCAGGGTAAAATGTTACAAATGTGTAGCTCTTCAATATTGACTTATCACCTATATCGTCAGACAAACACACAAACCTTCCCGGTTTTACATAACAAAATGATAAAATATTTGTCCGCCATCTCAATGCATACCAGATGCCTCTGCCAAGTAAGCTGTCCACGCAAGAGTCAAAGCTATCTAAATTGCTAAGACCCTTTGCCAGGTCATTCAAACTGGGATCACCTGCTTCAAAGACCGTGACATTACTTCTGAGCTACTCACAGCCCTGATAATGGCATCGCTTGCAGAATGTGTTCTAACTGGAGCAGGCCGCAGCAATTTGCAGTGCTTTGCTGGCCCCTCGGTCAGCTGCTCCTGCCAAGAGCTGAGTGTTGCAGTCAGTAAATCACTCGGGGGAGAAGGGGGGGTCGCTACTGCGGGGTCCCGGCTCAGCCTTTTGTTGCCATCACACAGCGGGACCTGGGACAGGAGCCAAACCCGCAGCCGCCCTTTTGTGCGAGATGCCCGTCACATCTGTGCCGGAGGAGCCTAGCATGTCCGCTATCTGCGGGGAGATGGAGAGACAGGCTGGTGAGAAGCTGAGGATTGGACATCGCTCCCTGCTTGGCCGCGCTCCCCACCCCACCCCAAAGGGTTAAGGGCGCCACGAGGGAAGGTAGCGGGGAGGTGAGCTTTGGGTGAGGGGGGGGGATCCAGCGGGCCAGGCTGCGGGGTGAGAAGAGGAGACTGGCCAGGTGGTTGTGCATGTGTGTCCCCCCCAAGCTGTGTCGGCAGCGGCGGGTGAGTGTGTGGCAGTTGGGCGAGGTCATAGAAGCAAGCAAGCCAATGAGAGGTGTGTGGGGGCGGGGGCCGGGCCGGGCCAGACCAACCTGATTGGCCAGAGGCTGTGTGACAGACCGACAGACCAATCAGATTGCCCATAAGCACAGCAAACATGCAACGTTTTCAGTTATATAGATATAGATAGAAGTCAATGATGACACTACTAAAATAGGTTGCTCACTTAACGTGGCATTAAAGCTTATACTAATGAGATGCAAAAGCCGTTTTCACATATAATTAGCTTTGTGGATATATCTGTATAGCGCCAGTGTACTACACGCTTTACAAGAGACAAAAGCCAGTATAGGGAATTATAATACAATAAGTGCAACAAAGTCACAGACAATAGAAAAGGAAATCCCTGCCCCGGGGAGCTTACAATCTAAATATGTAAACCTCAGGGAAAATATTGCTACATTACCTAACTTCAGGGATGAACATTATAATCCCAGACTTAACAGAGCCCTCTGCATCTAGCTTTAATGGATAAGAAAGACTATTACAGGTGCATGGTATGAGACTTTACTAAATGGCCCCATTTCTGCATGTTTCACAATGCATTATGGATGGGAGAGTTTTAAAGAACATATGTAAAATTCAAAGTGTTTCTCTGTACCAGGAGACATGGAATCCCAACACATTTTGCCCGATTTGAATGCTGTGAAAATTTCAACATTTTGCAGGTTCTTTGGGGTCAATGATTTCCATTTAATTGTTTGGTTTGACATCCAAAGCTTGACACATGCTGTGTATGCAATTGTTTTTTCATCTAGTGTAAATCTTTATGTACGTGGTCATAATTATATAAAATATAAATTCTAATGCCAGTATGCCCTCTGCACTAGAAACAAACCAGCAAAGCAAACGTTTGACCGCTTGGGGGGGGGGGGGGGAGAGAAGAGAAATCACATGGTCGCAACTATAAGGATCCATGAACCGCGCCGCTCCCTGCTTACCCCAACCCGCGACCGGGTGCTCTGCTTCCACGCCTCCTGCAGCTCGTCATGTGCGCCAGCCACAGTACTACGGGCACGTGCAGAGGTAAATATTGACTCTTCTGGTTCCGTCTCCAGGTTGCGGCCACGTCACCGACGCCCAGCACGTGCGCGCAAGCACTGCATCACCTGTCCTCATCAGGGATCCTCCCCACACCTGTCTCCTGCATCTGAACAGCCTACCACAAGTCAGCCTTACTGACGTGTCTCCTCAGCCTGCAGTTCTCATTGCTCTCTATATATGCTCAGCCTGCCCTCTGGCAAATTGGCTGAGCATAAACCTTTGTTGTTTCGAAGTATTCACTGCTACCCTTGTCTTGAATCTTGGTTCCAAGCTACTCTGTTCCTGACGCCGGCTATCTCTTGGACTTAGCTCTTCTATACTCCTGACCCCAGCTATCTACGACGATCCGTACCTCCCCAACCCAGACAACGTACCACGACTATTCTCATCTCTCCAATCCTGACCATGGCTAATAGTACCTGCAACGATCCGCACCTCTCCAACACCGACCCGGCTACCTCGACCAATCTACACTCTAGACGCGCCAACGCGGCGTTATATATCTATCCCCACCTCGGCCCCGCTTTCACGCTTTTTTGTGGTGAGCACTCCATTAGAGCAACAAATCTTCTGTTGCTGGAAATGCAATTCTCCTTAAGACAAAAATAAAATAAAAATGACATTCACCATCACAATGGCCACTTGTAAGCTGGCCCATGCAATGTGCAATAAAATTAATCTCCTATTACTGTCTCATTTCCAAAAGGCTGATTAAATTTTTTTTTTAAGTATAGTAAATTTAAGTATAGCCTGTTAGTACAGTTTATAAAGAAATTACCATGGCACAGGAAGTTACCATGGGTCACTTAATGTAAGCCAATTCTTTTAGCTGCAGAATTAGCGCAAAAAACAGCACCGAAATTCTGAAAGGAAAAAACGTATTAAAAGAAATGGAAAAATCGAAGCAATAAATCTAGTTTTTACATGGGTTACTATCATTACTTTCATAAATATTTGCAGATTAAAAAAAATGTTACGCACACAGAACATTTCATACAACTCTTTAATAGTTATTAGACCAAAAATGACAGACAAAAATGTAAATGAACAAAAAGATGAAATAAAGAACTTTTCCTGTAGTGACAATACTTCTTAAGTAAATACAAGAAGTTTAATCAATTCCATAATTTCATACATAAAACAGTACATAAAATATGGACACAAAAAGAAAAAAGCCCAGCCCCACACAAGTGCCATATAAAGAAGTAATCCTGAAAATGTGCAATTTCAGTTCTTAAACCGTTCAGTGCTTGAATGCTCTTCGAGTACTGAATACTGTACATTGCAGACTCCCTGCTTATGAACAGGGGAATGCAACCTTATTTTAAGCAAGAAGAAATAAAACAAAGAAAGATCATGGAATGTATTGCATTCTGCATACCTGAACCTTTCATCTTTTAACCTACAAGGCACAAAGTCAAACTCTGACACGGGAAGTGTGGCATATTACATTCAGTCTCACAACATAATCCAGAAATACTAAACAGAATATTGAATATGGAGATTGTGTGTTTTTGTGTTCCACTAAAGAGGGACCTTTCTAAAATGCAAATATAGAATTATTCTCTGTGTATAGGCAGTTAAATAATGTGCAGTTTTATTTAAAACAGGCCTCATTTTTGTTCATGTGAATCATGGAGGGATAACAACTAAAGTTTACACCTCGTTTTAAAACTATGTCCTAAAATACATAGAACCAAGCAGACTAGAAACTGTATTCTTTTTAAACTGTTTTTTCCCCAATCAAAATAAAAACACACAGACCATCAAAAGAATGTATTGATTTCATTGATCCATGAAAAAGGTGTAACAGTTTACAATGGCAAAGTAATACAGCTGCACGATGAAACTTCCTAAGAAATCCAATGAAACATTTTCTTTTCTAAACTCAGAAACCAAATCTTCATTTTGCTTAGGGTATATCTTCCAAACAATCACCAAAAAAAAAAGTGTAGCAATGTATTCTTTGCTAATCATAGCAGAGGTGTGTGTATATTATAAAAAACAAAAACAAATTCTAAATGCCATTCAAACGATCATACAGAACGTATTCCTTCCAATTTATTCATTACTTTATATCAGAAATATCTATTTCATGGAATAATAGTAGTACATTTTATATATGGATGTATATCATAGGTGTTAATCATCTGCATGCAGCACTGCATGGTCCAACATAGGAAACCATTTTCAGTAAATTAAACTGAGGGGGTTATTCATTTATTTATCGGAGATAGCAGATAGGGGAAACAGGAGTTTTCATGCAACAGTGCCCCGATCAACACGATCGCTTTTTAATAAATAACCTCCTGTGTTACAACACTAGCAATTTCAACAGTAGCCAAGTATCCTCCCTGTCCACACTTCAAATATCACATATACAGTTGCTTAAAACAAATACCAATTTGCTATGGAATTCCCTAGTGGTAATTGACTATTTCAGAGTTTCGCCCATGGTAGTCATTTTACCAAGTGCACTAGCATTTCTTCTGCAGTGCACACTTTAGAATGGATATTACATCGATTATAAAATCTTGGTGAACTTTTGAAGAAAGGCTTCACTTCCACGGTACTTAAGAGATCTCTTATATAGGCAATGATTTGGGATGCCATCTATAATGAGGCAAGAATACCTAAGCGAGAGAAAGAAAAGCCAATGACAACTGCTCCACAATGTTTTTTTTTTGGTTTAACCTTCCTGTCCAAAGTCGTCTGTAAATTTCTTTAATTTATCCAAGTCTTGTTCATTTACAGTAGGCTTCGTGCTAGCCAACGATCTTTGCATGTCAGCCTACAAAGAAAAGCATTAGATCAGTATGGGAAAGATTAAGCATTAAAAGCAGATTTTACAATTTTCAGATTGTTTCAATGTAACATCTTGCATGCATCCTTAGCTAACCTACAGTAAATAGCCATGGCTGCGATATCCTTCTTAGGCTGCGTTTATAGTAGGCATCGCATTTTGGCGGATGTGTCAACAGGCTGGCTCACCCTCATTGGCTGAACCGCTCACGTGACACGAAAATACAAAATAATTTGTCTTTTGAAAATTCTGCCGCGTGGTGGCTCCATCGCGTTCGCGCTCACTATGGCCGGCATGATAGAGCTTCTGCATTTGTTCGCACAAAATCACACACACCGTCGCGCTCACTATAATCGCGACCTTAGACGGTTTCGTATGCATATGTTTGTATGTCAATTCTAATGACAGAAAGGCAACATGGTAACTAACTTAGCCAGGTGGCAAATAAGATGGACATAAACAGCACATCCTATCAGCATTACTCCAATCCTAGAACATCTGCCAAAGGCCCACCGATCTTTTTTAAAGTGTGGTACTGGGGCATTAAGGACTACAGGCAACAGTGCTTTTGTTCATCGTTCTGATTCCTTAGGTAGGAATATATAGGGGAGACGAGTAATTCTGTGTGAAATCTATCTAATAAAAAGTAGTTATGTAACAAAGAAATTGATTCTATTTGCAAATGGGAAGAGTCCAGACAATATTAATTATAAAAACGAACAAGAACCAACCATGCAAACGACTGGCTCCAATAATTTATCTCCTGGAACATCCATCCAGGTCATTTCAATGGCATTTGGATCACCAGGCGAGCATGGGCAAAGAAGATCATCGGAAATAACATTTGGATTAGTAGGTGAATTCCCTCGTACCTAGGTAAAATAAAAAAAACATTTAGTTACAAAACAAGGTTTAACGTTTACAGTTTCATCATTCTTGCACCACTGTTTAAAAAGGTTTGCAGTGTCATACATTTAGGTCTGTTCAAGAGTTACTTAGAAAACAGATAAGCATGTTGCTTTTTGCACGTTCCACTGAGACACCATCTTCATGCTGTTACGGTCTTGAAAAGCACCAACAGAAAAGATTAAACTAAGAACTGGAAAGATTTTCTTACCGTCTCTCCTTTTCCTCTAACCTTTCATGGTAGCTAGCACCGGTCAATACTCCTACACCCACATTCCGGAGAGTTAAACAACTTCCAGTCCCCAGATACAAGAACACCCCTTGAGCAATCAAAATTTCTATCACACAGTAACAAAAACATGCACATTTTTCTATTCCTATCCTATCTAAACTGGAGAAACTAGAGGAAGGAAGTATTTATTGCTACCTTAAAGGACTAGAGGTGAAGGAAATATTTGTAAGAAAATGTCTATATGACCTAGTCATCCCCCTGATGGCAAGCACTGAATGCGATATACCAAAGAAATTAGGATAGAAGGGAGAGATTAAACAATTGCCTGTAACACTTAATCTATCAAATTTGGTGTGGACGAAGCACAAATTCAGCTAGTAGCATTAAGAGAATGTAGACTGAAGACCAATTAGCTGCTCCCCAAGTTAATTCTGCTGATGTTTGAGCTAGCTTTAGCCCAAGATATACAACCTTGGCTCTTGAAGAGTGAGCAGAGACATTCAAAGTAGAAACCTTCCCCGATTGTCGATATGCCAGGTGAATTCATTCTTTACCATCTTGTAATCGTACTTTTTGATGTCGACATACGCTTCCTTTGACTTAAAATGAAAAGATGGTATTGCATATAAACTTTTCTGTCCTTTGAAGATATATCTTTAATGATCATACAACATCCAAGGTACGAATACGTTTTCTTATTTGTTCCCTGGTTGTGGGCACAATTATGGAACGAGAACTTCTTGATTAATATGGAATGAGGACAATAAGATAGGTATAATTTCTCTCCTGTAACTACCATTGTCCCTGGGCATGGAGATTCTGCAGTATAATCCCCCAACCAAATATAATGGCAATGGTGGTCACAATTTGTCAGACTGACAGAATAAACTCCCATTTTCGAGTTTGCTTGATCTCTGCCACCAGGCCAAGTATATTCTTGCTCTGGATTGAATTCAGATTGATTCGAGGTTTTCTATATCTTTGTTTGTTTGTAAAAAAAAGTTGACCCCAAGATCTTGCAGGTGGAGTCTTGCCCAGGGGACCATGTCTGCCATTGCATGGTGTGTCCATAAGAGGGACAAGAAAATCTCTTGCTTTGGGAGAGGTTTTCCTTCTAAAGCACTGAACGAATTTCTAGATCTTTTGCATCTTCTCTAGGAGGTAAACTTTTTGGTTTTTCATGTCGAATACATTTCCCAGAAATCTGATCTCTTTGGAGTCAAGCAGCTTTTCTTCCGATTGATGAGCCAGCCATGATCTTTTAACACCGATGACTGCCCGGGAATGAAGTCTGTGTAGAAAGATGGTGGAGCACTGCAAAGAATTAGGGCTGGAGGCAGATCCGTGAAAAGTAAAAATGCTTTATTCCAGATGCATGGTAGCAACAGCTACATTAAAAGGGTCCTCTAACGTGTTTCGCGCTATGATAGCACTTTATCAAAGAGTAACTCCTGTCTCCCCTGATCCCCCTTATATGCTGTTCACCACGGAGGTGATTTCGCGCCAAAAATCAGTCAAAACTCTGACTGAAGCTGAATCCACGTAAAAAACTACGGTGGCCTCATAGGGTAGAAACACCTCCGTGCTGAAAAAGCAAAGGCGGAAATACAAAAAAACTACATACATAGCCAGATTGATGAACCTGGTGACGACACATAACACAGACATTGCCCAAGAATAAAAAATGAAGTAAATAGACTACAACATACTAAATAAAGAGATGAAAAGTACATGAAGTAAAAAAGCAACACATATAAAGAGATATAAAATAAATGTTTAACTCTTATTAGATAACTGGGAACATGAAGAAATATACCCATCAGTAGACCCATCACTCTGATAATAGTGTATCCATTATTACTAAATATAATAATAAACATGAATGTTTAGGTTAAGTAAAAATAAAAAAATAAACTAATCTCAATACAAAAATAATGGCAGTAATAATAAAGTTAAAGAGATACATATGTATAATTATCATCTTAAAACAGAGAATTTGAAAGATACATTTATAAAGATAATAATGCTGTTATCACCCAGCAATACGCTATTAAATTAACTTAGTCCTATCAGAGTCATGGATATCAGAAAAAAAACGAAGAATAAAGTATATTAATACAAATATTGATTCAATAGAAAAATATATTGGATTGAAATGTATATAATATTAATTATTTATGTACCTAATAATGAGCATATACATTAATAATAAGAGATTATGAAAAAATGGAGGCAAAGTCAGAACATAAAATGGTTTTATAAGAAATGTATCAGTTCCCAATCTTTATTGATCCCATTTGGGTATAGGGAATCCATGGTGAAGATCCAGAACATCTCACGTCTATTGAGCATGTTCAATCTGTCACCACCACGAATGGGTGGAGGAACATGCTCAATAGCCGAAAAAGAGAAGTTCTGGATGCCTCCATGTGCGCAATGGGCAAAATGACGTGACACCGGATGTGTAGTAGTAAGGTTTTTTATAGCTCTGACATGCTCCATTATCCTAATTTTCAGTGGTCTTATGGTGCGTCCAATGTAGTGTTTTCCACACCCACAATTAAGTATGTATACAATAAAGCTGGAATTACAATTAATAAATGTAGATATTTTTATAGTTTTTTTTAGGTTTTAACGCATTGATGCATTTCAGTGGTGTGGCATATTGGCAGACCACACAATGGGCACATTTAAAAAAACCTTTAGGTATATTAGAAATGTGATGTGGATGATTGGAGTGAAACAGGCTTGGTGACAGAAAACCTGCCAATGACTTAGCTTTTTTGAAAACAAATTTTGGTCCCTCTTTAACTACATTTTGCAAATCTTTGTCCAATTTTAGGGTATCCCAATGTTTGTAAATGATACGTCTAATGGCGTCTGCCTGTTTACACTGTTGCGTTACAAAAAAAGGGGGCCTATTGTCCATTTTCTTTGTCATCATGGTTCTTTTATCCTTATTTTTATAATTCTTTCCACTAGTAAAAAGATCTGTACGATCTAGAGTTTTTACAACATCAAGGGATTCCAAAATATGGACTTTGTTATATCCTCTCTTGAGGAACCTCTGAACCAGATCCTCAGATTGTGTATTAAAGGATTCCTCAGTAGAGCAAAGCCTTCTTAGTCGCAAAAAATGCCCTTTCAAAATCCCCTTTTTGAGAGGCCTGGAGTGATTGCTGCTTGCCATCAAGAACGCATTGCGTGAATTGGGCTTCCTATGGACGTCCGTCTGTATAACCTTATTGACATCTATGTACAACATTATGTCCAAATATGCAATGTGTTGGATATCAAAATCATAGGTGAATTTGAGATTGTATTGGTTAATATTAAGAGTGTTAAAGAAAGCTTCAAACAAAAGAAAATCACCATCCCAAATAAAGAACAGATCGTCGATATAACGCCTGTAAAAGATAATGTGCTCTCTAAAAGGGTTCTGATCACTAAAAATAAAAATAGATTCACAGAAGCCCATGAACAAATTAGCATAAGATGGTGCAAATGAAGTCCCCATAGCAGTGCCCTTAAGTTGTAAGAAAAATTGTGAATCAAACGTAAAATAATTGTGTGTTAATAAAAATGTGATACATTCAATCAAAAACGTGCAAAGTGTAATTGGTAATTTGGATAGATGAAGATAATGCTGAACAGCAGAAATCCCTTGGTTGTGTTGTATAATGCTATAAAGCGTCGTGACGTCCATAGTAACCCAACTGTAAGAGGTTTTCCATTTGATCTCTTTTAGGTCTATCAAAAGTTGATAGAGTCCTTCAGAAAGGAAGGCAATGAGTGAACCAGCGGTTGAAGGTAACCATCAATATAGCGTGATACACCATCTCCCAAAGATCCAATACTAGCCACTATGGGCCTACCAGGCGGGCAGGTTAGTGACTTGTGGATCTTTGGGAGATGGTGGAACACCGGGACGATGGGATGTGTACACAACAAGAAATCAAATTCTTTCCGGGAATGAATACATGCCTCTTTTTTTGATCTGGCTTTGGTCAACCAGCCTTCAAGCTATGGTAGGACAAAGATTCCCATTTTTCTTGTGTACAGTCAGAACCTTTGTGAATGTCTGCAGAGCAGCGACTATGCTAAATGGTGAAGTGAAGAGTAAGTAATGGAAACCCTGGACGTAGAAATATATATTTTTATGTTTTATGAATTTGTGGAAGGATCAGCACCTGCCCCATTAACAGCACCTGCCCCATTAATCACCAGAATGTCAGCTTTCTGGCCTGAGATGAAATACAGAGCCCTGTGATCCGTGGTAACTTTAGAGGATCGCCCAAGATAAGGTTTCCCAGGTTTATAGGCGTTTGTTCTGTGGGACACACAAAAGTTTAGCTTGAGAAAGCAAAAATATTTTAGGACTTGGAAACTATTTAGTTCTTCAAATAAATATGAACCAATAAAAGGTGATCAAAAATCAACCGATTTCTAAATGATGTATCTGCTGACCAGGCTTTCAACCACAGCACGTCTAGCAGTTACTGACAGGGAGGAAGACTATGCTGTTATTCTAATAATGTCCAAGTATAGGTCAGAAAAAGTGTACAGATTTTCTGAAGATCGACATTAAGAATATGCGGACTAGGTCTTCCATAACAGCTGTGGGCTGGCTTAAAAGTTACTCCTAATAAGGTAAATGTATTCCTCATGCTGTCAGGAAAAGAACCATTTTCAAAACGGGATGGCAGTTTTGAGCCAGGAAGTAAACTGCCAAATCTACGGTAGGGGGCGTATCTCAATTTTTGGTACATTTGTTCAGCGAATGGTTACATCCAATTAATTAACGTGGAAAATAGAAAGATGTACGGAGAAGCAACCAGTCTTCTTTCATTTTCCCACAAAGGCCCCAGGTTAGCTTGTGTATCAATTTCTAATGTGTTCATCTGCTTAATAAGTTTGCAAATTGCTTCTGGCTTAAGGAACCCAGATTCTTCTTGAACGCTCCCCGCCTTAGGCAACCTTCAGACTATCCCGCCACCAGTTCAAGAAATGCCTGTGATCTGGATCTCTGAGTTTTTTTACTTTCAGCTTATACTTTCGATGGTCACAGTCATAGAAGCATAATCAGACAGAAGTTTGCCGTCACAATTTCCAGGCACAAGATATTTAGTCTTGGTCAAAGATTTCTTGGGCTTGAGTCACAGGTTGAGGCTCAAGAATCAGCTTTCTGGTGAGAGAGCATACAGGACATAGTGACGAGTAGTAGGTCTCAACAGTAAATGAGCACGCAGCACAGAAGGGGTAAAGAAAGTCACTCTCTGTATTGGAGTTTTCATGAAGCAGCGTGGGCCATGTGTAGCCGGCTGTTCATGAAAGTGTGCCGGCAGGCAGCAGTGCACAATAGGGACGCTTGTGACCTTGGGGCCTGGCTGAAGATGGCACAAATGCTCAGGAAAAGTCAGAGGTAGCGCCCCTGTAACAGTTTATTCCCCCATGCATATATAATGTAATGTATACGACTGGCTCGTTTGTGTTTTTGGCACGTACTTTACTTAGCCATCCAGTACACAAGGGAATCTGGGCCTGCTATGTAAATGTGGGCTGGGTGAAGTACTTGGGACACTGGAGGAGTGGGCAGGGGTGTTGACTCAGGCCTGGGGAATGGTCACTCCAAAAGCAGAGCCATTGTTCATCCCAGACTCAGAGGCATCTATCTCTACTGGAGGTATCAGGCTCAAACTGGAAACTGAGGCCTGTGTCCTAGCCCCAACTGACTCAGTTGCCATTGATCAGTTTGAATTTCCCACTCAAGTCCACCTCTGTGGGCTGTCCTAACGCACTATCACATCCCATGGCTCTGTGATGGGCCCAACACAGACGTCCCCTGGAGCGTAGCATCCGTGCTCCGATAGGACGGCGCATAGCATCCGTGCTTTTAGATGGAGACCGGGAAACTATGTAAGCCCCTGCCGATCACAGTTTGTTAAATGAGATCCAGACGTGCCGTCTGGGAGAAATGGTGTTATTACAAAGATTTTTTACTGGAGACCCACAGATCCAGAACAAGGCTTGGTTGTATAGACAAGCAGAACTTTTAAAACTTGCTAGGACACAAATAGCATCCCTACAGTACCGTGGCATCCAGAGACTGTGTGGAAGACATCCTGGTTAAGCCTACTTACCCAGATAGGATTCCCCCCATAACCCGTTTTGGCGAGTGTAAACCCAACGCTTTGTATTGTATTGCTCTTGGTGGCTCTGGCTGAAACAAACGTGTTTTAGTCAACTCTTTTGTTCTGTCTGGCATTTGTGATCCCCTGTAAATTGTCCTGGTCCCCTGTGACAGGGAGTACCATTCCCATCTTTGCAGTAAATTGAACAAAAAGGAAAGTTGTTCGGGCCCTTAAAGGGGTGTTCTTATACCCGAGGACTGGAGCAATTTATGTTCTTAACGCAAGGAGTATTAACCCATTTATATTTAGCTACCATGAGGATGACTAGGATAGACCAAGGTGATTATCTAATAGCAGCCCTAGTTCAGATTAACAGCAATTGCTGCTTTGAAAGCCACCTGTGGCAGTGTTTGTCAACTAAATGTTTCCTCAAACTTTTAGGTGTTTGTTTTTAACTCTTGCTGAACACAGTGACATTCCACAAAAGAGTGTAGCCAGGGGAAAATCAAACCTCTGAAGTCCCATCATATAATAATTATTTAAATATACTTTTACAGGTGTCAGACGTTTTAAAATCAATCCAAAATGAACCCCTTTAAAAACCATTAACTGGTTTTTTTTTAGCATTTTTTTTTTTTTTTTACTACGTTTGAAGCAGGGGGATCTCTAGAGCTGAAACGCATTGATTTCAGCTCCTGGGGCTCCCTGCTTCCACAGATACTTACATCGAAAGGGGACGCCAGTGACAACCATGGCTGGGCACCCAATATGGCAGTTAAGGTCATAAGTTGCAGCTTTCTAAAAGCCCGTATGATGCAGGACCTTTCAACAGCACAGAGATACTGGCAGCCCATATACATGCAAGTATCTCAGGAAGCAGTTGTCCCCCGGAGCAAAAATTAACATAGTTCAGTTCCAGTAACCCCCTGCTTCCACCTAGGGAAATTTATTTAAAAAAAAAAAAAAAAGAGAAGAGGCATAGGTGCTTTACACATGTCCCTGCTATTAGTACACTTTGGTCCATGGAGGGATTGCCCCTCGAAATGGGTGAAAATTTACCTTTTTGAAGTGAGTAGCCGACTGAACTTTCCTGACTGGCTGCATCAGGGCGTCACGTACAATGACACTAATGTCAGCACCAGAATACCCATTAGTCTTTTTTCCGAGCTCTCGGTAGTCTGCTTCTGTAAGGTGGGTTGGGGTCGAGCCAAGATGGAGTTTAAACATGGCAGCTCGAGCATGCTCTTCAGGCAGAGGGATGTAAATTCGTTTCTCAAACCTTAAGACCAAGAGGAATGTCATTTTCAAATGGTATACATATTACTATATTGTGAAAATGTAGCATCAGTAGGAAAAAAGTGGTTTTGATATGTACACTTAGGTTATTGCACTGAAAATATGCAAAGCTTTAATAAAATGGTTGCAAAATAAAACAAACAAAAAGCAGAATCTCATGCCACAGCACGGTTGATATTCCTGAAAACAATAAATGTAGTCTTAAACTCCCCTCCCTGTCACAGTAAGCAAAAAAAATGAAGTTATAGCTAAGACTTTACTGTATTGCCAATAAGTCCTATTTTCAAATTCATAAAAAAAAAAAAAAAAATGATTTACTATTGTTTTGTGTTTGCCCAAGTCCCAAGGGTGTGGTTTTGTCAATTAAAAAAAAAAAAATTAAAAACTTAGAATGGAGCTCAAAATATCTTATCAAAATATATAATACAATACATTGTTCCCACTTCAACTGCCATCAACATATGCAGCTCCTTGTGAACTTTACTCAGTAGTTCTCAGAAAATGTACATCACCAAAACACACAGCGCAACCATGTTATAAAATAAGAAACGATATACAGTGTAGTAGTAGTTTAGTTTAAAATTGTGCCTTTGTATTAAATATTGTACTCACATGTTGACACAAGACATACTGTATAGACCAGGGCTGCACAACACGCGGCCCGCCTGGCCTCTCTGTGCGGCCCTCGATGAGATTTAAAAAAAAACAAAAAAAAAAAAACAAAACTTTGAAAAAAAATGGCGCCGATTCCCTGCGGTCCCGGCGCGCATGCGCTAGGCCCGCTCCGCCCCCCCCTTCCCTGCTCCCAACGTGGGGTGGAAGGGCAAGCAACTCTCAGCTCCTCTGCGGGCCCGATTTCCCCCCCCCCCTGCTCCCAACGTGGGGCGGAAGGGGAAGCAACATGCAGCTCCTCTGCGGGCCCGCTCCCCCCCTTCTTCCCCCCTCCTCTCCCTCCCCACTCCTCTCCCTCCCTGGTAAACCCTCGCGGCCGCATGCTGTCTGTGCCCTCTAGGAGCGCGCACCAGCAAACGCGTGCGCTTCCTGTAACCCCCCTAACCCCCTTCCCGGCTCCAGCAGGGGAACGCGTTCCACCAGTCCCGCGACCCGGAACTTCAGGGTCTGTTAGTAGAGCGCGGTTCCCCCTGCTTCACCTGCCATCGCCGCCATCCACCACCTCCTCTCCTCCTTTTGCCACCGTCGGCGGCAACAGAGTCTGCTACCGCCACCAACATCATCTGGTAGGCATGGGGGATGCTGCCTTGGGGTGGGGGATGCTGCCTTGGGGTGGGGGATGCTGCCTTGGGGTGGGGGATGCTGCCTTGGGGTGGGGGATGCTGCCTTGGGGTGGGGGATGCTGCTGACTTGGGGTGGGGGATGCTGCTGACTTGGGGTGGGGGATGCTGCTGACTTGGGGTGGGGGATGCTGCTGACTTGGGGTGGGGGATGCTGCTGACTTGGGGTGGGGGATGATGCAGACTTGGGGTGGGGATGCAGACTTGGGGTGGGGATGCAGACTTGGGGTGGGGATGCAGACTTGGGGTGGGGATGCAGACTTGGGGGGGGGGGGGGGGGTGCAGACTTGGGGGGTGGGGATGCTGCCTTTGGGTGGGGATGCAGACTTGGGGGGGGGGGCATGCAGACTTGGGGGGGGGGGGGATGCTGCCTTAAATGGAGGATGCTGCCTTGGGGTGGGGGATGCTGCCTTGGGGGGGGGATGATGCTGACTTGGGGGGGGATATGCTGGTTGCTGACTTGGGGGTGGGATGCTGACATGGAATGGGCTGGGGGGCTGCCGATATGGGTTGTGGGGCCTGCTGTTATTGGTTGTGGTGCCTGCCGATATGGGTTGTGGGGTAGGGGGGGGAGAGTGATGGGAGGTGCAGGGGGGAGAGTGATGGGAGATGCAGGGGGGGGAGAGTGATGGGAGGTGCAGGATGATGATGAGGTGCTGGAGGAGAGACGATGATGATGATGATTTTACCCGTGCGGCCCAATTTTTTTTCCCTTGGAGCAGTTTGGCCCTCCGCACTTTACGAGTTGTGCAGGCCTGGTATAGACATATAGACATTCATATCCCACCATGGAGGTCTCGCTTAGCTAGTCCCCACTGTATAAAAATGTGTTGTGTGAGGTTTCTTACTTCATCAGGGGTGTGTTCTTGGATGTATTATAGGCCTCAAGAGACATTTTAACCTGTTCCAAACAACCCACAAAACACAATTAGGAAGTTTGAGACACAGAATTAACCAGAAGTGACTGGGCAGATGAGAAATACAAGAACCCCGGAAGGAGATGCTGCATTTTATCAGTGAGGACACAGGGGGACTAGCTAAATGAGACCTTTATGGTGGGATATGAATATATTAACTAATGGGAACATGGGAGTGCAACACAATACTAAGGCACAATGTTGACCTCAACTACTACACTATTACTTTTTTCAGATTTTGGGTGGTCCTTTTGTTAAATCACATTTGTTTTATTCAAAGCTAGTCAAGCATGCATTAACTTTTTATAAATAAATAGAAAAATACTCTGACGTATTTAACTTCAACTAGCATATTTTGTTAAGATTGCTATTCTGGAACCTTCTGCTACAAAAACAGCAGCTTTTCTATAAGGTGACTCAACAGCAACAACAAAAAGCACACTTCTGAATTAGGTGCAGTATTAGTTCTTACCTTCTCCGGATAGCAGAATCCAACACCCACGGTATATTTGTGGCTCCAAGAACCAATATGCCTTCATTGTCCACTCCAACACCTACAAAACAGTTTATACAAATGTTACAAAATAAGACTCCCGCCCTGTTTTCTGTTTGTGTCAAATGTAAAAAACAGTTTTCTACATGTCATGTACATTAGCTAGAAAGCGTTACGCAACATAAGACACTTTTTTTGCACAAAACAGCAAAGACCTAAATACAATAATGCAAAGAGACTCATGATAAGTTATAATATTCACGTACATTTGGCTCTAAATTTGCTTCAATACGTCATGCCATTATCTGTAACTCTGATTAAAGGCAATTTGTTACCTTGCATCTGGACTAGAAACTCTGTTTTAATTCGCCGAGCAGCCTCACTTTCATTCTCACTTCTTGATCCACACAGGGAATCTATCTCATCAATGAAGATTATGGAAGGCTTGTGTCCCCTTGCAAGCTGAAATAAATTCTTCACCAACCTGCAACACATTTCCTTTTTCAATTCCTTTATTACAATCGTATTTTTTCCCTTTCCCTTGTTGCAGCTAAAACATGTGTAATAACATTTCCCACAACATGTATGCTCCATATTGTAAAAGTAATAGACATTGTAAATTTCTTGCTAATATTGTTCTCTTGCATTCAATGAATCTCATTAAAAACACCAAACACTGTACTCACTTTTCACTCTCTCCCAACCATTTTGAAACAAGGTCAGAGGAAGATATTGAAAAGAATGTGGAGTTGTTTGCTTCTGTAGCCACAGCCTTGGCCAAGTAGGACTTTCCAGTTCCAGGTGGTCCAAACAGAAGGATGCCTCTCCAAGGGGTTCTCTTACCTAAGAGCGCATTCACATTTTGTAAAACGACATACAACATGGCATACAATTAACTAAAACCAGGAATGGAACAGTTTGGTATCTACCTCTATGAAGGCACAAAAGCTTCGTTCAGCTTGTGTGTAACCCTATTATACAAGTGAAAGTAACAAAACATTCACCTGAACTAATATTCTGGTATGAAGATAGGTGGTATAAAGATAATGGGAGAGGAGTTTAGGAACGTTTTGCTTTAGCTGTACATAAAAAGGCATACGCTGTCCTATGAGCTTACAAGGGTCAGATTTCTTTAACGATCATGATGATCTAAATATACATCAGTTGGTAATATTTAGTTTGAAAATATGGAAGCTGAAGGGATTAACATAGGCGTTAAGATAGGGAGAAGGAGAAGCTCAGTGAGAAAAAGACACTGACTGGCACCGAGTTCGAAGCAGGGGTACCTGGTTCAATTCCCGGTGTCGAGTCTTTGTGACCTTGGGCAAGTCACTTTATCTCACTGTGCCTCAGGCACCAAAAACATATATTGTAAGCTCCACGGAGCAGGCAAAATGTCTCTGTAAGGCGCTACGTAAAACTAACAGCGCTATACAAAAACATTATTATTATTATAACCAGTGGTTGACAAATCACCAAAAAATCTACTCGCCACACAAAAAAATCTACTCGCCATCTAGTACCAAACGTGTGCTGCTTGGGCCAATATTTACTCGCCCGGGGGTTAAATCCACTCGCCCGGGGCGAGCAAATGTATAGGTTTGTCGAACACTGATTATAACTAAAACATTGTTTGTCTTGTTAAATCTCAACAAGTTACCAGAAAAAGACAAGATATCTGCTTCAACCAAAATAAGATGCTGTGTACAATGGAAATATGACCGTCAGATTTCACCTGTGAAAAGATGTGGGAATTTAATTGGTAGAATCACAGCTTCTTTAAGCGCCTCCTTGGCTCCTTCTAGACCAGCAACATCATTCCACTTCACGTTGGGTTTCTCCATAACAATGGCACCTATATAATAGACAATTACCAAATCATAAATACTGCAAAGTAGAGAGTTTCAGTTTGGAACTTAAGGGTGCAGTTCCACCCAAGGTGTTTTTTCCCCTTTTTCATCTAGGTATGAGCTAGGGCAGGGGTGAGCAAACTTTTTATGCCGAGCCCCCCTTTTCATCCATAAAATTTCTCGGGCCCCCCCTGCCTGATGTAATCAAAATCACATGAAAAAAAAAAAAAGACCCTTTATTAAACGGTATACAATATAAATCCAAATATGTTTAAATACTTACATATTTCAACAGCTCGCGCTTGCAAAATTAGGCTGCGTCCACGCTGCCGCTGAGAGCGGTGACATCACCAACTCTCCAAGCATGAGCACAAGGTGTCCTGCATAATTTTGCAAGCGTGGATCGGGGCTATTTGTGTGTGTGTCTGTGTGTGTGTATTGACCGCTGCTGAGCGCACAAAGTCAATTTTGTTTGTCTCCACAAGCGCCAAGCTTGGGAGAGCGTATGTGCACAAAGGCAATACTTTGGGGGGGCATTCATCCACTGCTTTGCTACCTCCCTTCCCTCTCCCCCCCCCTTTTTGTTTCTACCTTCCCCTCCCTGCTCTTTGTCTTGCTATCCCCATTGTCATCCAAACTCCTACCTACATTATTATTTATTTTTCCCCGTTTTCAATGTTGTGTTTTCACAGTTTTTTTTACATTATTTCTGTACATTCATAGTATGAGTGATATATTGGCAGCCGACCCTTTCATTTGCAGAGGATCACAGCGAAGCAGGTTGCCAGCGGAGGAGAGCAGGACCACAGCGCTATTGCAGGGCAGACACCGGGAGGGGCGTTTGATTTCACCGAGCTCGCGCGTGCTCCTCCCCATACCTCCGAAGCCCCTGCGCGTGCACTCACAAACCATCACGTTGCCGCCACCGGCACTATCCTGTTCAGCCACCCGCACACATCTTCAGCTGCCCGCCCGTGCACATCTTCTTGGCCGCCCCTCGCGCACAGCTTTTGCGTCCTCCCGCGCAAAGCGTCTGCCGGCCCGCGCACCCAGTTTTTGTCGCACGCCGCCTGCGCCCCCCCTAAATAATCTTGCGCCTCATTGTCCCCCCAGTTTGCGCACCACTGCATTACAACACACACACTAGATCCCCCCCACACACACACACACACACAATCCCCCCCCACACACTCAATTCCCCCCCCCCCACACACACACACACACACAATTTCCCCCCCCACACACACACAATAAATCACAACACACACACTCAATCCCCCCCCCACACATACACACTCAATCCCCCCCCCCACACACACCCTCAATCCCCCCCACACACCCACAAACACACAATCCCCCCCACACACACAATCCCCCCCACACACACAATCCCCCCCCCACACACAATCCCCCCCCACATACAACCCCCCCCCACATACAACCCCCCCCACACACACACAATCCCCCCCACACACAATCCCCCCCACACACAATCCCCCC
This sequence comes from Ascaphus truei, assembly GCF_040206685.1. NCBI lineage: Eukaryota > Metazoa > Chordata > Amphibia > Anura > Ascaphidae > Ascaphus > Ascaphus truei. The sequence continues at coordinate 203,290,327 of NC_134484.1, read as the reverse complement.
CACACACACACACACACACAATCCCCCCCACACACACACACACACAATCCCCCCCACACACACACACACACAATCCCCCCCACACACACACACACACAATCCCCCCCACACACACACACACACAATCCCCCCCACACACACACACAATCCCCCCCACACACACACACAATCCCCCCCACACACACACACACACACACACACACACAATCCCCCCCCCCCCCCCACACACACACACACAATCCCCCCCCACACACACAATCCCCCCCACACACACACACACACAACCCCCCCTCCACACACAATCCCCCCCACACACACACACACAATCACAACCCCCCCTCCACACACACAATCCCCCCCCCCCACACACACAATCACAACCCCCCCCCTCCACACACACAATCCCCCCCCCCCCCCCACACACACACACACAATCCCCCCCCCCCCCACACACACACACACAATCCCCACACACACACTTTCTCCTGAGGGGGCGACATGCTCCGATCCCCCAACCCCCCATGCTGCTCACAACTAGTGCGGGAAGCAGACAGGAAGAGAAGGAGGGGCTGTCTGTGTGCAGAGAGAAGCCCCGCCCCCTCTGCAAGACACAGACACAGAAGCAGCAACACGGAGCGTCTGGCCAACCGTGCACAGCTCTGCCCGCCCCCCAGGTTTTCCTGCAAGCAGCCCGCGACCCCCCTACATAATCTTGCGCCCCCCCAAGGGGGCGCGCCCCACAGTTTGCGCACCGCTGTGCTAGGGAATAGGTAGAGACAGAACATGAATCCTTTTTGTTGGTGCACACTCTTAAAAATCTACCTATTCCCTAGCTAATTGCATTTTGATCCTCCGGTGGCACCTCTATTTAATTCTAGAAAGTTTTATACTCTATTCATAGTTAGAGCGAAGATCCCTCCTCCCCCTTCCTTCCCTGTTCAGCTACCATCTAGGTATGAAGCAAGGCATCTCCTGATCTGAGCGGTGTTAATTTCAGCTTTGGGGACCCCCTGCTTCCCGAGATGCATACCACTGTAGGTATTGCCAGCAGTATCCCAGGCTGGGTGAAGAATATGGAGATTTAAATGTTCTGCAAGGAAGCTGCAATGCCACCCGTTGTCGTTTCATATTGGCCTGTGTGACGCGAGAGCTTTAAACATGCATAAGGAACTGAAAGCACCTTCAGGAGGTATGTATCGTGGGATGCTAGGGATCCCCCAAATTAACAAGATTCAGCTCCAGAGACGACCTGCTTCACACCCAATTAAAAAAAGAATTGTTGGAATGCTCCTTTAACAGACTGAGCAGAAAATCTTGTGGATATGAAATGAATGACAAGTAGATGTTCAAGTAAAATAGGAGAATAAGGAATGTTACTGAAACAATAATAGCTGATCTTGGAAGGCACGAGTCTCTCAACCCAAGCTACAATGTAATTAGGTTACCTTGAAGCTGGGTCTGTAGCTTCTTTTTTTCTGGGTCTTCTGAATCTCCATCATCACTATCAGCCCTAAATAAAATAAAAACTAATTACCTTCGCTATTTTTTATTATATGCTAGACAAAGAAAAATGAGGACGTAATGTATTTCTGTTTACAGAATGTGAACAAACTTTTATTTTATACAACTTATATGAAGTAAACTGTTGATGTAAATATCAAGAGATAGTCAACTCATTTGTTAGAAATGCAGATGTGTTTTACTGTAATGGGGGTCATATTCCTTCCTAATTCAACAAATTTTGTGCTTGGGACTGAATTCAATAAATGGCATCTTTACTTTATGTCCATGCTCTTTTCTCATCTGTAATATGTTCAATTGCTGCTTTAACCCCGTCACGGTAGACCAGGTCTTTTATATTTTTGTGATCAGTCAAAACGCAAAACAAGGCAATGAAATAAACAGGGGTTTATTTGGATAAAACCTCGGAAATACAACAAAAACACAAAACTCAGAAATATACACACTTAAAGGGGTCTGGAGATTGAGATCTAGCCTTTCATATGTGCAGGGCACCGCATGAAAAAGGCTTACCCTGATCAGAACCTTGTTCTGGGCGTCCTCACCAGGACTTAATATCTGCGAGGCAGGCTTTTCTAGCTTCAAAACGAAGCCGTTTGCTCTGCTATTTTGAACAAATCAACTTTGAAAAGCCCGCCCTAGCTTCATCGCCATAAGACACTGGATGGTCTGGTACTCTGACTCGGCCATCTCCTTACATACCCTCCGCTAAGCTATCCTTAGAATGGAGGTAGGAGCAGCGACCAGAGGGTGGGAATTCCTCCCCGCCAGCCAATAGGAAAAAGGGCTCGTCTTTTGGCTGACGTCAGAGGGGCGTGTCAAGCTGGCTCGGAATGCCCCGTGGCCAGGACATGACATATGGGAAACGCGCCGACATTCTGCCGCTTCCCCAGTCAATCCATTGCCGCCTACTGGGCAGCTCCACTGAGTGTGGCAGACCAGAGGGTCCTCCCCACAGGGGGTCTCTGTTCTCCAGATCCAGTACTCCACCCTGCCCTAGCCACTTCGCATCGACAGCTCAACATCCCGTCCCCTCTTTGAACTACGGACTCTATGCAGACTTGCTGGCACCGTAGCCAGATGCCCTGGCTGACAGCATAGAGCCTTACAGTAAATGTAGAACACATTATAAAGTACACTTTAATAAAGAATATACTTTGGGGAACCTTCTACTTATAAGGGGAATGGATTTGAGATATTTGGGCTCGAAATCCAGGAGTCAGGGGGACACTGGGTTGCCCCGATGTAATTCACCCCGTGTACCGGCAAATTATGCTAGCTCGCTGGGGAGAATTAAAGCACTACCAGCAACTTCAGCCACCAAACTCCTGCAAACAATTGCATTTCTACCCAAATATCCCCCCTAAAACCGACACAAGAAATGTCACAGTTCTAGGGCAAAAGGAACATGAAAACAGAAAAAAGCAGGGGTCACTTTATTTTTACATGTGTAGTCCCTGGCTTATGGAGCTACCAGGGTCCCCCATGGTTTCAGGGGTAACAAGAGGGCTTAACCTTTATTAGATAGCCTGGTTAACTCCTACCGTCACAAATCCTTTTAATGATACAGGGAAACGTTACAACTGATGCACCACAGCTGTTAACATAACGAAGACAGTTACCTCCACATGGACATCTTTATACAAGACTGATTATATACAGATTAAAGCCTGTTGGTCATGGCACTTCTATAGCACAGTACAGCTCAACCCCTTTATAGCGCGATCCACTACACACACAAAAGTGTCTGCAAAAGTTAGTGAATCTTTCAGTGACCACCATTATACACATAGGGCCAGAGTTAGCTCTGTTAACTCTGGGCTCATGATGTGACGTTACTGAAAAACCATTAACGGACGTTATTTTCCCTGATGTCAACACCTATCCACAGAGTTATTATATGCAAAAACATTAAAGGCAGAACGTGACATTAACTTAGGTTAACATCAAGTCACTTAAGCTCAGATTTGGGCCTTTACAGGCTACAGAAGCCACTTCATTTCAAAAAACAAAATGCATGTACTAAAGTGGTTTTAGAATAATTTCACATTATTATACTTATCCAGATATATATGGAAGACTTAAAGTATACCATTCTGAATACATACCCTTTGTCCTCACCAGCAGCAGGCGGGCCTTCTTTGACGGGCTTTACTGGCTTTGCAGGTGTCTTTTCCTTCTTCTTCAGATAAACTTTCAGCTTCTCTGCTCTGTCTAGATATTCTTCACACTTTGCTCTGATGCTCTGTTTTGCCTTATCTCCTTGTGTATCATCTAAAAATGATCAAGGGGAAAATAAGTAATGTGTCTTCAATTCATGCTCATTAGGCTATACCGCAATAGTGAGCAGCTCTAGCGATGAAGGCCCGGACAACAGAACATCAACATTGCATCACCAGAACTCTCAAAACTCAAAAAACATCTGTTAGGTATCCCCAGAAGGAAAGACAGAGGGTTGTCATAAATGGAACTTTTTCAGGTTGGGCTAAAGTTGTGAGTGGAGTACCTCAGGGATTGTTACTGGGACCCCTGCTTTTTAACTTGTGTATAATGACCTTGAGGTTGGCATCGAGAGCAAAGTCTCCATCTTTGCTGATGATACTAAATTGTGCAAGGTAATAGAATCAGAGCAGGATGTAATTTCTCTTCAGAAGGACTTGGAGAGACTGGAAACCTGGGCAGGTAAATGGCAAATGAGGTTTAATACAGATAAATGTAAGGTTATGCATTTGGGATGCAAGAATAAAAAGGCGACTTACAAATTAAATGGAGATATATTGGGGGAATCCTTGATGGAGAATGATTTAGGAGTGCTTGTAGACAGCAGGCTTAGCAATAGTGCCCAATGTCATGCAGTAGCTGCAAAGGCAAACAAGATCTTATCTTGCATCAAACGGGCAATGGATGGAAGGGAAGTAAACATAATTATGCCCCTTTACAAAGCATTAGTAAGACCACACCTTGAATATGGAGTACAATTTTGGGCACCAATCCTAAGAAAAGACATTATGGAACGAGAGTGTGCAGAGAAGAGCCACCAAATTAATAAAGGGGATGGACAATCTAACTTATGAGGAGAGGCTAGCTAAATTAGATTTATTTACATTAGAAAAGAGGCGTCTAAGAGGGGATATGATAACTAGATACAAATATATTCGGAAACAGTACAAGGAGCTTTCAAAAACTATTCATCCCAAGGGCAGTATAAAAGGACTCGGGGGCATCCCTTAAGGTTAGAGGAAAGGAGATTTCACCAGCAACAAAAGGAAAGGGTTCTTTACAATAAGGGCAGTTAAAATGTTGATATCACTATCCATGGAGACTAATGGCAGATACAATAGATTTGTTCAAAAAAAGGTTGGACATCTTTTTAGAAAGGGAAGGTATACAGGGATATACCAAATAAGTATACATGGGAAGGATGTTGATCCAGGGAGTAATCTGATTGCTAATTATTGGAGTCAGGAAGGATTTTATTTTTCCCCTTATGAGATATCATTGGATAATATTTCACTGGGGTTTTTTGTTTGCCTTCCTCTGGATCAATATACTGTAACTACGGATACAGGATAAAGTATCTGTCGTCCAAGTTTAGCATAGGTTGAACTTGGACGCATGTCTTTTTTCAACCTCATCTAACATGTAACTATGTAGCCGTCATTATATTCTATGGAACTAAAAAAAAAATACAATGAAAAAGACCTTTTTTAGTAGATAGCAATCTTGACCGAAACCGGAAGTGACGGCAAGCACCCACGGCCCTGCACAGAGTAAAGTAAATCCAGGGCCTCAACGTTCAAATACCTGTCCAAACCAATTCCAGGATACTGCCCTCCTCCGTAGGCCCTTCATTTGTGCTTTAGTGGAAAGCACTGAAACATGCAAGTTAACAACTATTTGGTTTTATTCATACTAGCCTACTTTCCAGATCAGTAAAGGGTATTGCACCATATTGGTGTATCTGTGTGCACCTCCATTCTCTCACAAGAAAACCATGGAGCAAATATAGAAAAATTATGTACTTCAGTTTTAAATAGATTTTACAATTACATTTTTCAACGTACATGAATGAAGAAAACTGAAAAGCTAGCAAATGTTTCAGTAACCTCAAATGACCCACAAACATGAGTAAAATACGTCACATAACAGTGATAATGGCAATGATTGCTGGACTGTATGGCAATAATTTGCCACTGGAATTATTCTATTATTTATGTTTTAGGTGAGTAGCATAACACATCTCTGCGCAAGTCACGAAATGGAGAATTATTCTTACCGTTAATTCCTTTTATTCTACTCCCTCAATGCCAGTATAAATGTATGGTGAAATAAGCCTCAGCTAGTGGTATGAAAACTTAATGAATCAGGTTTCAGCAGCCCCTGTAAGGCTCCCTACTTTGACCCTCACACCAGTTATTTGCAAAGACGAGCAATAAAAGAATAAAGAATAACCGCATATCAAACAAAAGAATCAGGAAGAAATTCCACTGGGAAGGTAAAGTTGTACTGGCTTGGAGGGACTAGAAGAAAAGAAAATTAATGTTAACAATAATTCCTTCTCTCTATGTCCCTACTTTGCCAGTACAAATAAATAGGGACATACCAGAAATAGAAAATATTTTCCATGGCAGCAAAAAAACCTTCAATATAATAAATTATTTCAGAAGCTGAATCTCAGACTTCTGTATGGCGTTAAACTCTCTCTGCATAAGGAAGAAAAAAAAAAAAAAAAAGTCTGATGACCCACAAATCTAGGAGTGCAATATTTTCTGGGAGGGGAGATGGGGGTGCAGTCTGAAAAGTTTGCTCACCCCTGCTCTAAGCCATGGTCCAAACTGATACCAGCACAATCCTGCATCAGCCAAGAGCAAATCCCCAGAAAAGCTTACAGTCCAAGTATAGCTCCAAACAGAGAAAACCAGTTGGAAGTGAAAGCTCCACACAGAGCACTACATTCGCTTCAGAGTAAAAATAAAATAAAAATATTTTTTTTTTTATTATAAATGACCTGCAATATTCATGGTCATGTGCATACCTGAAAGTTGCATTACAAACATATATTATCTCTAGCGATGATATTGTGGAGCGATGGAAGATAACCCTATTTTTAAAACTATGATGTGTATGTAATAGTATTTTGTATAAAGCGCTATGGCAGAAAGTTATTTAACCCTTTGATGCCTAGGGCTATCAAGGTATTGCAAATGAATGCATTGAGGGAAAAAATGGGGGTGTTAACAAACACCATACTAATAAAACACAAAAGCAAGATATCCATACAGGGTGAGTAAATATTAAGCCTTGGGTTGACCAACTTGGGCTTTGAAGGGGTTCATATATTAAGTTCAACATCATTTATTGTGTATTTTTAATCACCAAATCTAAATTGGCTAGTCTTATCGTGCCTATGTCTATAGTGTCCATTTTATACACAGGCAAGAGAGGCTTAATAGCAGCCAGCAAGTAGCCGAGTTTCATGCATAGAATGTGAATAAGTCATTACAAATTAATTCTTTATTTGCATACACTGCCTTTAAAAAATATGCTAGCATATTGCTGCTGTAAAAAGCCCCTCACCACTTTTTTTTAAAATTTTAATTGTGTTGTATAGCTTTAGTAAATAAGATGTATGGGCATTAAGTGAAACTATGCAAGAGACCCAATGTGGTTCTACAAAGAGCTACGCAGGAGGTATTCATTTTTAGCACAATGGCTATGACAGTGGGTAAGCCAACACTTGCTTCCTTACTACATACTGTGGCCTACGGGGATATCAGGCAAATCTCATTTGCCTGGTGATAAGCGAACGCCACGCTATATCAACGTGCAACAAAAAAAATAAACCTTGTGAGGCACCTACTTTCCCCTTGACTGATATTTTTATCATAACTTAAGAGCAGGGAGCCTTGTAGGGGCTGATGGAACTTTTTTCTGAACAACAATTGAACAGAACTTAATTCCCCATTCAAGCGTACCGGCATAGTAGGGACGGAGAGAGAATATCTGATATTTATCTTATTCTTGAAAAGTTACCCATGCATTCCTTATACAAAAGCATGGCGCCATTGGTATTAAAGGTTACATCGTATTTAGAGTATAAAGTTTTATTAATTTGCTACCAGAGCAGTTAGAGACTGCCAACTATTCTGGTAACGAAATAATCCATATATGTATTGGGGCGCCTAATTGCATTGCTACCAACATGACACTCGCATGGATATATGGAAAGACGTGTGTTGAGGCAGACTGATGTATGGTAGTGAACAAAAAAAACTTCAGTTCAGCTTACACTTTATCACATGAAGAAAATACTGCACAGCGTGCTGGTACAGGCGAAGAGCTTCTTCATAGTTTCCAGCCTTGTCTTCCTGAGATGCCTTGCTGGCAAGGTCTATGGCTTTCTGTTGGGAAAGGCAAAGTTTATGCATTAAGGCATACTGCAGCTCGAAAATATAGCCCAGCATGCAACAAAGCTATGTTGCACATACGAATACTAGTACAAAAGGTCAAACACAGGAAGCAAGAGCGAATATCACGGCGATTAAACATTTCTAAAAGCAAGATAGTAGAAAAGGAAAAAAAAAGTTTTAGTATGGTTAGGGTGACCAGATGTCCCGATTTAGCCTGGACAGTCCCGTTTTTTTTTTTAAATGTCTGTCCCGGTTGCCCGACATTCTTTAAAATGTCCCGTTTTTTGTGGCTGTCCCGGTTTTGACCATCAGAGCAGGGGGGCAGCAGAGAGTAGAGAATGCAGGCAGAGAGGAGAGCGCGGAGCCCCAGCAGTGACCCGGGAGTCAGAAAGAACATCCGGTGTCTGCTGCGAGGGCTCAAGATGGCTTCCCCCACCCATGCAGGTAGGGTCCAGAATGGGGGACACACACTCGCTCACACAATGATGGGGGGGGGGGGGAGAAAGAGTGAGAGAGACAGAGAATGGGTGGGGGAGGAGACAGAGAATGGGGGGGGGGGGAGACAGACAGAATGGGGAGAGGAAGGGAGGGGGTGAGAAAGAATGGAGGAGAGACAATGGGAAGGGTGGAATGAGAATGTAGGGGTGGGGGGGAGAACGAGAATGTAGGGGGGGAGGGAGAGATAGTATGGAGGGATGGGGGTGGAGGGAGGGAGAATGGGTGTGTGAGAAGGGGGGGACAGGACAGGGGCGGAGAGACAAAGGAGAAGGGGCGCAGTTGGTGATGTCATGTGTTTTATAAAAAATATTTTTTTAAATGTGTCCCGGTTTTTACTTTTGTAAATCTGGTCACCCTAAGTATGGTGGATAAGACAATGACCACACATGGTTCAGGAGTGTTCATAGCAACACTTGAGACATTAAATGTGTGTAAACTATCAGAATCCCTTCTTCGTGAATAATCGCTGATGCTCTGTTTTGAACCACACACATTTAATTTCTTCGTAATGTCACTTTGCTATAAACTTGTTTATACTCTGCAGTCATGTTCTTTGGCCCCAAAACATTTAACAAGTAAGATACCTCTTAAATGTTACATCATAAACAGATGCAAGTCACTGCAGACAGATTTAAAGATTGCAATAACAAAAAAAAATACATACAGTACTTATTTTCTTAATAAATTAATGTCTTGTATCGCCTAATGGAGCGTTTTTCCCACAGGGGTTGCTAGGAAGCCTTGGGTTCCCCAGGCATCCCTAGAATTTTCCCTGCAATTTTTACATTTGAAAATAATACCAAAATACAGAAGAATTTACAATCCATCTGATCTCAGACACGCTATTAGAGAATGTTGCGGTTCCTTACAATACATCTGATCTCAAACACACTCTTTAGAGAGGATTGGGGTTCCACAGAATTTCACAATATAAAATGATTGGATTCCTTAACAAAAAAAAAGTGAGGTTAAAACACTGGCCTAATGGATCGATGCAGACAAGATGTGCTTAGACAAAAGAATAAAAAACACAGAATTTCAGCATTTTGCATTCCAGTGTTTTAAGAGGGAATGTATAGTTTATGCACGTCTCGGTTTTCCCAGTTTGAAGGTAAGCTAGATAGTCTTCACGGAAATATAGTGCACTATATAAATAAACTGGACACTTCTACAAGTTTACAGCCTCTAGAAGTTCATTTGCTGCAGATTTCCCAAAACCAAGCTAAGTACAATTTTATGAAGTGATACCAGTTTTAATGTTCTCGCTCAAAATAGTTCATTCAGCATGATCAGATGTGCACGGTTATGCAAAACACTAAAGCTGCAGTTCAGTCTTTTTTTTTTTTTTTTTACATTTATTTTTTTACTTCAATAGTTTTGTGGGCAATCTCTAATTAGCTAAAGAACTGTATAGCTGCAGGTCAATTCGTTCTCCATGTATTGATAGGTCGAAATTTGGTGACATATTAAAAGCTGGGATTGTTTATAATCTGCTTGTCTGTCAGTGGAAGCTCATGAATATTCATGAGCAATCCTGCACTGACGTGCTAGAGGGAGGGCAGGGCTGACAAAGGGGTGTGCCAGGGCTTGTGACAGGACATGAAGGGGCAGTGCCTTAGCAAATGCTTGTTAAAATAGAATACAAGAAAATTGGTCTTTCAAAGTTGTTTTTTTAAAAACAGAAAATGCTAAAAGTATTTTTTCTTACTACAGAACTGATTTCTTAACAAAAAAAACACACATGCAGGATATTGACTGAACTGCAGCTTTAATACAAAACTAATGCATGCAAGTTGTTAGGAGCTGTAAGTGGGCAGGACATTGGAATGCCTGTTATATTGGTCACTGGGCAAAATGTATGTCCTTTGTGGTTATGATATATATAAAATAATAAAATAAAAGGCAACCCTAGTTTTGTCTCATACTTCACTAGAAAAAAACCCAATCAATATGAAGAGGGGGGGGGGGGGGTGCTAGCAAGAAGCAGCAAGCATAACAATGGATTTATGAGAATTATTTCAATGCTTGATCATGTGTGTCATCTTTCTGATTTAAGCATAAATGTAGAATGGGTATATTCGAAAATACAACATGTGAGTGACAGTGACATGACCTTATTCCAAGCACACAGTGTTCTTCTATCTTCAATCTACCCGTGTCTAACCCCCCCCTCCCCCCCCCCAAAGGCTGGCTTTAAAAATAGAGTGTTGGTTTGACATTACAGAAAGAAGGATCATCAATACGTGGCGCTTAGAGATAAATAGGTGATAACTTTCGATAAGAAATTCTATATAATACAGAAATAAATAAGTGCATCAAATGTTTTATAACCAGTGTGGTACAATAACACACACACACACACACACACACACACACACGTTTTGATCAGAGACAATGTGAGTGTTTTATCTATGATCATTTTTATAAAGCTTTTTGTATCAGCCTGCACTCTCTGGCTTTTTATATTGCCATATTAAGGTCTTATCCGGTGAAGTGGGTTACCTGTCTGCCACTTAACTGGGGGAAACTCGTGTTTACACAAAGATGCCTCTATGGGAATTTGAAAGAGTGAAATTTGTAAGTACAAATTTCATTGGAATTGGGAAGAAAGACGTTTCCTTAAAACATCAGACATATTGCACTATTTGTGGTGTTTGTTTTGTCATATATCTGCGCCCCCCCCCCCCCCCCCTCCCTATCTGGATAACGGAGACAACACGAGGATTGAGGAAGCAATCAACAGTAGCAGATAGTATCTGCCCATGAGTAGCTAACCCAGAGGTTAATTCGTTCATTCAACCGGGAGCCAACGACCACGACACATTTAATACTTTGTTATAAATCACTTTATTGTGATATCTTTGCTGGTGATATCAGTTTGTCCACTAATATTTTATTTGCTTTCAATACCAATAAAGGTTGTTTTTATACTATCCTTATAATACACTCACAAAAATTGTCTTGTCAAGACTTCTGTTTAACTTAAATACACTCATTAAAAACAAAAACAGGACGAGGAGGATCTGTGACACTTCCCTCAAGAACCTCAGTTAGGACCCCCCTTGTTAGCAAAAAACACAGATATAAAAATGTGTAGACTCACATGGGAGATCAAAATTGCACAAAGCCTTGCATATGTAAGAGCCAGGTCTGCACTAAAGAGCAAAAAGTGCTCCAGAGCGCTTATGCACGAAGTGCAAACAAATGCTCAAAAAGCTGGAGCGCTAAAATAAACATCCTCAATACAAAATATTCCCCACAAGGGGTAACGTTACGTGTGGCAGGAACCGATGCGTAGTGCAGCAAACTCAGAGCATTTGTTTGCACTTTGTGCATAAGCGCTCTAGCTTAGGCTGGAATCATACTGTGTGCGATGGCGTGTCCACGCGCCAAGCACAAATTGCAGGATCCCTTCGAGGCCGTTCCTAGTGCGCGAACAACGATGCGACCGCGTTTTGAAAAGACAAAAAAAATTGTCTTCAAGCGGCAGCGGTTCAGCCAATCATGGCTAACCAACTCTGTGACAGTCACGCCCCCAGCCCCTCATTACCGCCAGCAATATGAGCAGGGATCGCTTGTGCTGCAGCCGCGCAGCACGGTAGGAGCTTGCACTGTCGCTAGCAAGCGGAGTGTGTCAGCTTGGCCTTAGTTGGGTAACCAGGAGGTAGGCAGTGCACTTCCTAAACCGGAAGATAACCCCTGGAAAGATTCCAAATGTATCCAATTGGATAGAGCACAGGTTCACAAACTTTTCCCCGTGCACACCCCTGCCTGCTCTCCTCGGCGCCTCCCCCGCATAAAATGACACGTGGGGTCACATCGCCATGGTAACGTGACGTTATTTGACGCGGGGTTACCAGGACAACGTGTTGCAGTAAGGTAAGTTTAATAGAGGCCTCGCCGGTCCCCCGGCATTTAAGTTAAATGCCTGGGGAGAGAACGCAAGACATCTATAATTGCCCCCCCCCCCTGAAAATATAGCACGCCCCCCAGTTTGTGCACCTCTGGGATAGAGTAAAAGCGTATTAAATTGAAAAGGGAGGGGAGCACAACCAATATTCATGAAGTTTGTCCCTCTCTCCTATACATTTTGCAACTAGTGTGTCTCTCTTCCTGAGGAAACAGGATGTCACCAAGTTCCGGCATCTCACTGCTGCGCCCAACTCATACTTGTAATATTTTAATTACATTTTCACTATACAGTACTACACTAGAGCTTTATTGATTCTTTTTTACATCTTTCTGTGGAAACTCTTCCTTCCTATAAAAGACACGATGGATGTTTTATCTCATTTGGAGTCCAAATATATGAAATAAATGCTGCACACCTAAAAAGAGTATAATGAAAGATGATAACAATTACCGGTGCGCCTGTGTTTGAACGATAGCCTGTAATCAATCCAATGCAAGTAGTAGTTGAAGGAACACAGGGCACAAACGGATTTGGAATAGCTAACTCATTTATTGAGCCAAACAACGTTTCGACCTTCTTGGTCTTTATCAAGTGACAGTGGCATTATCTCGTTTGGAGCACATCACAGTTGACAAGGATATTATCCTTGCAATCTGTGATGTGGAGTCTCTTTATACAAGTATAAACCATAATGACGGATTAAGAGCTACCAAATTTTATCTATGCAGAATATTTCCGATGAATTAATACATCTTATTCTTAATCTTCTGCATTTCATCTTGACTCACAATTTTATTTTCAAAAATAAATATTTTTTGCAAAAAAGGAGGTACTGCAATGGGGGCGACATGCGCACCCTCCTATGCCAATCTCTTCCTGGGGTGGTGGGGGTGAGAGAGTGTTTTCGGAGGAGAACCAGCCATTTATCCAGTTCATGTTGTGGTTGAGGTACATCGACGATAACCTCATCCTCTGACAGGGCACTGCTGGGGGGGTTGCGTTGTTAGTCAATGTCCTCAACCACAACTACCTTAAAGCTGCAGTTCAAGCAATATCCTGCATGTGTGTTTTTTTTAATAAATCAGTTCTGTAGTAAGAAAAAATACTTTAAAAAAACAACAACTTTGAAAGACCAATTTTCTTGTATTCTATTCTAACAAGCATGCTTGTTCCTATAGCAACGATTTACATTCCCCATATTTAAAGATGTCGCCAAACTTTGCCGATCAATAGACGGAGAACGAATTGACCGGCAGCTATGCAGTTGTTTTTTTAGGTAAGTAGAGATTGCCCACATTAAACTATTAAAGTTAAAAAAAAAAAAAAAAGGGAGCCGAACTGCAGTTTTAACACCAATTTTTTTTCCAGTGTAGTCCCATCAAGGTTTAACTCCTAGATCTTATCATCAGTATTGGACCTGAGAGCACTAATTTTACGGATATTTTCCGCAAAAAGACCGCAACTAATTCACTTCTTCATGCCACCAGTTTTCACCCCACACATCAAATTAAGGGTATCCACACCAGTGAGTTTCTTAGATTGCGATGCAGTGTGTTGTCGCAGTCTAGATTCATAGATAGGGCAGGGGAAATGAAGCTACGGTTTCTCCAGCGAGGATATAGTCATAATTGTATTAAAAAAAAAAAAAAAAAAAGGGTTTCAAAAAAGTTTGGATACACCAAGGGTCTCTCTCTTACAACCCAAAACAAAAACACCAAGCCAAAATTAAATGAGGTTCATAGGCACACAACAAACAATGGTCAGAGTTACAGAACATCCTTTAAAAAACAAACAAACAAAAAAAAAAACACACACACCACACAGCAACTTGGGTGTACTTATGACAAACCTGGATATGAAAAAAAAATAAATAAAAATAAAGGCATTGGCCAGTTAATGACCAGTCGTAGATCACCCAATCTACAAGATAAACTGGTCAACAGCCACTATGTACCAAAGGTGAACAGTACCTTTCTATCCACATTCTCTAAAAAGGGCTACTTTAAATGTATGCACTGCTTAGCATGCACATTTATGCACCAAACAGACTTTCACAAAGAGTTCAAAAACTCAATTTTAAAATCAAAGAATTTTTAAACTGTAAATCTAAAGGGGTCATATACTGTATCTTATGCTCCTGTGGTCTTCCATATATCAGGATGACTACACGTGAAGTACGGTTTCGAGTGCTTGAGCATAGCAGGAACATTACGAATGCCATTAGAGACCTGGACTCTTGTGTTAAAAAAAAAAAAAATAAAATAAAACTAACATCGGTAGCCAGGCATTTTATGCTTAAACATAACTGACTACATTATTATTGGTTTTTGCTATTGAGAAGGAATCTTTGGGAATACATGGTGGGTATCTGGAAAAAGCCTTATTACGTAGAGAATGCAGATGGATCATTCAGATGGATTCCATGATTCTTCATGGTCTCAATGACTATCTGGGTTTCTCTATGTTTTTGTAGATCAACATTCCTATTTGACAGTTTACCTTTAAGTGGCTATTTATAGCTCTGTTTGTTTCTGCGTGTTTTTATTTATTAGTTATGATTTGGTCTCTGTTTTCCTTTTCATCCTTATTTATTTGGTCTATTTCCAATCTGTTTTTAGGTATCCTTAGATGGTTCATGGGAAATTATATGAAGTCTTGTACCTTTAAGAACATTTTTATTTAGGTATTAAATACATTTTCTCTGTACCACTTCCTTATTGCCCGCCTTGTGCCAGACAGCAGCAAGGATTATCCAAGATCCTATCTGCACCGACTTCGCAATACAGATATTAAAGAGCGGTGGGAAACTAGAGGCATCACGGGTTGCCATGCCGACACGTCATCACGCTGGCGACTCCACTAGCGGTGCATGCATCTCACGTTCCGTGACGGCATTCAAGGGCGATTGGATGATCAGCCGAGACGCCTTTGACATCAGCTGTTTGTTCCTTTGGGCGCAAAGATTTCCTTTTAAAAAACTGTTCGTCGCTCAAGTTGCTTTTACCACTCCCAGTTGAAGACAAAGGTTGAAACACGTAAGAGTGGGAGCACTTGGTAGGACACCCTGATTCTCTCTCCTCTGAGAGCACGTAGCTATATCCAATGTGGCCTTGGTGCTATGCATGTTTATATGACTATGGATTGACATGGATTAATTTTCAAGACTGTCTGTACATATGAATAACTGACTGCATTTACTAGACACCTTGACTGTTACACTCCACTTATGGTTAGTGCCGTTACAACCACTTTATAAACAGCATATACTAGTACAGGGGGGCGCAAACTTTTTTCCCTGCTCCCCCTGCCGGCGGTCCCCTCACATCCACGCCCCCCCCCTCACCGGCGTCATGACATCACGTTGCCATAGCAACGTGACATGACCTCGCGGCGTTGCCATGGCGCCGCGTGTGAGAAGCCACCGGAGCCAAGGTAAGTTAGGTTGACAGAGGCCCTGCAGCTCCCCCGGCACTTAATTTAAGTGCCTTCGGGAAGCTTGCGCGAGGCCTCTATAAACCCCAGGCCCCCACACAGTCAGTCTCACGCCCCCTTGGGGGTCGCACCCCCAGTTTGAGCACCGCGGTACTAGTATACCATCTTATGAGAAGTTGTGTATCTTACTGAAGTTAGGATAGGACACTGTCCAAATACTGCACTTTGGTAAAAACAACACAATTACATCTCCCTCTTCTTACTGTTGGTGTGTAGTGTCATAAAATATTGTTTGGTTAAAGTTATTTTTCACTCATTGTGGTATATTTGGAAATCAGTCGTGCTATTCTCTTATATGCCAATTGCTTTATTGATATTCAATTGGGCTTTAGCATTCTCGGTCTCTTGTGGATACGTGCAGGGTGCCTATGCTATGTTTTAATCATTTTCTGTACTGCATTTTTATATTCTATGTGACACTCAAACTTTTGTTTAATTTTGGTAAACCTGAGTGCTTCTTTAGGGACTCTTTCCCCCGTTGTTCACACACACACACACACACACACACACACACACACACACACACACACACACACACACACTTTAGGGTGGGAGTGCTGCACATACACAAATATATATTATACACACACACACTTTAGGGTGGGAGTGCTGCACATACACAAATATATATTATACACACACACACACACACTTTAGGGTGGGGGTTCTGTACATACAAATATATATTATACACACACTTTAGGGTGGGGGTGCTGCACATACAAATATATTACACACACACTTTAGGGTGGAGGTGCTGTACATACACAGCCAGTGACGGCAGCATCTCCCCTTCCCTCCCCGCTGTACACACGACATATTCTCGTTCACCTGTAGGTTGGCTCCTCCATTCGCTGCCATCTCTCCTCCACCCGGGGGACTCGGGTGTATGTGTATATCCCGGTGTTATATTTTTAGACCCCTGCTGCTCTCTTTCGTTCTCTCGTTTCCGGGTGTCTCCGTACTTCCGTGTACCGGAGACACTTCCGCCGACGTCACAGCTCACCCAGCCAACCGCTCTCACCCGGCTGAGCGTGACAGGGCGGTGCTGAGAGGATGACGTCTGTAAACCGCAGCACGGGGTTACTGTAACAACGCCTAGCGGGTTGCGCGTGACTACTGCGCGGTCGTCTGCAATCCTGCGCGCGGCAAAGAACACTGGCGTGCGCGCGGCAAAGAACACTGGCGTGCGCGCGGCCGAGCTAGAGAATCACGCGCGCGCTCTCCTCTAGTTCCGTCAACAGACAGGTGGGACAGGGAGGGTACGCCCACGCGTTCGATTCTTTCTCGGTTACGTCATCGCTCTACCTGCAGCGGCACCTGATTGTTTTTTTTATTGGTGAGCACGGGATGCTGTGTCACAGTGCGTGGTGTTTGTGCGTCACAGAAGGCGCGGCACAGGCTGGAGCTTCTCTCACTGTGATGCCCTGTCAGAGAATCTCCAGAGCCCCGGATCCGCCCAGTGGCTGTTACATGACATGATCATTTCTTGTGCTGTGTGTATGGCCCGGAAAGGCCTCGGACATGGTGCCACAGACCGTCCGCTCGCTGAGCGAACAGACTGCCTAAGGCCCGGGCCATAGAGGAGTGGGGAGAGCGGAGGCGCGATTGCACGGACTTGCAGGCGAGCCAGCGTGCGCGAAGGGAGCCGGGGGGGGGGGGGGGGGTGGTTGGAGGCGGGGCAGTGACGTCGCTGGGCCAATTGCCTGCGACGCACTGACGTCAATGTCACGGCGCCGTGACGTTGACACTGCTGAAGGCTGATTGGAGGTTTTCAGCTGACAGCGCGCTGAAAAACAGCTTGGCGCTCGGCTGAAAACTCCAAAGCCTGAGCACGCCTGCGGACGCTCGCGTGAGCCCCCTCTCAAGGCATCCTCATTGAGGATGCAGGGGCTCTGCGCTGAGCGTCCGCACGCCTCAGCGCTGCTTGTCCATCTATGGATGCCGCCTTAGGCTGCATCCAGGGTTGCAGCAGCCGTACGCCTTGGTCCGGGGGGGGGAGGGGGCCTGTGACGTCACAGCTGTTTCGCCCTCATTGGGCGGCCCTGCGCTCCCTTGAGCGTTTGAATTTAAAATTTTGCTAAGGCTTCCGCACGCTTGCGTAAGCGAGTCCCTGCTAAAGCCGCTCTCATTGTGGCTGCAGGGGCTCACTGGTAACACGGGGCGCTGACCATGCCCGAGACCTAACATGGTGAGATTCACAGCGCTGAGCAGCGCTGACGCTCATGCTCTCCTGCTCAAGCAGGAGCTTTTTTGTGTCCCTGCATGAGCGTCAGGTGGGAGGAGGGGCTAGCGCTCCATGTCACAGCGCCGACGGCATGGACTGCCATTGGCTTTTGGCGGTCACGTGACCGGCCCTACGCATCCCATTGCGGGGAAAATTAAATTGTGCTGTCGGCTGCAATTCCACACGCCTCCGCATGTCTGCGGAAGCACCATCTAAAGACGTGCTCAATAGGGATGATGTTTCCCCTCAGCGCGGGTCAGCACAGTCTTTTTTTACCATGGCCCTGGCCTTAAGGCAGTGTTCGCGTCTGTGCGGCGTGCGTTCGTGCATATGTGTGTGTATATATATTTATCAAAGTTTAAAACAAGAGACAGAACATGAAACACAGACAGGGCTCAGTGCTACATCGATTAACACAGATACACGGTACAGTGCCTATAGAGAGAGAGAGAGAGAGAGAGAGATCTTTTGAATAAAATGGTCTTTTCGTTTTAGTTTAACCCTTCCTTTGGCCAAAGTGTTGTAAGCCCTTGAGCCCCTCCAAGGCAGACCACATCTCAAGGGTCCTAACACTAAAATAAATTCATAATAATAATAACCTGTACATTACCAGATTACCAGGAAGATTGATTTATAATAAATATGTCAAAATTAGTTGCATAGTTCTAAGTCTGATTAAAGCTCTTATTAACCTGTACATTACCAGGAAAAGCACTCTGCATTAGATTTGTCACAATCAAACTGTATGCAGGTTCCCATGAGTGTGGAGGTGAAGTGGAGTGAGCTTTTAACCATTTAAAAGTGGGAGGGAGTGAGCTTCCCAGTTTTGAAGCTATTCTGGGGGTTCAATATGAGCTTATTGGGGTTCTGTATGTTTTGCAATTCTGTTCATCTGGTCCTGGCTGATTTGGAGGGTGGCTCCTCCTCAGTTTTGAAGCTCACTCCCTCCCGCTTTGCAACTAATTTTGACAGATTTATTATAAATCATTCTTCCAGGTAATGTACAGGTTATTAAGAATGTATTTTAGTATTCAGTATTCTGCTGTTGGACTATTAAGGCCTTCTATTGACATATTTGACATAGAGTGCTATTAGTAGGAGGAAACTTTTTTGATCTCTCTTTTGATCAACACCGATAATAATGTACAGGTTATTAAGAATTTATTTTAGTGTTAGGACCCTTGAGATGTGGTCTGCCTTGGAGAGGCTCAAGACCTTAAAACACTTTGGCCAAAGGGTTAAACCTAAAGACCATTTTATTCAAAAGATATCTTTATATATAGGCACTGTACCGTGTATCTGTGTTAATGGATGTAGCACTGAGCTCTGTCTGTGTTTCATGTTCTGACTCTGGTTTTAAATATATTTGCCATGCTCAGTAGCACTTTTCTTTGACACCGATACGCATATATATATTGTGGTTATTTTGGGGGTTCAATATGAACTTATTGGGGTTCTGTATATTTATCAACGTTGCACAATGTTAATAAATAATATATTCTCACGTGTTTTTTTTAATTTTTAAAATATTATATAATACACACACACACACACACACACACACACACACACACATAGAACTTCCCCAATGATACACAGACTACTTCAAAGTGACACACACACACACTCAGTGACAGCTACCCAGCGACACACACATACAGTACTCTTCCAAGCTTGTCCCTCACAGCAGCCCAGACCGTACACACAAAAAGTGTGCGTCATTGGACGAGCGTTCACACAGGCGCGCACGCACGCACCCACTATATTACGGGCCTAAGCTTACACTATAATGCACACAGTACTTTATGTGCGGAGGATAATCATTCAACACCTTTTAATAGGATTTGAATAGGGAAGTGCTGATTTTTTTTATCAGTGAGACTACTGAAGTCTATGAGACAGCTGATGGTAAAAATCAGTGTGAAACATAAAATCACTTGAGGGCTGAGGTGTTAACTCAAGGTCAACAGGGTGCTAATGATGCAGGCCCCGAGGTTATCACGTGACCCTGAAGTTGAGTCGACACAAAGAAGGAAGGATAATTGTTAACAAAACTATTGATACACCACAGCCTTATATTTAATCAAGCTACTTACCCAAATGTCTTTGTAACGTGGTGCCCCACCAACATATTGCATCATTAAATATTGACGTTATGATGGCTGTGCGCATGAATATTAGTGCAATGTACTTTAGTTCCTCTGTCAATGTGGGATACCTGAGCTTAGAAGGAAGTGAGCAACTTATTTGAAGGCTGCAAAGAACATATCGTTCTTGATATGCAGACATAATTTTACCCATAAAAAACGTGTGTTTTGGAATTTATTTGTTTATACCAATTTATACATACAATTTGTGATTAAATCCCTATAGCTCCCTGGTCATTTATTACATCTTTCATTGATCCTAAAGTTGCTGAAATTAGCTGAAGGTTCAAAGCTTCAACCAATGGCAGACAGGTGGTCGATTTATTGTTAAAAATAGGTGAAAACATGGTGCTCAAAAATCACATGTATGCACTGTGTAGATGTAACGGATCGGGGGACTCACGCTTCCCAGCGTGTCCCCGTCACCCCAGTTCCTACGACACCTCTCTACCCCTCTTCCATACACTCTTGCCCCTTCCTCCACTCGCGCCCGTTCCTCTGCGGCGCGGTCTGTGCGCTCTGACGCGTGTTCGGGTCACGTGCGCGGCTCCTGCACTGTGCGCACACGTTCCCGGTAACTCCTTACCCCCGTGGTGCGCGCATTCCTCGGCGTGACTCTATCACACCAGCCCCTGTCTTACCTGGCTCCTCCGCCTCTCCTTCCCTTCTGCCTCCGCTGCCGAGCGTCTCCCTGGCGGTGTGCCCCCCACGCCCTGTGACACACGCGGTGCGCGTGCATAGCAGCCTTACAGAAGGCGCGCACACCCGATCCAGTTATCGGCCGCCCCCGAATGTTAGCTCCGCCCCCCGTGGCTTACAAGCCATCTCTCTGGATTATTTCCCTGTCTCCTCCCCTGCTCTCTCTGACCTATCCCTGCAAACACTCACTCAACTCTCTGCTCCTCCTTTCATCCCTATTGGTCCTCCTTCCTTTATAACCCCACTCTGTCCCCTCACTCATTGCTCTGCATAGCTTTCCTGTAGCTCCTGTGTGTGCAGTGTCTATGCCTAGCGCCCTTGTTTGTTTCAGCTCTGGTTCCTGTTTCTGCTTCTGTTTGGATTCCGTTGGTTTGAACTTGAAGACTGCTTTGGATTTGACTACTCTACCTTCTCCTGCCCTTGAACCCTGGCTTATGGACATCACTACGTTGCTATCTCCAATCCTTGAACTCTGGCTTACGGACATCACTACGCTGCTCTCTCCAATCCTTGAACTCTGGCACTTGGACATTACCCTCCGACCTCTGGCACCCCGGACTCAGCAAGTATACGTTAACCCTTTCTTACCAGGCCTGGCAACGCATTACCACACTCTGTGCACGCCCTCACTGCTGTGGGTGCATGTTATACCCTTACCCACCTCAGTACTGGGGACTGGCCAGGTTTGCGGGCATACAGGCGTTACAGTAGATAATTGATATAACTCCATAAATGTCCAGAGTGCTGTATGAATGTCCCCAGTAAGGCAGTCCATGCATAAATAGATGACCCAGGAGAGTTAGGGACCTAATGGTGTCCACCTGACAACCACACTAATTGGCCCTTAATCCTTTCTCCCAAGGGAATACAATGATAATAAATGGTACTAGCATGAGGTAATGTAGTACAGGGCTATGGCCCATTACCTGCCAGAACAGTCCAGCCACTCCAGGGCGTGCAATCCTTAAAGTTAGAATCAGGAAAATGTAGGTTGAAACCGGAGCACAACCATGATCCAGAGTGAAAAAATAAGAAGTTTCAGGGCAACGCAAAATAACAATGAATTTGTTGAATATAGCTCAAAATGGAAGGGTGAAAAACGCACCTATGCATTTCGTGCGTTAGCACTTCATCAAAAAACAAAAAAGAAATACAGCGCCAGGAAGAGATGATTAGATGTGCAAAATTAATAGTATGTAATTCTAATTTTGACCCTCAATGGGATACCCCTATTAGGGAGGAGAGAACGGAAGGAAGGGGATAGGGAAACAGGGAAGGGGAGGGAGAGAACAGGGGGGGGGGGTAGCAAAGGGGGGTAGGGATGGGGTAGGAAAGGCAGGTCCAGATGGACAAGACCACCTGTGGCTATGCTTTAGTGTGACCCAAGAGAATACAAACAAAACAAACTGCAATTGGACAACAAACTACAAACAATAAATAACAATACATTGTGAACACAGGGAGGGAAAACAAACACAAGGAAAACAAATATGCCACAAGTAAATATTAAAAGAAAAAAACAAAGTATGGATAAAAACGCTGGAGACTCCACGCAGCTTTCCACAGGAACAACCACCTTCCTTGAAAATAAAAGTCGCTAGGACAATCGCATAAAAAGTCTGTGGCAATTGGTCTTTCTGCACCGGTAGATAGCTGGAAACCTCATGGATTCATAGATTGGTGACGTGCATCCGCTTCCGGTTTCATATGTGCACCAGATTGTGCATTCGAAAAGCGGTCATCCCAGCAAAAGTGTAGCACCTCTCTTGGTTCCACTTCTACTGGCTAATAATCAGTGATAGCAGACTCCTTTGTCCACAGTCCTCAGACAGAAACCCTACGTGTTTCTTTATACAGCGCTAACGCACGAAACGTGTAGGTGCATTTTTCACCCTTCCATTGTGAGCTATATTCAATAAATTCATTATTATTTGGAGTTGCCCTGGAGTCTCTTATTTTTTCACCCTGGATCCTGGCAGTGCTCCGTAAACAACCTACATTTTCCTGATTTATTGTTAATCCTTTATGTCAGGTTCCCTTATTGTATGCTTGTCTGTAAAAGCTAAAATCTGTCAATTATATAAGACATTTTTGTGTCAGTTTATCCAGACGATTAGCAGAGAAGTGGTTAGTTAGATAAATGTCCAGCAATTGCAATATGCGCAGGAACACAGTTATGCAAAAAAGGATTGGGACCTCTTTTTTGCCCATATACAGAAAATATGACTAGAATCCCCAGTTGGGTAGTCATGATTTAGGGGAGAAAAATTTAGGGTTGTATGGGTAAAAAAAGATTTGGTCACCTAAAAATCCAACTGTGGATCAATGTAAGGCCTGGGGCATAGTGTAGTGAAGAGCGCTGGGCAGCGCTGACGCTCATGCTCTCCTTCTCAAGCAGGAGATTGTTCGTGTCCCTGCATGAGCGTCAGCGAGCGCGCTTGTGTGCTGGGTGGGAGGCGGGGCTAGGGCGCCATGTCACGGCGCCGACGTCACGGACTGCCATTGGCTTCTGGCAGTTACGTGACCGGCGCTGCGCTTCCCTGACCGGCAAAATTGAAACTTGCCTGTCTCCTGCATTTCCACACACCTGCGGAAGTGTGCGGAAGGGCCGTCTAAAGCCGCGCTGATAGGGATAATGTTTCCCCTCAGCGCGCCTCAGCATGGTCTTTTTGACCATGTCCGAGGCCTAAGAGCTTAACCCAAAACATCCGTCTCTTGCCCAGACAAGTCAAATTGATTTTTTTAATATGTGGAAAATGTCTCCCTCTCAGAGATTTGCCTATCTGGTCTAGAAATAGCAATTCTGCATTTATTTCCTTTCCATATGAAGTTGGAGAACGTGTCGTTAATGCGGGAAATGTATGACCGTTTTAGGGGAAGAGGCTGCATCTGTAAAGGATAAGTTAACGTTTAGTTTAATAACGGCTACTCTCCCAAACATGGGAATGGGAAGGTTCTTCCAGCCATTCAACTCAGAACATATCTTGGAAGTAATGTGATTAAAGTTTAGGTTGTAAAATGTAGAAAGGTCTGAGGCTACAACAATTGCTTTGGTATATATGTTGTACTTTATCTGATGTTGTTCATCCCTCACCTTGATACAGACTACGTGGCGGTCGCAACGTTTGTTTCCTTGGCTGGATTAAAATACTCTTTTTGCTAAATCCCTGTGCCCTGCTGTTCTTATACTCCGCTATAACAATTCCCGGGTATTTTAAGTGATGTGTTGCAGTCGGAAAAGTGAACTTAGTGGGGAAAGTGTGGCCTTTTTCTTTGGTCAGCCAGAACATTTTGAACTTTGTGATGTTCACCATATAACCTGAGAATGCAGCAAAGCTATTAATAAGTTTTTATAAACTTGGGAAGATAGTGATGTGGTTTGTCGACAAACAAGGAGGAGAGATCATCCACACAGAAAATGAGAGCCAATTTTGATACACAAAACTATATTGAGCCACCGCTAAAAGCTCAATTGCCAAATTGAAGAGAATTGGAATAAGGGGGCATCCCTGTCTTGTCCCTCTTTCTAGAGGGAAGAAGGATGTCTCTAATAATTATACCAATAATTTTCCAGTTGTGCTTTGATTTTCTTGTCCACAACTAGTGAGGGCAGCAATCTCCATAATTATGTGTGACCACGAAGGGACAAAAGAGAGTTCACACGACACTGCAGTGTGGTCTGATATAGATATGTTTTCTATATGTGCTGATTTAAGTTTACTAAACAGAGTGGAGGAGATGAGAAATAAATCAATTTAAGACAGTCCTGTGTGCTTTGGATAAGCAATAAAAGTTAATGGATATAAGGTTCTATATGGAGATTTAGCTGTTTCTTTAGGTGTCTAATTATATAATAGCGTGTTCACATTTTGACTTAGTGGAAGTTTGGAGAATTGTTTCCAAAAATGGATCGGGCACAGTATTGAAATCCCCATCTTGTACAATGGTTGATTTTGAACTTGTGAAATAAACTCTGTCATTATTAATAGCATATATACTATATTGGTCAAGATGAGAACCTGTTAAAAAGGTTAACCTTTAAAAATATTATATATTTTTTCCCGTCTGTATCCACCCATTGGGATAGCAATTCAAATGGAAGACCTTTCTGCACCAAAACCACAGCACCTCTCTTTCTCTCATTAAATGGAGCAAAATAAACCTCATGCACCCAGCTACGTCCCAGCTTTAAATCAGGAGAAAGCACACAGGGGAGAAGTCCTCCTGCGCTAAGAAACCTCTGTTGAAAAGTCTTGAAATAGAAAAATAATCCTATCGTGAATGTAAACATCTTTGGCTTGCGGAATGCTTCTCGGAATAGAGACCTTAGCTTGTTAATTTAAATATTACATAATTATTGGACATGGAGGACGTCTTAGTGTGGACTGGGCTCTCTCTGCTCCCACCCTGTGTGCCTGCTCTATATGCAAGAGTAACATCTCTTCTGAGAAGTGTACTGTAGCAATTTTGGCAACTACAATTATACAAATGAGAAAAAGTCCTTATTTTTAAATCCTCTGTAACTCCCATCCCTTAGAGATTTTTTCTTCCTGACTGGTTCCCAAGGTCATCAACCTTAGCCAAGAGATCTTTACTTTGGCAGGAAAGAATGTCCAGACATAACGCATGGCTAGTGGACTGTCCTCTACGTCTGGGAGTTATTGTTAAAAAGTTATGATTCTTTGCTGTTGTTGAGAAAAGTGAGTTTTCAACTGCTCAAAATCAGACTTTAGAAGAGAAAAATCAGATGTGAGATATATATAGTGAGAGTTCAAGAGTGACATAACAGAGTTTAGAATCTGTTGTGACTGATCCAAGGTAACGTGTGGGTCTTCCTGAGATTTTGGTGAGCGAGGATTAAGGCTAAGGCACCGCTGCCTCAGACCACGCGCCCGCACTGCATGCAGGTGGCGCGTGGAGAGGCAATTGACTGCTACCTGCGATCTGTAGGGAACGGGAGCTGAAGCGAGGGGGGTGGTGGGTGGTTTGAGCGGAGGGCTCCCGTGCTGGCTCTTCCCCCCACCCCCCCGTCGGTCCCTCTCTCACTCCCTGAGCCCCTCGCACACTGAACAAAGCAAGCCAGGAGTCCGAGAGGCGAACAGCACACAGGGAAGGACATACACACACGTCACACGTGGGGGAGGATCAGCACACAGGGAAGTACACACACAGTAACACGTGGGGAGGATCAGCACACAGGGAAGCACACGGAGCGGGGGGGGCACTATGCACGGTTGCACAGACTTCCCTCCGTAGCTCCAGACAGCTCCCCTCATTGGCTCACTGCGAGGCCACGTGGCGCGTCGCCGCTTGGGATCACGATCGCGTGACAGTGCACAGCGAGCCTTGCAGCGAGGTGGGACTGGGGCCAGCTCGGGAGGAACTCTGGTCTGGTAAGTGACGCGGCCGCGCACCGCCGGAGGCAGCGGGACCCAGGCCTGAGACGTGTCTTTATCCTTTTCCTTCTTATCTTTGTCTGGCCTTTGATTGCCAGAGCCCACAGTGGAAGAGGATTGTCGTATTGAATAAACGACAGCATGCATTATAGTTAGTAGAGGCAAAAAAATTGTTTGAATGAATTTGATATTTACAGTAACTTTGGCCTTCTGCTGTCCGAAAGATATTTATCGTGCAGGAAGCATATGAGGTTATATGTAAGCCAAATGACCTATAAAGAGGCTTTCTGAGGCCATCTTCAGCTTAAAATGTAATATGAGAAGGTCCTGGTTATCGTTCTAAAGGCATCAGTTATAAAAAAAAAAAAGTAGAATGAAATAGGATGTTAAATTAATGTACTAGTAACAGCTGCCACACCACTGATAGCAAAATTTAATAATGTGCCTTGCAGAAGCCACAGGCTAGCCAGCTGAGTGTCTGTTCTAGCAGAGACAAAAAAAATGACACACCCCTGACAGTACCTTTAGCTATTTGTGAGCTCTGTGATTCAAGGCATCACTTCTCTTTGCAACCAAGAGAGGCAAGAGGGTCCAGCCCCAGTAGAGAGGCCCCAACGATGCAGCATCTGGTAGTTAGAGGCTGGTCCATTGAACCACTGTGGATCAGGACTGGGATGTGGGATATAATCTCTCGGATGCACCTCAGTAACGCCAAGCTACCCATGCTCTGTTGTACGTTTGGATGCGGCAGTGGGAGTAGGTTTGGTTTCGCAGGGGTGGTGGGGGAGGCACAGCAACAGGGTACTTAGCTGTGTCCTGCAGGCCCCATGATCAGTATGGCGTGGAACGACCCGGATGTAGCTTGGTGAATTCGCCCCAAATGGCAGCAGGTTTTAATGGTTGAGGCCACGATTATACAGCGCTCGAGTGCGCATGACAATCTCAAATTGCTGAATGCCTATGAAGTCGCCCCTAGTGTGCGCGCGCATGACGGAGCGCGATGGCCCGAGCGTGTTTTGAAAAGACAAATATTTTTTTTCAAGCGACGACCACATCACGAGAGCGTCACATGGGCAGTTCAGCCAATCACGGCGAAGCAGCCTCGTGACGCGTCCGGCCCCGCCTCACCATCGCCTCCCCAATCGCTTCCCTCACAATCACACATCGCTCGGGCGAGAGACGGCCGTGATGCTATGAGCGCACGCAGATGCGCGCTGTATAATCACAGCCTGAGCCCGGAGTTCTGAGCGACCATGTCTTAGGTCCGCCTCCCGGAAGACACACAACTGGTTTAATACAGCTGCAGCTGCCTTTATCCTAATGCGTCCGGATCCGCGGCGCTCTGCTAACCGCGGCCAGATGCGGTATATTTTCTTTTTTTCCGTAGCGTTTTCCGGTATTTATTTATTTATAAAATATTTTACCAGGAAGTAATACATTGAGAGTTACCTCTCGTTTTCAAGTATGTCCTGGGCACAGAGTAAAACAAATAGTACATGGTTACAAGTACAGTTACATAAATTAACAGGATCTACATTATATACAAGACATTGCATGCACAGTTAAAGAAAATATATATTATGAGCGTATGAAACAGTTACAGACCAGATAAAAATGTGAGACAGCCTTAGATTTGAAAGAACTTAAACTGGTGGTGGATATGAGAGTCTCTGGTAGGTTGTTCCAGTTTTGGGGTGCACGGAAGGAGAAGGTATGTTAGCCCTCAGATTTTTAGCGCTGTCCGCTATACTGTAATACCGTCTAAAAACACAGGTGGGCGTTCGCGAGCTGTTGTCTTAAAAGTCTAATAAGTCTAATTCATGTCTAATGCATTATGTCTGTGTGCGCACGCAGTATTTGTGAAATGGAGGATTTACAGTATACAGTATTACAAAAATATAGCGTTGCGTCTTCTTCGAATATAAAATGATCACATTTCTATACAGTTTTGTATTGTCAGGAATCGGCGTTCTCCATGCTCCCCACACAGAGCACCCCCTCCCTGCAGGGAGCCCCTGGACACACAAAACAAATCTGCCTTACCGGCCTCCACGGCTCCTCGACCCTGCCGCCGTCGTGGGATCACTCCCCTCGGCGATTCCTCTGCTCAGCGCCGGGCGCGCCCACGCCCTCCTGCACGCGCACCTGCACCATCCACTAGCTCGGTTTAGGCGCGTACACGAGTTACGGAGCACGCTCAGTCTGCACACTCTTCGTCCCGTCCCCCGGACCTCAGGCTCCGCCCCCGCACACTGCACAGGCATATTCAGGTTACCAACAAGACTCACCTGGCCTGTTATGTCTGCACCAATCTGCAGTGTCTCCCTGTAGCTCTTCCTGTCCCGCCTCCGTTCCTAATTGGACCTTCCTGCTTTATCTAGCTGCTCTCTGCTCTCAGTCTTTGCTCGACATAGTCTCTGTATGCAAGTACTTCTGGATTCTCTCAGTGTTTTCACAGGTTCTGACGCGGCTTGTACGACTACCCCCTCTGGCTCTCGATCTCAGCACTCCTTGGACAACGCTCACTCTGGTAACCCCTTGAACACGGCTTGGACTACGACCTATCTCCACTCTCCACTCCCTGACCTCGGCAAGGCATTCATCACTCTATCTCTACAACCGGTACCGGCAAGTATTGTCTACCTTACTACACCTGGCCTGGCAACGCTTCATACCACACTCCGGACACGCTCCCTTTGCTGCGGGTGCGTGTATTACCACTTCCCCCTTCAGCTCAGGGGCGGGTCTGGTCTGCGGGCAGCACCGGCGTAACATGTATGTACTGTATTATTTTGTAATCAGTACTTTTACTTTTTTTCATACTCTTTTTATACAGTATTATGCGTGTACCGTACAGTACTGTATGTCTCATTTAAACATTGTTGAAACGCATAGGCGTGTTACAGTATCACATTTCAGTGCATAGAGCAATCTCCCTCTCGCCCCCGCACACACACGGCTAAAGTACTATTTCAACTTCTTATCTACAGTTCAGTACACCTCCTCCAAAGCCAGATGGCTTTCTGGCTTCAATCATCCCGAACCTGTCATCACATTCCTGCGTGTATAACGTACAGAGCCTGGTGTCACATTTCAGCGCCTGCGTGTAATCATGTGGAAGTTGAAGTCTTGAAAAAAAAATATATATATATATATTTTTATGTTTCGTTTCCAGACGTGTGTCTGCATAAAAATTCTTGTTATTCTGATATTCTATCGGTACTGTAGATTTTAAATGTTACACTTGTCATTCACATGCTTTATGTAATTTTTATTGATTTGGGGGTCTGGGGATCAAAAAATTATGATGACCTGTTGAAAATATGTCTATGAACTACAGTTCAGTACTGCTAATCCTTCATGCAGCTTTACCCCCCTCCCCCCGCAGACACACACAAGGCTCAAGTATTTCAACTTCTTATCGACACCTCTCGAAAACCATTCATTTTCAAAAGCTTGGCTTTGTGCTTTTAATCTTCCCGAGCCGAGCGTCACATCTCTGCGCCTGCGTGTAATCCTCAATGGGAAGGGACCTAGTTGATGATTAATGCGCATGCGTGTATAACTTCACAATCATTTTCAAATGCTTAGCTAATCCCTTATGCTAATCCATTATGATGACCCCTCCCCCAACCCTTTGAGGCTTTGTTTACGGTAACGCATGCGCACTTGTGATAAACCCTTCTCGAATTGAATATGTTAATCTGATTATGTAACCAATGAATAAAAATGTAACCAATGAATAAAAATGTAAGCCTTCTTGAAGAATCCCCCCCCACACACACATTCACAGTGAATTTAAAGTTCAAAGAACAAACATGTGAATGTAATGAAATATTTATTTTATTTTATCAGGAATAAAAAATACAAATAATCCTTTTCAGTGTTTATCTTCTTTGTACACATACAGTAGTGTACAGTAGTGTACTGTAGTTCTTCTGTCAGTTGAAATTTTAGGGCCGGTGCATAATAATGGAACAATGAAAAATACAAATAATCATGAATAATGCACATTTATAATAATAAAAACAGTAATACAAATTTTTAGTCTATCTTGTTCGTCATGGCCACATTGCATTCTGTAGTTCATTGAGAGAGGGGGGGGGGTTGTGTAAATCATGACTAGATACACTATACACACAGTTCTCACAATTTACACATGATACCCCCCTCCCCCCACCCGTCCTTTTGTAGTGCAGCCAGCTGTCTCTGAAAAGGAAATTTAAAATTAGTGTAGTTAAGTACATATAATTGCATTGTGTACTTTAAAACTACTCCATATTGGACTAATGTATGCAGTTACTACTGTCAAACTACTGTATACTGGAACTACTGTACTGTAAAATACTTTGTAACAAGATTGGTAGTGCAGCCAGCTCTCTCTAAAAATTAAAAATTAGTGCAGTAAAGTGCATGCTGTATACTGTAAAACAATCTGTGCCATACTTACCTGTATCATGCTGTATTTTGTGTGCCTGTACTTACCATACTACAGTAAAGTACTATACTACCTTCCTGATGCTTTCCCATTACGCTCTATCACAATGGGCAACACAGTCGCAATATGATCGATATATTTATTACAGCGTTCCACGGTGAGCACACAGTTCCAAAAACTCATTATGCCATTCGCCAACTCATCCTTTTTTGAGGGTTTCACCACTTTTCGGATATGGTCCTTTAGCTGATGGCAGACCATTTCGATAGGATTGAAGTCTGGCGAACTGTCACTAGAGGGGGAAAAAAAGGAGAATTAGTTAAAGAGATACATAGTAAACAGTGTGAAAAAAACGAGACACGGTTACTGTACTTACTCCGCTGGAGTCTTCACCCAGTTGATACCGCAGTCAAGAGTATGCGCAGTTGACGCGGTATGCTTCGGATCGTTGTCCTGGTAGAAACGGTGACCATCTGGGAATTCACGTGTGATGTATTCCACAATCTCAGGCACTATTTGCTCTTAGAAAAACGCTTTATTCATGATTCCTGTAACAAGAAAAGTGCTCAAAATAATGCACACTATAGTAGTACAGTACAGTGCTTAAGGCTACAGCATGTGACTTTGTGCATTATTATACTGTACCATCAAAGATGACGATGCATCCTGGTCCACGCCTAGAGATGGCACCCCACACATGCATCTTCACTGGGTGTTTTGGACGCGGCTTCATAGATATGCGACCTTTTTTGTGGAATGCAAAGGTGGCAAATCTCTCCAGCGATACAGTAGACTCGTCAGTGAAGATGCAATCCTGGAAAGTTTCTCCACTGTCGATCCATGCCTGTGCCTGGACCACTCTCTTTATCTTGTTGACACCCCTTATCATAGGGTACGCTCTGTAATGACAAGGAATAATTTTATAGGTACAGTACAGTTTATTAAACCACACCTTTCACCTCCTGTACTGTCCAGTACTAACCTCACACGTCCATATTTCCATCCAATTCTGCGTCTCATGTTCTTGATGCTGGTCTCTGATACGGTTAGATTGTGATTTTTCTGCAGAGTGTCTTTGACCCTTAAGGCAGCGGTGCGCAATCTGTGGGGCGCGACCCCCAGGGGGGGCGCGAGACTGCCGACGGGGGGCGCGGGGTTTACAGAGGCCCCGCGCGCTTCCCGAAGGCACTTAAATTAAGTGCCGGGGGAGCTGCAGGGCCTCTGTAAACCATACTTACCCGTGGCTCCGGCAGCTTCCTCCCGGCGTCGCCATGGCAACGCGGCGTCAAAATGACGCTGCGAGATCATGTGACGTCACGTTGCTATGGCAACGTGACGTCATTACGCCGGTGCGAGGGTAAGTTGGGGTTGGGGGGGGGGCGCGGGAGTGAGGGGACAGCCGGCAGGGGGGCGCAGGGAAAAAAGTTTGCGCCCCCCTGCCTTAAGGCACTCTTCTCATCATTCTCTTCACTTATTCTGTCAACCAGAACAGTTGTCTCCCTACAGTTTAAAGGAAAAACAACAATACGTTACAGTAGGCCACAAGTACAGGTACATTTATGCTCAGGCCTACAGTATGGCCAAATATACAGTAGATATTACTTTAATAGAATAGTTATACTGTATAAATATACAGCGATAACAATAAAAATAGAAAGATACTGTATAGAATAGAGTTATATAAATATACAGCGATAACAATAAACATAGAAAGATACTGTAGAGAAAAAAGTTACATAAATATACATCTACAACAATAAACATAGAAAGATACTGTATAGAATAGAGTTATATAAATATACAGCGATAACAATAAAGATAGATACAGTAAAGTACTTACGCGGTACTTACCGTTGGTGTCCTCTTTACTTTTTTGGTCTTACCGTGGGCATGATAGCTTATGGTTGCTGCTGGTATAACGAGGCCAGAAGTACTTAGCCAGCGTTGAATATCCGCAATTCGTTGTCCTCTCGTGTACATCTCCTTTATTCTCATGCTGAGATCCTTAGAAATCTTTTTAACAGGCATCGCTGCGTGTAGAAAGAAATACAAGCACAAGAATGTATATTCGATGTTTAGTCTGTGTATTCACTGTGCAGTGAATCCACAAAATGGATGGTGTATTTATACTTTAATGAGTCACATTATAATACGCCCACTTTTAACACCTGCACCTCGCCGCCATGCATAAAAGGTGACACACATTGCATAGCCTCCCACTCGATGATCTGTATCTGAACTTGCCCTTGTCCAAATACTGCGTTGTGCCATCTGCTTCCATGGATCAACCTTGATTCTACAGACGCAGGAACCAACTCGCCTCTGCCGTGCCTGTCATGCAGAAAAAGCAAAAGGCGGCAGCCGTTTCCAAGCCAAGGCCAAAGTGAAAGGCTAATAAAGAAAACCTTCTGACGACACCAAAGGCTACAGGTAAGGCTTTAAAGAAGCCTTATTATGTCGAGAAGAAATTCGGTGATGTACACTCAAAGCAAAACAAATGGTCACCTTCTGCATCAGCCCTCGCCGCCGCTGCCGCTTCTCTCCCGGAAACCCAGAGGACACCTTCTCCATCACTCCTCGCCGCCGCTGCCGCTTCTCTCCCGGAAACCCAGAGGACACCTTCTCCATCACTCCTCGCCGCCGCTGCCGCTTCTCTCCCGGAAACCCAGAGGACACCTTCTCCATCACTCCTCGCCGCCGCTGCCGCTTCTCTCCCGGAAACCCAGAGGACACCTTCTCCATCACTTCTCGACGACTCTGTCGCTTCTCTCCCGGAAATCCACAGGACACCTCTTCCATCACTCCTTGACGACGCTGCCGCTTATCTCCAGGGAAACCCCATTTCATCCTCTTATGCACCCATCCACCCAAATGTCCACAGCACCCCATGCACAAGATCCAGCTCATTAGACCGCATGCTGAATGGGTTAAGTGTTGATATCCCTCGGAACTCTATGCTGGGAAAGATATATCTTCTTTTAGAGACTATGCTAAATATGGATCAACGGATGGTGAAGATGGATCAACGGATGGAGAAGATGGATCAATGGATGGAGAAGATGGATCAACGGATGGAGAAGATAGAGACTGACATAGCGGGGATACATAATTTGCTCGGAGTTCATGCCCCTGTATCTCGGACGCCGGAGCAGGAGGGTGGCATGGATGGGATGAATGGGACCTTCAACCTTCCATCGCCAAGCGCACCCCCACCATCAGAAGAATATGTGTTCATATATGCCATTGACGAGGATGTCATGACAACCCAGTCAAGACCACGTCAGGAGGCAACACTGACAAGGAGACCAAGACAGGAGGAAATCATCCTCCCAGACAACCTACCCTCGCCCGCCGCCACAAGCACACCCGCTCCCAGAAGAACACCCGCTCCCAGAATCCAACGCACATATGCTTGCATGGAGACGGTGCCCGACATCATCCTGCGCGAGCTGCCCCAGCCACTGAGGGAGAAGTATAGGTTTGCAAGTGCTCGTATATCCCAGATGAATGCCTTGTTAATTTTCAAGCACCACGTGCCATACTCGTTGTACTTAGGGTGGGCCCACAATGTGAACTACGAAGGGAATCGCGAGAAAAAGGCTCTTCCTGAAAATGTGAGAGAGACTATTGTGGAGGAATTACGGCGCTATTTTTCAATTACCGATCCTTTAATAAAAATCGTGCGAGACTCCATTAATGGCATTTTGCGGCATACAAGGCATCGGCCCTGGAAGGACAATCTGCTGGGGATTGAATTCGCTTCGTGATTGCTCGTCTGTTAAAATGTTGATTCATTTCTGACTTGTTCATTGTTTAAAATTGTATTCTAATATGTTTTTTTTTAAATATACCTGTATGTTTTTAATTACAGTACACATTAATGTTTTTTTACTTACAGTTCTCCACCAATAAAAATAATGTTGATTGTTGTAGATTGTATTCATACTGTCAATGTTTTTACTGTATTGGACACCATTAGTGTATTTGTACTTACTGCACCCACCAATAAAATAAATTGCTGTTTATTTTAAATACTGTATACCTGTATGTTTTTAATAAAGGTACACCATTAATGTTTTTTTACTTACTGCACATTAGAGTAGATCAAAACAGTATTAAAACGCTTTATCCGTATTTGTATTATTATTAGAGCAGAACACACATACTGTACTGTAATACATGTACAGAATAAACGCATACTTTTTATTTTTGAGGTTTATTATACAGTACAGTATGTAATAAAGCTCAGTTATTCCATCCTAATCAATAAAAATGGCACTGATTCAGATTCAGCAGTGTGCAAGCATCGTTACAAAAAGCGATATTATCCATCGAAATCCCTCCATTTGCCGTTTCAGCCTGATGACAAAGTTTCTTTTTCTGAGGAAGAAAAATAAATACTGTAAATACTGTAATGGTTAGTTCAGTAGTCAGTTCCCTAAAGAAGTTCCCACAGTCAGTCCCTGCAGTCCCAACAATTATTTTCTCGGGGGGCGTCTTTTGTTCACATACACGCATGCGCCTAGATGTGATGAGACGCATACAATATGCGTTTCAACAAGGTTCCAATGCGCATGCGCCTAGCTGTCCAGCAATCTACTGTAGAGGCTGCTCAGCCAATGATATTGCTGGACTAAAGTTTGGCGAATTGTGACTAAAAGAACTACAGTAAATAACCATAAGCAAAGAGATTGATTACAGGAGAATCGCTGTACTGTGCATTGATATTGACATTTCAAAAAGAATAAAATACGGCAGCCGTACTCACCATAGACTTTGCCAATTGGTTGGCGCCGAGCCACTGCCAGTCCCGTAGTCTTGATTATACACGTAGTTGACAGGTGACAGCGGGCCTGCTAGACCTGTAGTTGCCAGCTGATGAAGCTGGAAATCGCTTTGGTACATGCAAGCTTGCTGGTATCTGCACGTGAAATCCCGCTCAGGCTGCAGGTATCCAGGCGGAGGCTGATAGCAATGGTTGCCGGTCAGCAGGTTTTCACAGATGGTTGGACCATTATTGGAAGCCAGTGCTGGCGCTGGCGTATTGCTTGCCTGGGACTGACGATTCCTAGTTGGTTGGTTGTTTTTCTTCGTTGGTTGGGCTCTGCATAATGTCACGCTGTGTTGCCCGCAGACCAGACTAACCCCCAGTACAGAGGTGGAGAGTGAGTAAACCACGCACCCGCAGTAGTGAGGATGAGTCCAGAGTGTGGATTTGGTAGCGTGGCCAAGACCAGGGTACAAGGGTTGAGCTGAAGTACTTGCCAGATCCGGCCACAGAGAGTGGAGCGTAGTGATATCCGTAGCCAAGGGTCGTGGGTAGGAGAGATGGTCCGTGAGCCATGTTCGAGGGTTCCGAGAGGTAAGCGAGGTCAAGGGATAACCGAGGTGGAAGAGCCAGAGATGGTAGGTAGACAAGCCGGTTCGGTAACGAGATCTGAAAGGTGAGAGGGAGCTGGGCATAGGATCCAAACAGCACGAGGCAAACAGAAATATGCAGAGCTGTAACGCGTAGCTCACCACAAATGAAGCGAACTGCGGTGCTGAGGCAGGGAACTGAGTAACGCTGACCCACAGCCACGCGGGCGCGCCTAGATTGTAGAGTAGTCGTTCAGGCCAGGTCCGGATTACAGATAGTAGAATAGTAATGGTACTTGCCAGGTTCAGGGGTGGAGAGTTGCAGATCGTCGGTGTGCGTAGCCAGGTTCAGGATTGGAGATAGTCGGATCATAGGAGTACTTAGCCAAGTTCAGGACTGGAGCCAGGAGAGTAGTCAGACAAGCCGAATCAGGAGTAGAGAGAAGCGGAGTCCAAGGTACTAGCAGGGTCAGGCAACGAGAGGTTAAACAGCAAGCAAGGTAAGGCAAGGCAAGGTTCAGGAACTAGATGTGGCAAGGCACTGCGTCACAACGACTATGCTCAGCGATGACTGACTGCAAACTGAAGGTATAAATAGGAGGAGCCTCCAATAGCCAGCCAGGGCGGAACCAGGAAGTGGAAGAGTATTGGCTGCTGGTGCACACAGGTGTACCCTAGGAAACAGCCTAATCAGTAGTGCTTGCGTGCCATCCCGCGCTCATCACGGAGGTCAGGGGGTGGAGTCTGAATAGCGCATCACTCCCACGTCAATTTCTGAGAGCAGAGGAGACTGGACCCGTCGCGCGCCCACCCACGCGTGTCATGGAGGTCGAGGGGCGCGGCCTGATTCGCACATCAGCAGGGAGGCTGGAGGAGCGTCCACGACGTGTGACAGGGCGAGGGGTGGGATCAGGGTCCGTGACAGCATGAACAGGTAGCGCAGGATCCGCACGTGTGCACGTCACAGGACCAGGAGATTGCGCAACTTGAGTGTCTGCTGCAGAAAGACCCGAGAGGTGAGGAGACGGGATGGCGAATCCTCACAGTACCCCCCCCCCTCTAGGAGTGATCTCCGAGCGACTCCACGAAGGCTTGTCCGGAAAATTTCATATGAAAATTATGCACCAATCTTGCTGCGTAAACCCGGTGGTTCGGAATCCAGGACCTTTCTTCAGGACCGAAACCTCTCCAATGCACCAGATAATGCAATGATCCTCTGGAGATCTTGGAATCCGGAATGGATTGAATCTCATATTCAGGTTGACCTTAGACCATCAACGGAGAAGTAGAAGAAACTGGAACTGAAAAATCATTAGTGACCACGGGTTTAAGAAGAGATACATGAAATACAGAGGGGATCCTCATAGCGGGAGCGAGATCGAGACAGTATGCAACTGGATTGATCTTCTCAGAAATGGAGTAAGGGCCAAGAAATCTGGGTGCGAATTTCATGGATGGAACCTTGAGCTTGATATTTATTGAGGAAAGCCAGACCTTGTCGCCAGGTTTAAAGTCCAGAGCAGGTTTGCGATGGCGGTCTGCCTGTATCTTTTGTTTGCTAACCGCTTGCCTGATGTTGACGTAGATCCTTTTCCAAAGGCCCTGTAGCTCCTTAATCCTCTCATCTACCGCTGAGACCCCTGAGGAAGGTAACACCATAGGAAGAGTAGAAGGGTTGAATCCATAATTGACATAGAAGGGGGATTCTAACGTGGAATCACTGCATGCGTTATTGTGAGCGAACTCTGCCCAGGGTAGGAGTTCAGCTCAATTATCTTGGAAGTCAGACACAAAACATCGTAGGTATTGTTCAAACGACTGATTGGTCCTCTCCGTTTGACCATTGGTCTGTGGTGGTATCCAGAAGATAAACGAAGAGCTATACCAAGCTGAAGACAAAAAGATCGCCAGAACCGAGAAATGAACTTAGAGCCTCTGTCTGAGCCGATTACCATGGGTACCCCGTGTAAACGAAAAATCTCCTTAATAAAGACATCAGCAAGCCTGGGAGAACTAGGGAGACCCTTGAGGTGTATGAAGTGAGCCTGCTTCGAAAATTGGTCCACTACCACAAGAACTGTGTCCATACCCATGGAGATAGGTAACTCGACAATGAAATCGATGGATAAGTGTGTCCATGGCCGGTCAGGAACAGGGAGAGGCTGAAGAAGACCAGAGGGAGAGGTCCTGGGCGTTTTAGTCCTGGCACACGTGGGGCACGCAGCTACGAAAATGTTAACATCCTTTTGCATCTCTTGCCACCAAAAAGTCCGAGAAATAAGATCCAGTATCCTCTTGATGCCAGGATGGCCTGGAGATCTGGAGGAATGGCTCCACTAAAGAACCTTCTTTCTATGGTGGGCAGAAGGGCAGAGACGGTCTTGAGGCGCTGAGATGCCGGAAGGAATATGACTCCGTTGACGAACAATGTCCTTAAGAGCTCCAAATGAGGAGGCCGAGAGAATATATTTGGGAGAAAGAATTGGTTTCTGCTGATCCTCAGAGTTATCGTCCATAGAAAATTGACGGGATAATGTGTCAGTGTGACAGGGTGAATGAACGTCACCAGCCATATACCTGGCAAACCTATGTTTAGGCTTGCAGTGCAGCATTGACGAGGTTAAGTTTCAGTTGAGAAGGGCTGCTTAGTCTGACCGCAGATGCATAATCAAGGTGTTTTAAAAACCCCAGGCTATACACATATGTAAGCTAGCTGGTCAGGAGACAGGACTGAAATACTGAAGAGATTACTGCTATAAGGTCTGTTTTCAAAGTACATGTGTGATGAACTGTCTGTGTCCTGCATGCTGAAGAGAAGCTGCATTGTTTTCTATGCTGAAGAGAAGCTATTTTGTTTTTGTCTGCTGAAGAGAAGCTATTTTGTTTTTGTATGCTGAAGAGAAGCTATTTTGTTTTGTGTGCTGTATGTTTTTAAGGCTCAATAAATAAGCCTTATCAAGAGAACCTGCGTGTGTGGTTGCATGTACTCTGCAACAGTCAGCCTTGATATTCTTTGTTCCAGGAAGATAGGAAATTATGAAATTGAATCTGGAAAAAAATAGTGACCATCTGGTTTGGCGGGCTCCAACGCGACGAGCCCCTTCGATGTAAAGTAAGTTCTTAGATCTGTGCGGATCGTTATGGGGTCGTCAGTGCCCTCCAGAAGGTGTCTCCATTCTTCGAGTGCCAGTTTAATGGCCAAAAGTTCACGGTTCCCAATATCATAGTTGCATTCAGCCGGATAATTTTTTTCGAAAAGAAGTACAAGGGTGCAACCTGGACAAATGATTCTTTCTTTAGGAGAGAACAGCACCTACCCCAACATCGGAAGCATCAACTTCAAGGGTAAACAGAAGTTGGGGGTCAGGGTGATCGATAACTGGAGCGGATACAAAAGCCTTCTTAAGAAGAGAAAAGGATTGAAGAGCCGCTGCGGACCAGGAGGACGGGTCCGCTAATTTCTTGGTTAATTCAGTCAAAGGAGCTACTAGAGAGGAAAAATTTTGGATCAATCGACGATAATAATTAGAAAATCCAAGAAAGCGCTGGACCGCATTGAGGGTGGTAGGTTGAGGCCAATCCAGGACTGCTCTGACCCTGGCAGGGTCCATGGTGAGACCGGTGTCTGATATGATATATCCCAAAAAACTGGTTGATGTCTGATGGAATGGACATTTTTCAAGTTTGGCAAACCGAAGAAGTACCTGTTTTACGTGAGAGACGTGTTCTTGAATGGATTTTGAAAAATTAGATTGTCGTCGAGATAGATGATTACAAAGGAGTTGAGAAGGTCTCTAAAAACTTCATTCACAAAGTCCTGAAATACGGCTGGGGCATTGCATAGACCAAAAGGCATTACTAAGTATTCATAATGTTCGTCCCTGGTGTTGAAAGCAGTCTTCCATTCATCACCCTGGTGAATCCTGACAAGATTAAAGGCACCACGTAAATCTAATTTAGAGAAGATGTTAGCTCCTTGTAATCGATCGAATAATTCAGAAATGAGAGGTAGAGGATATCAATTTTTCACAGTGATTTTGTTAAGGGCTCGGTAGTCTATGCAGGGGCGTAAAGATCGTCTTTTTTCTCCATAAAGAAGAATCCAGCACCTGCAGGAGAGGTTGACTTACATACGAATCCCTTCTGTAAATTCTCTGAGATATATTCTTTCATTGCCTTGGTCTCCGGAAAGGACAATGGATAAGAGGTCCCTCTGGGCGGAGAAGTACCAGGAAGCAAGTCGATAGGACAGTCGAATGGGTGATGGGGAGGTAGGACCTCAGATTTCACCTTATCAAAGACGCCCTGAAATTCGGCATACTACTCTGGCAATTGTACCTTTTCTTTGTCCTCGGTTACGGTGGTACCCCCAATGCTACTAGCTTCCAGGATGCAGTTGTTGTTGCAATAGGGACTCCATCGAATGGACTCCTTTCCAAGCCAACCCTCCTGAGGATTATGGATCTGTAGCCAGGGTAAACCGAGGATCACTCCTATAGATGGGGTGTGAATCACATTGAACTGGATTTCCTCCAAATGTTTATCCTCCGCTCTGAGCTGAAGAAGCTCCATCTCCAAGGCGATAAATGCTGGATGGAGGGATCTCCCATCTATGGCTTCAAGGGCAATAGGCTTCTTTCTATGCTTCAAAGGCATAGAATGGCGTTCTGCGAATTCTTGATCAATAAAGTTTCCTGCAGAACCAGAATCAAGAAAAGGGAGAGTAGACACTTGGATGCCTTTCCCAGAGATGGTGATAGGTAAAAGATAATGAGATGGAAGATTAGTAGAGATAGGGGAAAGAGAAAGTGTTCCCACTGAGACTCCCCCAGGTCTCAGGGGAACTGTCACGCTGTGCTCACCACAAACAGGACGAGACCCCGGTGCTGAGATGGGAGTAGAAACAAACACCAGCCACAGGCACGGGGGCCACGTCCGGATTGTAGGTTTGTCTTGACAGCAGGGTCAGGGATATAGATACCAGAGTAGTCTTTATACTTGCCGAGTTCAACGTAGGAGATATCCGGAGCGTAGAAGGTACTTTTGCCAAAGTCAGGGTTGGAGAGTGGAGAGTGGTCGAGGTGCAATGTCGAGTTCAGGATTAGAGAGGAGCGAGGAGTCAGAGGTAGCCAAGATCAGGAGCCAGAGGTTGGAGTAGTCAAAGGAAGCCGGTTCGGTACACAGAAGATCAAAAACTGGAACAAAGCAACAGGACAGGAACAAGGCAGGAACAGCAAGGGTAACAAGAATCTATGCTCAGCCAATGTTCCTATAACATTGTTGAGCATATATAGGCTGGATTAGCCAGCCCCCATGGGGTGTGGAGCGGGGGCGCGGCCTCCGTGGTAGCTGTGATAGGTCCAGGGCTCAACGAGCAGGTGTAGCTGTTTGTGCAGCTAAAGAATCTTGACACGGAGCTTGGGGGCGATGTGCACGTGTCACATGTGAGCTCTGAGCGCAGTCAGTGTGCATCATGATCCGGGGGCGGAGCCAGAGTGCGTGGCGTCGGATGATGCCATTTTGGCGCGCGTGCATGCTGCGCGCGTCTGGTAAGGAATGTGGTGCATAGGCACCCCGCGCGTGCGCGGTGGTGCTTGAGAGGATGCGTGGAGCGGCTGTACTTCGGTAATCCTTACAGTACCCCCCCCCCCTTCAGAGGAGACCTCCGGGCGAACCCTGCGAGGCTTCAGGGGGTATTTCAGGTGAAACTCTTTGAGTTCGGGTGCGTGAACTTGCTGGTGTGGAATCCAGGATTGTTCCTCGGGACCGTATCCTCTCCAGTGAATGAGATACTGGATAGTCCCTTTAGAAAGCCTGGAGTCTAGGATGGCCTGACCTTCATACTCCTGCTGGCCCTGTACGATTAGAGGACCCGGTGGTGCAGGAGATGGATCAGGAAGCGGAGGCTGCGGTATGCAGGTTTCAGTAGTGAAATATGGAACACGGATGGAATCCTCATTGAAGAGGGGAGTTGCAGGCGGTAGGCCACCGGATTGATTTTTTCTAAGATCTTGAATGGACCCAAGAATTTTGGGGCCGATTGAGTGTGGGGACTCTTAGCCATATTTTCCGTGAGGACAGCCATACTTTGTCTCCCGGTCTCAGCTCTGTAGTTTCGCGACGGTAGCGGTCTGCCTGGGTCTTCTGTCTGGCGGAAGCATTTTTTAGGTTACTCTGGATCTTGGTCCACGAATTTTGCAGTGCTTGGATCCGGTTGTCCACTGCAGGAACCCCAGAAGGCGGGGAAGAGTTGGGCAGTCGTGCCGGATGAAAACCGTAATTTACATAGAAGGGCGAGACCTGTGTGGATTCATTCCTCAGGGAATTATGGGTGAACTCTGCCCACGGGAGAAGGTCTGCCCAGTCGTCCTGAGTGTCCGCGATGAAGCAGCGCAGGTACTGCTCCAAGGACTGATTGGTCCTTTCTGTCTGTCCGTTTGTCGGCGGGTGGTACCCGGATGAAAAATGCAGGGAGATGGTCTTGGAAAAAATTAAAATGTCGTCCAGGTAAACGATAATGAATCTGTTCACAGGTCTCTGAATATTTCATTTACAAAGTCTTGGAAGACCGCTGGGCGTTACACAGGCCGAACGGCATGAACAGGGATTCGTAGTGGCCGTCTCTTGTATTGAATGCCGTTTTCCACTCGTCTCCTTGATGGATCCTTACTAGGTTATAGGCACCACAGAGGTCCAATTTGGTGAATATGGTGGATCCCTGTAGATGGTCGAACAGCTCCGATATCAATGGTAGTGTGTAGCGGTTTTTAATGGCGATCTTGTTTAGTCCTCGGTAGTCGATGCAGGGTCTTAGAGTACCATCTTTCTTTTTGACAAAAATAAAATCCAGCACCTGCCGGTGACGAGGATTTCCTGATGAACCCTTTTTTTTTTTTTATAACTTAGATTTTATTGGGTGAAATACATCATAC
This sequence comes from Ascaphus truei, assembly GCF_040206685.1. Taxonomy (NCBI): domain Eukaryota; kingdom Metazoa; phylum Chordata; class Amphibia; order Anura; family Ascaphidae; genus Ascaphus; species Ascaphus truei. The sequence goes on along the minus strand of NC_134484.1, from coordinate 203,247,296 downwards.
ATGGTAACACCATCCATTGTCTACAGTGACATCACCGCATTTAGTTTTTCTTTTTTATATAATTAACCAAAAACTTGACATACTAGACTCACAAGACGAACAGGGGGACAAGACACACCAACTAACTAGTAGGAAAGGAAGGGGGGGAGGGTGAAGGGGGGGGGGGTGGTAAGGCTCAAGGGGTGTTCCACCTCTCATCTTCCGTTCGGACGCCGTGCATGTACTTTAGTGTAGACCTCTCTCTCAGAAAACATTGACCCCCTCTCTCCTACTGTAACCTCTCTGGCTGCCTCTTGCTCTGGGGGCCTATACTAACCTGGATCCCGCTCATTCTCTGGGTTCTCTGTCTCTAAGCTGTCATGGATCCCTTTCATTACCGGAGAACGCATTTATCGCTTATCATTGCAGAATTGTGGTGATATCTATTCCCGGGATGTCCGTCTGTGCCAGCCAAGGCTCCCAGACTTTTAGAAAATTTGAGCCGGTGTCGTTAACCAAACTCGTCAACTGTTCCATCCGGCAAACAAACCAAATTCTATTTCTAATCTTGGGAATAATTGGAATCTCCAGTTGTTTCCATACTGCTGCGATCTCGCATCTGGTGGCTGTGGCCAGATGTGTGATCAATTTATGTGAGGCGTTTGATAGCCCCTCGATTCGTCTGCCCAATAGGAACAGCCACGGGTCTAAGGGGATCTCCACTTCTAGCAGTCTTTGAAGCCAATCTTTAATTTCCTCCCAAATCGGGTTTACCTTCGTACAAGACCACAGCATATGGAATAAGTCCGCTTTCTCTCCGCACTGCTTGGGGCAGAGCGGAGAGTAGCCTTTGACAAATTTAGATAATTTAGCGGGCGTGTAATACCACCTCATCAGGACTTTATACGCGTTCTCCTTTAATGTGGTGCAGATGGAGCTTTTGGCCGCCATCTGCAGGATCCTATCCCAGTCCTCGTCTTCTATTGTCTCTCCCAGGTCCGCTCACACTGTCTCATGTAAGCAAGTTTGGGTTGGTCGTCCGTCTCCGGGCACACTACTTCCCTGTACTAACAAATCTACGTAAGTACCAGCACTCACTGTCTAATAGCCTCAGTGGCTCTGCTCCTTCAGCTGCTTGTGTGGAGTGCTGAGGCTATTAGACAGTGAGTGCTGGTACTTACGTAGATTTGTTAGTACTATACAGGGGAATAAGGGTCCCCTTTTGTTCTGTGCACCCTGCAATTGCATATATTCAACACCATCAGAGTGCTGTCTATCGTCCCCTTTTACCCTTAGATTTTTACTTCCCTGTACATTCTAGATGTTAGTCCCCTTGTGTCCGTATCTCTTGAACAGAGCTGCTCAAAATTTGTTCTCCGGGGCCGAATTGGGGCTTCATTGTAGAAGGCCCTGATCTGGAGGTATCTAAAGAATTCAGTGTTTGGTATATTTTTCTCCTCTTTAATATGATCAAATGTTTTTATATATTGCCTGCCCTCCAGATCGTTTAGACGGAGATACCCTGCTTGAATCCATTTTGAGAAAATAGAGCTATCCACACCTGGAGCAAAGTTTGGGTTCCCCCATATGAGAGTCATCAGAGAGTTCAGGGATGTGAGATGGCACTTGAACTTAACCACGTCCCAGATCTTCAAGGAGTTGACCATGGTCTGCAGAGGAGTCCGCATAATGGCCCGACTTTTTTTGGGCAACCAAATTAGGTTCTTTATATCTACTGGTGTGCAACATTCTTTTTCTAATGCTACCCACCTCCGAAGATTCGGGTCTGTGTGCCATTGCACAATCTGGCTCAGCTGGGCTGCCTTGTAGTAGGCGAACAAGCATGGCACCCCCAACCCTCCTCTTAAGGTCGGCCTCCTCAAGATCGCTTTGCTAATTCGTGGGCTTTTCTTATTTCAGATAAACTTTGTTATTAAGGACTGAAGCGAGAGGATATCTTCTTTTATCAGGGGGATCGGGAGGGCCTGGAAAAGGTACAGCACTCGTGGCAGGAGATTCATCTTCACACTATGAATACGGCCTATCCACGAGATACTGCACTCCGCCCATCTCCGGAGATCCTCTCGAAGAGTCCGAAACAACCTGGGATAATTTGCTTTATATAAAGCCTTATACTCTTTTGTGATGTATACCCCTAAATATTTGATCATGGAGGGTTGCCATTTAAAATTAAAATTGAGTCCAATTAGTTTTTCTACTGGTTTGGATAAATTTATATTGAGGGCTTCCGATTTGGCCTGATTAATTTTGAACCCAGAAATTTGTTTAAAGGTCCCCAAAATTGAGAAGACATTGGGCAGGGAGGTGAGAGGCTGTGATAATGTCAGGATCACATCATCTGCGTAGAGCGCCACTTTGTGTGATTGCCCTTTTACAGCTATTCCCGTAATATCCGGGTTGTTTCTGATATGTGCCGCCAAGGGTTCTACGCATAGGGCGAACAGCAAGGGGGACAACGGGCATCCCTGGCGTGTGCCGCTCCTAATTTGAAATTGCTCAGATGGGAATCCCTGGTGTCTCACCCTTGCCGTTGGCCCCTCGTATAGGGCCATGATGGCCTCCAAGAGGCGTCCCTCAAAGCCAAATGCCCCAAGCGTCCGTCTCAAGTAGGGCCAATCGATTCTATCGAAGGCTTTCTCAGCATCCAGACTTAGTACCATTGACGGGATGTTCTGTTTCTGTGCCAAATCCACCAAATCTATTATCCGTCTGGTATTGTCTGCCGCTTGACTTCCTCCGATGAACCCCACCTGATCTGGATGAACTAACCTGGGAAGGACGATACCCACTCTATTAGCTAGTAATTTGGAGAAAATTTTAACATCCGTATTAATCAGCGAGATGGGCCGGTAGCTCTTGCAGTCTGCCGGGTCCTTATCAGGTTTATGGATCAGGGAAATTGACGCCTGGAGCATCTGAGCTGTGAACGAGGCCCCGTGTAGAATAGAATTAAATAGCTTCAATAGATGTGGGGCTAGAATTTTCAGGTATTTTTTATAGTATAAGTTGGAGAAACCATCTGGACCGGGCGCCTTGGCAGGCTTAAGTGACTTTACAACTACCGTTAACTCTTCTAAAGAGAAGTCCGTCTGTAACGCTTCCTTCTCCACCCTTCTCAAGGTCGGCAATTTGGCTTCTCTTAAAAATTCCCAGAGATTATCCCTCATCTTTTGATTGTGTATGACCTTACCACCATCGTATAGCGTCTCGTAGTAGCTTTTGAATTCTGCTACGATCCGTTTAGGATTAGAAGTAAGCTCACCCCCTTGTGTGCGTATAGTTTGTATATGGTAATAAGGAATTTTGTTTTGAAGTCGATTTGCTAATAGGGTGTCTGGCTTGTTCGCTTTCTCAAAGTACCTACGCCTGGACCAGCTCATCTCCTTTTCCGCCCGGGAGGCCAGTCTTATATTCAACTGCTGTTTGGTCTCTGCCAGTACACGCAGTGTGTCCTTATTCCTAGATACTTTATGCGCCTTTGTTAGGGTCGCTAGTTTGTCTTGTAGGTCTTTTATCTGTTTCTCCTGATCCCTCCAGCGCCTAGTGTGGCGGTAGGGAGGGTTTGGCCCGGGGTTAACGGGGTTACCCCCCAAGGGCCCCCCTCTAACGTCGCCAGGGAGACAAGGGGTTAACTGGGCTGAGGCCCAGAAATGTGATTTTACCCTTGTTATAACCTGTAAATGTATTCTCCCCTGTGTCCCTGTCCCATTGTAATGTCTGGGTTAATCAGTACCTGCATAACACACACACTGGGTCATCAGGGGTTAATGGTGTAAGCCCAGTGGGCTAGTTAATGCGTTATCTGTGTATTCCCTTTGCCTCATGGGCCTGCAACTGCCTGTGTCAGCGTGTAAGTGGATTGCCTTGTATGGGTGGCCTCTTATGAGGAATAGCTGCAGGGCAGGGATGTCTGGAACATGAGGGGAATATTTTAACCTGTCTTGCCTGCCAGCAAGGTATTCTGAGCCTTGGGGTACAGCCTCCGGGTCACCCCCCAAGTACACACATATTAAAAATATAACTTTGTCATAAGAGGGACATATATTTTGGATAAAGTGACTTTTTGCAGTTTTTGAAATACACAGGCAGAATGCTAATGGTGTGCTAATGTACAGGCAGAATGCCTGTCTTTGTAATGCGTAAGGAACCAAATGGTGCCTCATATGAGTATTCACGTTTTGATATGCAAGCTTCCTCTCTGGAAATGCATATCAAAAGAGGAGTCTGAGCTAGGTGTGATACAGAGCTCAAGAAGTAATTACCTAATTGGTTATGCGAAAAGCCAATAGCCCACTTCAAAAGGTTTTATTGATGGGGCCAGGGGGGGCGGGCTACCCCCAACAGGATATCAAAAGTGAGTAACTTTATTAAATATAAGAATACTATGAGATGTCCTTGGCTGAACCGGCTAAGAATTACATAAGTGTATTGGCGGGAGTCAGCCGATCTTGGGGAGTCTAAACCCTGTATAGGTACCTGCTGCTAAATGCCAGATATTAATATCTCTATTAATGTTCATATTACAATGTAATTTTTGGTCTTTCTGCGACCGTCAGGTGCCACCGGCCGTATTAATATATCTCACCGGACTGTGTGTATTACGGAACGGAAGTTATGCAATGATTTGCAGTAAATATGAAATTTTGGTTGAAGTTCTGAGAAACTGCAGCCCCCCTGCTATGATAATGAGCAGGGAAGAGGATGTCTTTGTAAACGTGGTAACTCACATTTACACACCAAGGTTTCCTGCAGGAGTGAACATGACAAATGTCCTCCCTGCTTCAAAGGGTTTATTGATGGGGGGGCTACCCCAAGCTGGAAGTCCCAAAATGAGCTTCAAAAGCTTCCAAGGGACATTTGCTAGCCGTCTCGGCACCTAAGATTACAGATAGAGGGACAAACGGTATATAAACTAGCTGTCCACCCTCTATCAAGTTGTTCATGCTGTTCATGCAAAGTCTGCAGGCCTGCATGTCATCAGGCCTGTTGTTCTATACCATCTTGATTGCTGAGAAGAAATGCCATGCAATGTCTTGGGCTGATTGCTGGATGAAACTGCCAGTTCAGATGGGACTGTTTTCATTATTTTCATCTTTTAAGTAAGTGTCTATATTTTGCCTGTTATTGTATAATCTGTTGTGTTCACCTTTATCAAGGAATAAATTATATTTATCATATCTTAAGTCTCGTCCCAGTTCAAACCCAGGTATATATATATTTATATATAGTTTTTGGTGTAAATTACAGCCTGTCGCAAGCTACCGTGACACCTAGCAGCTAGGCACATGAGGGAGCCTCTGAGAGTCGCCTTGTGGGCCTCCCACAGGGTGGTGTCGGACGAGACACTCCCCACGTTCTCAGAGAAGAAATCCGTAATCCTCTCACCAATTTCTCTCTGAATGTTTGGGATTTTTAGTAACAGCTCGTTTAGCCTCCAGTTTGCTCCAGGTCTGTCTAGTAAATTTAGCGTGCACCGCAGCTCAATGGGTGCGTGGTCGGACCACGAAATATCGTGGATCCCCGTGTGGGAGACCACTGGGACCAGTCTGTTGGATACTAGGAAGTAGTCCAGCCGGCTGTATCGATTGTGGGGGTGGGAGAAGAAGGTATAATCTCTACTTTGGGGATGCTGTTCTCGCCATATATCTACCAATTGGCAATCTTTTAACCCCTGTGTGATTTGCTGAACATCTAACTTAGGTGGGAGACTAGCAGCCGTGCACCGGTCTAATTTGGGATTCAGTGTCCTGTTGAAATCGCCCGCTATGATCATGTTTCCCTTGGCTTCCTTTTGTAGTTTTCGGAAGAAAAGGGAAAAGAAATCTGCTGAGGTTTCACAGGGTGCATATATTGATGCTAATGTAAGCGGTTTCCCTTGGATTGATCCCACCAGAATTAGAAATCTGCCCTCTCTATCTGACACCTTTTTCTCAACCGTGAAATCTATCCTATTGTGTATGGCTATCGCTACCCCTCTCTTTTTCACTTGGGCGGATGCTAAATGTACTACACGAAAATCTTTATCTAAAAATTTTGGGTAGCTGTCCCTAGAGAAGTGTGTCTCTTGGAGAAAGAGGAGGTCGGCTTTGAGTCGTTTGTAATCTCTAAGGGCTAGCTTGCGCTTCGCCGGACCGTTAAAACCCTTAAGGTTGTCAGAGATACACTGATGAACATTTGGAGGTTCTCCTGGATGTATTGGGACATAGCTTTCGTCTCCAGGAGGGAAAGAGGGTAAGAGCGCCCTCTAGGCAGGATAGAACCAGGCAGGAAATCTATAGAACAATCGAAGGATCGATGGGGGGCTAGTACCTCTGACCTGGCTTTGTCGAATACCTTTCTGAATACAGTGTATTCTTCTGGTAAAACGTCTTGTGGCTCCTCTGGGGTCTTCATGCTGCAGATCTTTTAAGGTGGAACTGCGCATGTTGTGGAGCATTGTTGGTTCCAAGAGATGGGTCTTTGCTTGGCCCAGTTAATGAGTGGGTTGTGGCGTTGTAGCCAAGGAAGGCCCAGGATGATCTCGACGGATGGTGAGTGGATCACGTCTAAGATGATATTCTCCCTGTGGGTCTGTTCGCATATGAGGGAGATTTCCGCGGTCTGTAGTATGATGAAGGCCGGCTGCAGGGGACGTCCATCAATGGCCTCCAATCCCACCGGGGTTTTTCTTTTTTCCAATGGGATGTTGTTCCTTGTGGCGAATTCTTGGTCTATGAAGTTTCCTGTGGAACCAGAGTCGATGAAGGCGGATGCGCTCACCGCGAGGCCCGGAGCCTGAAGTGATACACGAATCAGGATTCTGTTGGGTAGGGGTTCTTTGGTGATGGGAGAGTTGGAAAGTACTCCCATGCGGGTTCCTCTGGGACTCCGTGGGGATTGGTCATTTCCCGACTTGAGTGGGCAGCGGAGGGCTAGGTGGCCCGGATTGCCGCAGTAGAGGCACAGCCCGGAGGTTCGGCGATGTTGTTTCTCAGAGAAGGAGAGTTTGTTGCCACCCAACTGCATGGGTTCAGGAACCTTGGTCATAGGTGTCTCTGGAACGAGGGAGTGGAAAGGTGAAGACCTGGTGGGTACCTGACGGTTCCGTAAACGCTAGGCTTTTCTCTCCTGCAGACGTTGGTCTACCCGTATGCCACAATTTGATAAGTTTCCTTTTATATGCACTATCTCTATATTATCAAGGCTGCACTTGTATATATCAGAATCTCTTTCTATATCTAATCATTAGATTAGATGGCTAGTTCAAATATATTTCAAAATAGAAATAATAGACATCTGAACCTAGACACATATTTTAAGGATGCTAATCTTTCTTTCAAAGAGGACCAAGAGCAGATTAACGCTACCTGCATTAAACTAGAACGTACAATGATAAAAGACACTAAAAAATGGCTGGATCTACTGTTTTTAAAAAAAATGTAGAATACAAAATAATCCCAAGAGGCCTGAGAGTTCAAAAAAATCCGTCTATGGATTTGAGTGATGAAGACTTTTTAATGAAATGGAATAGTGCACAGGATGAATGTTCCTTTAACCTAATAAAAATAATTATGTCACAGCAAGAGAAGCATTTACAAAAACTAGACAAGGAAATAGAAGACCTACGTCTAGAACTAGGATCTCTAGAGAATATTAAAGACTATAATGAGCGAGACCTAAAAATACAAAAGAATATTGACAATTTTAAAAAGGAAGTTATTGAAATCAAACTACAAAAATTCAGAAGGGATCAGGATGATTATGCCAAAGGTATTGAGAGAACCTGGAACAAAGGTTCCAAAAATGGCAAGAAATCACAATCTAGTCCTGATCCCTCTGGAGAAAAAAATCCTATATCAACGTCCACTATGGACACCTCTTATAGAGGGAGATTTGTGGATAATTATCCTAAAAACCATGCTGGTTTTTTACCACAGGTAGTAGTTAAGAAAAGTGAAATCAAAAATCCTCCTATTGGAGGGAAATCCAAAGAAAAAACTAAACATTTAGAGATTAGGGACATCATTGAGTCTTCAGGGAAAGAAAAATTAAAATTGGGGCAACCAGTTGAGTCACCCTCTCCCTCTTTTTTGGAGCAAAGGGGGTGTATGAGTTCGTGGGAAACCAGGAACCCATTTCACCCCCTGACGACCCTGAAACCAGGTCTCGTCCAAAGAAACAAAAGGCGCATGTCAGAGGGAGACGAGGGGGAAGACTACGGAAAGGCAAGAAAACTACATTAAACACAAGAAACATTTTTAACTTAAGCAATAAGATTTTAACCGAATGTCAAAATAAAGTTATCAGCAAGGGACTTACATTCGCTCCCACTACTGGACCTAATAAATTTGGTCTTTATGTCGATACACATAAATTTCTAAGATCATTAACATTGAAAAGATTCTTTATGAACAAAGACGTGGAAACTAGGAACTGGGACAACAAAAATAATAACCCAATAGTTTCGAATTCAAGTACTCCAGTTTATACCCACTCCAAATTTAAACCTAAATCAACATTTTCCCCCAAATTTGCTAAGGGAAACCATTTAGAGGTATTTTTTCAATTAGTAACTAAGGATTTAGAAACTCTATGTAACAATAAAGACAGGCAAACAGCAAAACAGGTAGCGCTAGTCTAAGAACAGTGATATTATGCAATATATAATGTTTAACACCATAAGGTATAGACTGTGGTACACACTTAAGGGGCTGCCCGGTGATACAACAAACTGACCCCCTGGTCAGAACATAGACATGGAAAGGAATATGTATCGATGGGCGCCAAAACAATAAATGTCAAATATAAAGGATATAAAACCAGGTCTGTTTGGACGATCAGGAATGACTCCTCGTGGTGTGCTTTGAAAAAAAGAAAGCACAATACATAGCGTAATACTGTTACATAAAAGACAAACAACATAAAGACAACATACAGCTGAGATATCACTTAGGAACTAATAAAGTTTAAAACATTTAATAGCAAGTTAATAAGTATACATAAACATAAAAACAATAGGACACAGTTGATTGAATATGCACTCTGCAACACCGGTAGATGTAGATGAAATGCTCACTCACCAGATGGTTATTGTAAGCAGGCAGTGGATATATTAGAGAGTATCCCCTCTCGGTGAAGTGGACTGTGTACTCCTGGGCGTCTCAGTTTGTGCGTGCACGCCAACCGGCGTCTGAGCAGATGATTCCCACAATGCACAGCACGGGACGTGGAGCAACTTCAGGTCTGCAGCCGCAGATTCGACACAGCAACACAGCGTCACAGGAATAAGCCGCCAGCTGTCTGTATAGCCGCAACTCCAATCTGTTGCTGCTGGGGGGGGAAATCGCCAAACACGGTGTATTGGAGTGCAATGATATCCACCCTACGCGTTTCGAAAGCCAAACTGCTTTCTTCCTCAGGGGTTCAAGATGTTATAAAGTCCAAAGATGGTTCCTTAAATAGAAAGTCCTTGATTTGATCAATTAGTTCCACCTGCAGATTTAGGCACATGCGCACTGGAGCTTGGAATTAGTCCTCAGTCAATTTTGTGTGTTTATCCACACGTGCTTAGAAATGGTACTTAGCTCAGTTTTTGGTGCCACTGCGGTATTAGAGAACTCAGCTGATGACAAACAACAAAATACAATACAAACAAAACATAATATATGTAGTGTGTGAATAGGTAAAACATAAATGTGTGATAATATAAGTGTGATAATATAAGTGATATATAGCATAAATATGCCAGTGAATGTAATAAAATAAATACCTATAGTGACTAATTTAAGCAAATAATGCATTCATCTTCATGTGTGTACAATGTGTTAAGTGAATAAAAAACTACAAAGAATTACAAAACGGCTCATAAGTTTAAAATGCTTATATAAAAAATTAAAAACAGGAGTTAAACTTCCTAATGGACAAATTGCATGTAGAAGGCCTTTATGGATATCTTATAATATATGTATATGCTTCATGATGCAATGGAGGGATTATCCTACCAAAAAGGATTTAAGGTCAAACTCTACATTCAATCCTAATGGTGATAGTGTTTTTAATTCGTAAATCCAAAAGGATTCTCTCCTCCCTAGTAAGCTCACAGTGTTTCCTCCTCTCCAATGTGGTGTGATATTTTCTATTGCGATACATTTGAGACCTTTTGGATCTTTATTGTGCACTTGAAGAAAATGATTGGATACACTATGGGATGTTAAACCAATTTTAATGTTATATGTGTGTTCGTACAGATGTCGTTTGACGCATCTGGTGGTCATACCCACATATTGCAGACCACAGGGACATTCAAGCAAGTAAATTACAAAAGAGCTATTGCATGTAATGTGTTGTTTTATTTTGTAACTTTTTAAAGTATTATTGGATATAAATTGTGATGATTTGATACTGTATTTACAAGCAGTACATTTATTGCAAGTATAATATCCCCCACGGGATTGTGCTTTAATAGAAGCAGGTTGCAGCGATGGACAACTTGGTGCCAATCTTTGTCCTATATTAGGAGCTTTGGTGAATATAATTTGAGGGTTGTCTGGCAATATTCCCTCCAGTTCTTTGTCCTTTTTTAATATTGACCAGTGTTTTTTAAAAATTTTACGTATGCTGGGTGCCATTTGATTATACTGTGTAATGAATGCCAAATTGGATGACTTATTAGTATTTTTAGTTTTATTTTTATATTGTAAAAGATTGGTTCTGTCCATCGCTGCAACTTCATTAATCACTTCATCTAAATCTCGAGAGGAATATTTTCTCTCTATAAATTTATGTTTAAGATCTTCCGCTTGTCTAATAAATGTATCTGCCTGTGAACTATTTCTTTTCAAACGAATAAATTGACCCTTTGGTATGTTTTTAACCCACGTTGGGTTATGATGACTTTGTGCGTGAAGATAATTATTGGATTGAACGGGTTTGAAATATGTGTTTGTATGAATAAAGTTATCTATAATATTGATCTCCAAATCTAAGTATTCTATTTTAGTGGAACTTGTGACAAACGTGAAATTTAAATTATTATTATTAGTGTTCATATATTTCTGAAAATCATATAACTGAGTTAATGTGCCTGACCAAATAAAAATAATATCATCTATGTAGCGCCGCCAGAGCACCAGATTTGCACCATATGGGCAGTTGGACCATATGTGTTGTTCTTCCCAACTACCCATAAATAAATTAGCATAGCTAGGTGCAAACTTGGTGCCCATGGCGGTGCCACATACCTGTAAATAATATGAATTATTAAAATAGAAAAAATTGTGAGATAAAATAAATTTTATGCCCAAAATCAAAAAATCAATATATTCTTTAGAAATAGACGGGTCATTATTTAAAGTGTTTAAGACAGCTGTACATCCTTGTTCGTGGTTTATAATGGTGTATAAAGAATTTACATCCGCTGTTACTAAATGATAATGTGGTTGCCATTGAATGTCCTGTAAGGTCTGCAATATGTGGGTAGTGTCCCTTAGATATGATGGTAACTGGATTACGTATTTTTGTAACTGTTTATCGATATATTGAGATAAATGAGATGTTAAAGACTGGATCCCCGAAATAATGGGACGACCAGGGGGAAATTGTATATTTTTGTGTATTTTTGGTATTATATAAAATAAGGGTAACCTGGGATAAGTATTGTACAGAAATTCAAATTCTTTTTGAGTAATTAAATGTTGATCTAAACCTGTTTGTAAATAATTATAAAGTTGTTGTTGATACTGTATAGTGGGATTTGAGGGGAGGGGTTGGTACGTGGATCTATCATCCAAGATTCTCAAGGATTCCTGGATGTAATAAGATCTATCCATAATCACCAACCCCCCCCCCTTGTCTGCCGGTTTTATTATAATGGTATCATTTTCTTCAAGTGCACGTAAAGTCAGCTTTTCATCTTGGCTCAAATTGTCCATTTTTATTCTGAAATTCCGACTTTGCGTCTCCAAATCATCAGATACCATTCTAGCAAATGTATCTATAAATGGTCCGCTGATAAATTTTGGGAAGAAAGTGGAAGGGTTTCTGAAGGTGGAATGAATGGAATTAGTAGTGGTAATGGGTAAATTAATATTACTATCAATTTTGGACAGAGCATCTCGTTGGAAATATTTTTTCATACATAATTTGCGTACATAGCGCTGTACATCAATGTACAGTTTGAAACTGTCTGGTTTCATAACTGGAGCAAAGGATAAACCCTTTGTTAACAATTTACTTTCCTTAATGGAAATGGGATAGTTACTTATATTGAAAATATTGCTATATGTATGTTTCTTCAGTGTTTTTGTACCTTGCCCAGCTTTTCTCCCTCCTCTCGTTCCTCTAGAGTGTTTTTTCTTTTTCTGTTGTCTTTTGTGGAATTTTCTTTTCCCAATAAGTCTCTGATCGCTTCTCTTGCATGTTTTGGATCCCTGGACTGTCTCCAATCTAAAAAAGAGAATGTAGTTTTCTCTTCTTCACGGCTGGGACCAGGGAGATGTTGTTCTCTGTCTAGATCAATAAGAGGTTGGTATTTGTTATGATGGTAATGCTGGTCAAATATGCCATCAATATCATGTCTGGGTAGGTTTACTAATGGAGTAGGAGGAACGGGTGGGGTAGAGGTCTTAGGTTTATTCACATAAGTACCCAATTTCACATTGGAGGGTGTGTGAGATCTCTTGGGGGGTCTGGGGGAAACAAACTGTACTGGATCTGTGGACAACTCTTTATTACTTATAATGTTTTTTCTGTAAGTAGATGGTATCTTGTGAGAGTAATCCTTGGAATATCTATCCTTATTACCTTGATATTTCTCACTTTCATATTTGTTTTTTTTCCAATTTCTGTAACATCCAGTGGCATAATCAATTTTGTCCCTTTGGAACTTAATTTGTTTGGAGGTAATAGTGTCTTTCTGCAATTTGTCCATTTTGTTTTTAATCCTAGTTTCTAACATAGGCAATTCACTATTGTCTTTATACTTGTCAAAATATCCTTTCATATCATTAATTTCTTTGTCCAATGTTTCAAGACAAATTTTACGTTTGGATATTAACAAGCGCATTAATTCGAATGAACAATTGTCGAGTATGCGATTCCATTCGAGAATGAATGTTTCACTTTGGAAGTCAGTGGTTGGCTTTTTAAATAGCCTAAGACCTCTAGGAATTCGTTTTTGTTCCACATACTTCTCAATGGTGATTGCATCCCACAATTGTTTGTTTTCATTAATAAGTAATTTTTCTAATTTATCAGCCATTTCTTGTATGTCATTTGAAGCATTATCAACCACAATGGGGATTTCTTCATCCGAAAAAATGCTATTAATATCAATATTTCTGCTAACTCTTTGTGCAAATAGTTGAGACATGATAGGATTATAGAAAGCTGCTAACCTTAAAAGGGGGAACTTACATAGAACAAACAGCAAAACAGGTAGCGCTAGTCTAAGAACAGTGATATTATGCCATATATAATGTTTAACACCATAAGGTGTAGACCGTGGTACACACTTAAGGGGCTGCCCGGTGATACAACAAACTGACCCCCTGGTCAGAACATAGACATGGAAAGGAATATGTATCGATGGGCGCCAAAACAATAAATGTCAAATATAAAGGATATAAAACCAGGTCTGTTTGGACGATCAGGAATGACTCCTCGTGGTGTGCTTTGAAAAAAAGAAAGCACAATACATAGCGTAATACTGTTACATAAAAGACAAACAACATAAAGACAACATACAGCTGAGATATCACTTAGGAACTAATAAAGTTTAAAACATTTAATAGCAAGTTAATAAGTATACATAAACATAAAAACAATAGGACACAGTTGATTGAATATGCACTCTGCAACACCGGTAGATGTAGATGAAATGCTCACTCACCAGATGGTTATTGTAAGCAGGCAGTGGATATATTAGAGAGTATCCCCTCTCGGTGAAGTGGACTGTGTACTCCTGGGCGTCTCAGTTTGTGCGTGCACGCCAACCGGCATCTGAGCAGATGATTCCCACAATGCACAGCACGGGACGTGGAGCAACTTCAGGTCTGCAGCCGCAGATTCGACACAGCAACACAGCGTCACAGGAATAAGCCGCCAGCTGTCTGTATAGCCGCAACTCCAATCTGTTGCTGCTGGGGGGGGAAATCGCCAAACACGGTGTATTGGAGTGCAATGATATCCACCCTACGCGTTTCGAAAGCCAAACTGCTTTCTTCCTCAGGGGTTCAAGATGTTATAAAGTCCAAAGATGGTTCCTTAAATAGAAAGTCCTTGATTTGATCAATTAGTTCCACCTGCAGATTTAGGCACATGCGCACTGGAGCTTGGAATTAGTCCTCAGTCAATTTTGTGTGTTTATCCACACGTGCTTAGAAATGGTACTTAGCTCAGTTTTTGGTGCCACTGCGGTATTAGAGAACTCAGCTGATGACAAACAACAAAATACAATACAAACAAAACATAATATATGTAGTGTGTGAATAGGTAAAACATAAATGTGTGATAATATAAGTGTGATAATATAAGTGATATATAGCATAAATATGCCAGTGAATGTAATAAAATAAATACCTATAGTGACTAATTTAAGCAAATAATGCATTCATCTTCATGTGTGTACAATGTGTTAAGTGAATAAAAAACTACAAAGAATTACAAAACGGCTCATAAGTTTAAAATGCTTATATAAAAAATTAAAAACAGGAGTTAAACTTCCTAATGGACAAATTGCATGTAGAAGGCCTTTATGGATATCTTATAATATATGTATATGCTTCATGATGCAATGGAGGGATTATCCTACCAAAAAGGATTTATGTATGTTTTTATGTTTATGTATACTTATTAACTTGCTATTAAATGTTTTAAACTTTATTAGTTCCTAAGTGATATCTCAGCTGTATGTTGTCTTTATGTTGTTTGTCTTTTATGTAACAGTATTACGCTATGTATTGTGCTTTCTTTTTTTCAAAGCACACCACGAGGAGTCATTCCTGATCGTCCAAACAGACCTGGTTTTATATCCTTTATATTTGACATTTATTGTTTTGGCGCCCATCGATACATATTCCTTTCCAATAAAGACAGGCAGCATAACAACCTAACAAAGGAAGAGAGAGTAGCGCTAGAAGAACTCACAACAGATAAAACAATTGTGATTAAACCAGCTGACAAGGGGGGGGGGGGTGTTGTAATTATGGATCATAGCTACTACATGCAAGAATCCAATAAAATACTGGGTGATAAAACAACATATTTGAATTTGAAATTGAAATCTAACCCTACCACCCTCTATAAAAAGGAATTACAATCATTGTTGGAGGATAGTAGAAGACTGGGAATTCTGGAGGAACATGAATTTCAGTTCCTAAACGTTGAAGATCCAGTGTTCCCCGTCTTCTACTTCCTACCAAAAATACATAAAAATCTTACACCCCCCCCAGGGAGACCAATAATTTCTGGCATTGGGTCACTAACGGCCATTTTGTCAGAATTTATTGACAGTTATTTACAAGATATTGTTAAACAACAAAAATCACACCTTAAAGATACCAGTGATGTAATTATGTCCCTTAGGAACATACAATGGCAGGAGAATTATGTATTGGTTACAACTGATGTAACAGCCTTGTACACATCTATAAAACATAATGATGGATGCAAGGTGGTAAAGATGTTTCTGGAGAAAGATGGGAAAATCCCTGAGGCACAGATAGAGTTTCTTATTAGATGTATTCAATTTGTTTTGACTAAGAATTTCTTTTGGTTCTGTGACGAATTTTTCCTGCAATTATGTGGAACCGCCATGGGGACCAAATTTGCCCCCAGCTACGCCAATTTACTTATGGCCATGTGGGAAGATCTGTACATATGGTCTTGGGTAGGTCTGGGCGCAAATTTGGTCACATGGCGGAGGTTCATTGATGACATCATCTTTGTTTGGAAGGGCACATTGGAAGATCTAGATACATTTCTTTCATATCTTAACAACAATGAACTGAATCTCAGGTTCACCTCCACTGCCAGTAAGACCACTGTAAACTTTCTGGACCTAACAATATATATAGAAAATAATGTCATTAAAACAAAAAACTTTTTCAAAGATGTGGATGCGAATAATTATATCCTACAGTCAAGTTGCCATCTTAATAAATGGATTAATAACATCCCATATGGCCAGTACTGTAGACTCAAGCGTAACTGTACTGATAATAATGTTTATGAAGAACAATCCACTATATTATCCAGAAAGTTTGCAGAGCGGAATTATAAACCTGATGTTATCCAAAAAGCATTGTCGAAAACAAAATGTATGTCAAGAGAGTCTATGCTGATTCCTAGAGAAAAAAACAGGGGGAATGACTGTATTAAAGTACCTTTCATTACCCAATACAATAGGGATGCACATAAAATAAATAACATACTGAACAATCACTGGTCCATCTTGAAAAACGATCCTACTATAGGAACTTCCCTACCCGACAAAGTCCAAATGGTATACAGAAAAGCTACAAATGTAAAAAAATTTGTAGCACCTAGCGCTTTGAGGGATTCTACAATTAACAGAAACCCCACGTGGTTAGAACCCCCCAAAGGGTTCTTTGACTGTAAATTTTGCACTGCCTGCCATTATAGTTCTAAGACTACAGATACCTTTCAGTCTAACACCACACAGAATGTATATAATATCAAACAACATCTAAACTGTAGTTCTAATTTTGTCATTTATTTAATCGAATGTGAGTGTGGTCTACAATATATAGGGAAAACTATACGACCTCTGAAAACACGCATTTTGGAACACATAGGAAATATAAAATGGAAAATGACCACACACAGTGTTCCAAACCACTTTCTGATGGCACATAACTCGGACCCCCAGGGGTTAAAATTTAAAGCAATTGAACAAGTTATGCCCCATTGGAGAGGAGGGAATAGACACACAGCACTGATCAAAAGAGAATCTTTCTGGATGTTCGAATTAAAAACTATGTCCCCATCCGGTTTGAATCTAGAATTTGATCTTAAACCTTTTTTGTGATTATATATGCACTAATGCCTTGTTTCTGTTTTCATCCTAGAATATGCCTTTTGCCCATATGATTAATACCATGCACTTTCCACCTGTACTCTCCCAGTCTAGTGATAATCTACTCAATACCTGTTTTTAATTTTTAAAAAAAATTTTATAAAACTTTTTTACTGTTTTCTATATAGACTTTATTCTTTGTATTGATAATTAAATTGTAACTTCTGAACATTATTGTAAATTTTATTTGATTATATAAATGAATTGTATTTTATGATTAACTGTACTGTATTTTATCATTTGCATTGTATAAATATAATTCTTTTGATCTCTACATATGTGCGATGTAGAGACATTAACGATCCATTCTCATTATAGTCTCATGTGTATATAATAAGCACTAACAATATCGAGTGTACCATCCACCAATGGGAACTTAGATTAGGGTATATATACCTCCCCCACTCATCAAAACGTTACTCCTGATGAAACCTATGTGGTGAAACGCGTAGAGTGACGTTTTCCTAAGCCGGCCGGAACCCCAGGAAGTGGACGCAGCGGATGACATCACTTCCGGTTCTACTGGAACGCATCGGTGACACGCACGCCACGGCAGAGGGGAAGCGGAGTCACTATCCATCCGGCCACTGAGATCCATTGCGATCGAAATGCTTGTTTTTTTACTGAAACCATGTCCTTGGGAGCCCATATACCAGGGGAAATATTGATTTCGGGATCTCCTGATCGCTCTGTGACAGCTACAGCATCCAAAAGATACCTTTACGTGCCTCATAATTCCTCACGTTTGTGAGTATTTACTAGAGAGACAAGTCATCATATTCTGATCCTAATTTAAACAATATTGCACTATCAATATATCTTTTTTCTTTACATATATTGCGCTTCCCGGAGACTCATTTTCTTCTACCCGTATGCAGACTGCGATGAGCTCCTCCAGGTCCGCTGGGCGCTCCTGTGAGGCAAGCTCGTCTTTCAGGGGTTTCGAAAGTCCTTGCCAGAAGGCGGAAGAGAGGGCCTCCCTGTTCCGTCCTGTCTCTGAGGTGATTGTCCGGAATTCCAAGGCGTATCTTGCCACCGGACGATCTCCCTGGGAAACATGAAAAAGGGAAGATGCTGCAGTAATTTTACGCCCTGGGGTGTCAAAGACACGTCTGAACTCCTTGGTGAATTGTCCGATGTCTAGAGTAAGGTCTCTTCTCTGCTCCCAGATAGGAGAGACCCACGCCAATGCATCGCCCGTGAGCAAGGAGACAATGTATGCCACTCTTGACCTTGGGGCCAGGAATCGGGAGGGTGTCATCTCAAATTGAATGTGGCATTGATTCAAAAAGCCGCGACATTCTAAAGGGTCTCCGGAGTACCGGTTAGGCGTGGGGTGTCCTGGTTCAGACGGTGTGGGTTGTGGGTTAGAGAAGGTGGGTGTGCTGGATTGTTGCACTTGCATTGAGAGGGTCTGGAGGTCTTTCTGTAGGGAGTCTAGGCTACAGTCAGACTGCTCAAAATATTTATCCAGTCTAGAAAACATGGCGGCATGAGATGCCATCACTTCTCCCACCTCAGCGGGGTCTATGTTTGTTGGGCTGCGCATACTGTCACGCTGTGCTCACCACAAACAGGATGAAACCCCGGTATTTAGATGGGAGTAGCAACAAACACCAGCCACAGGAATGGGGGCCACGTCGAGAGTGTAGGTTTGTCTTACAGCAGGGTTAGGGATATAGATATCAGAGTAGTCTTTATACTTGCCGAGTTCAACGTAGGAGATATCCGGAGCGTAGAAGGTACTTTTGACAAAATCAGGGTTGGAGAGTGGAGTGTGGTCGAAGTGCAATGCCGAGTTCAGTATTAGAGAGGAGCGAGGAGTCAGAGGTAGCCAAGATCAGGAGCCAGAGGTTGGAGTAGTCAAAGCAAGCCGGTTCGGTACACAGAAGATCAAAAACTGGAACAAAGCAACAGGACAGGAACAAGGCAGGAACAGCAAGGGTAAACACAGAGTAACAAGAATCTATGCTCAGCCAATGTTCCTATAACATTGGTGAGCATATATAGGCTGGATCAGACAGCCTCCATGGGGGGTGGAGCGGGGGCGCGGCCTCTGCGGTAGCTGTGATAGGTCCAGGGCTCAACGAGCAGGTGTAGCTGTTTGTGCAGCTAAAGAATCTTGACAAGGAGCTTGGGGGCGTGGTGCACGTGTCACATGCGAGCTCTGCGCACAGTCAGTGTGCGTCATGATCCGGGGGCGGAGCCAGAGTCCGCGGCGTCGGATGACGCCATTTTGTCGCGCGTGCATGCTGCGCGCGTCTGGTAAGGAATGTGGTCCATAGGCACCCCGCGTGTGCGCGGTGGTGCTCGAGAGGATGTGCGGAGCAGCTGTACTTCGGTAATCCTTACAGGAACCTTGCGTTTCCCGACTTCTGGGGACAAAAATATGCAAAATGTCCAGCGGTACCGCAGTACAGGCATAATCCAGCATTCTTGCACCGTAGTTTATCCGATTTGGAAAGAGAGGTACCCCCTAACTGCATAGGTTCAGAAGTATCCGGGATCGGGGTTTCGGTTTGTCTCACCTGACCTGAATTAATCCGGGAGGAAGAAATGCGATGATGCAGCTTTTCAGGTCTCCTTTCCTGGATACGATGATCCACCTTAATGCAGACAGTGATGAGTTCCTCCAAGTCGGAAGGACGGTCGTAGGTTGCCAGTTCATTCTTCAAGGTCTCTAATAATCCCTGGCAGAAAGCCGAAGCCAGGGCTACTTTGTTCCAGTCTGTTTCAGCAGCTATCATCCTAAATTCAAGTGCATATCTGGCAACAGTGCGGTTACGTTGAGACACATGAAATAGCGCCGAAGCAGCAGATACCTTACGGCCTGGTGTATCGAACACCCTCTGAAACTCTCTGGTGAAGGCAGCAATATCCTGGGTAAGGTCGGTTCTTCGCTCCCAGATGGGAGAAGCCCAGGCAATGGCATCATCTGTAATTTGAGACATAATATACGCCACTTTGGCGCGTGGAGAAGTGAAGTGTGAAGGATTAATTTCAAATTGTATGAAGCAAAAATTGAGAAATCCTCGGCACTTATGGGGGTCACCTCCATAACGGTTAGGGGTGGGTAACTGGAGTTCTTGAGGAGAGGACATGATGGCAGACTCAGGATTTGCAGGAGCAAGAAAAGAGTGGGGATCCTAGAGAGTTTGAGTGAAAGTTCTAAGGGAGCGCACGTTTTGGTCACTAGCCACAATTTTTTCCTCAATGCTAGAAAGGTAGCTCGCGTGTGTGCACAGGACTCTTCCTACTGCTGCGTCTCATTTTATTCTAAAACATCGACGCATTTTTCCTGTTTTTTTTCTTGAATGCGACGCACTTCACCGGGTGCATGCCGCATTCATGTTGCGTTCTCAGCCGCGGGTCATGCGCGGTTGACGCGTTTATTGAGAATGGTTCGGATTTAATAGGTTGCAATTCTTCACGTGTCCGCCAGATGGCAGATATTCATGAATTTTAATGCGCATGCGCTTCAGTAATGTGTCGACTTGCAGGTGTTTCGTTTAAAAAAGATACCACCGTGTGCTATTGTAAATTGGCCTTGAGACTGAAGGAAGAGGTTACAATAATGTATCAATTTAGGCTTTTCATATTAAAGAAAGACAAAGACTAGGGGCCTCATGCAGTAAGCGTTGATAAGGGAATTATGGCCATTTTATAGCCAAAATTGGGTTTGAGATTCAGTAAGCGCCGATAAGTGCTTGATTTCGCCAGGTTTCGGAGCCGATAATTTTGTTATGGCCAGTCGCCTGCCGATAAGCCTGTTTTCGACACTGATCGCCACTTTTTTAAATCGGCTGGATTCAACAAAAAAAAACAGCTTATCGGGGCTGATCGGCACTACGAAATTGAGATGTTATGGCCGATTTCTCCCGCCAACTAAAGTTGGCAGTTTGGACGGGAGAACGATCGCTAAGGCTGCCGGAACGGCACTTAGAAAAAAAAAATCTTCTGTACATCAATGGAAGTCAATGGAGCGGGGACGTATAACAGTATAGTACTGTTTACGTTTCATTGCTCACAATACAAGGGGATTTGCATTACAGTGTGGGGGCATTCCCTGCATTGTGTCACAGCTGACGTGTCTTATTTGCATAACATTCGACTTTTACATGTTTTCAGCATTTGCGGGTCACATTACTCATCATGTGATGATGTGGCAAGGGAAAATACTATACTACACTCTTAAAGGACAACCTCACATCATATCACACATTTTACTGAACTCAGCGACAATTATTTACATGATGTCACACATGTCACACATGTCACACATACACCGTATATTCATGTTCCTTTACATTACACAATGCTTGTAATGTGTCACGCATCTTTAAACCTTCATGTACATCTAAATTCTCATGTTTACATCTAGGTTTGGGTCCTCCCTATTTTCATGACGTCACTTATTGGACGCTCAATCACATTGCATGTTTACATTGTAACCGTTGCATTACAAGCACTTCAACCTAACTTATACACACATGTACAGTAATTCATCATTGGGACACCTTGTAAACTCATTCTATAGCAACTATCCTCCTTACAGAAATGCATGCATATGCACACGACTCTTCATTGTTGGCAACATGTGACAATAACATGGCTAATTACACATGTTACACAAAACTTTTCCCACGTCAATCACAGCCTTTTTGTCTCATTACATGACTGACTCTTGCGTTCACAAGTGTTACATGCATTGCACAGTACACTATTTATTTGCAAGCAATCTTTGTACAAAGCTTCACGTCACATCATTGCCAAATATCATCATTCCCTGCAGAATACACACAACAAATACTTATAACAACAACTACACACAGCTTGCCACAGAAGTACTTTATTATGTTAATGTAACACCTTGCATTTTACTATGTCACCTGACATCATCACATACCTATTTAAAGGACGCACATTACCTGCTCATTCACAGCTACTCATTTCAAAATGTTGCGAATGTTTAGGAGACGCAGGAACATTCTTTTCTATGACATGCTTGCTGATCAAGAGAATGATATAGGGCAAGGTAGGGACACACCGAGGGACAGTGACAGGGATAGTCACGCGGATACGACAGGGACAGGGAGAGGGACAGGCCGAGGGACAGGTAGAGGGACAGGAGATCAGAGGAGAAGACAGAGGAGACAACTTGTGCCTCGTCCGCGTCTGTACAGGGAGAGAACCCTGTTAGATGGGATGAGTGAGGAGGAGATTGTAAGTCGCTATCGTTTGAGTTCAGCAGCAATCTTATCTCTTTATGAGGAGATAAGGGGAGATTTAGATTTTTTCACAGCCAGAGGTCGTGCAGTCCCTGGGCTTGTTAAAATGCTGTGCTCATTACATTATCTTGCTTCCGCGTCATACCAGACAACTGTGGACATAGTGGGCGGGGTCTCGCAATCTACATTCTCGCGGGCCTTAACCCAGTTTCTCTATGCACTCAATAGACGCGCTAGGAATTATATTCATTTTCCTACAGAGGCAACAGAGTGGCTGGAAGTCAGGACTGGCTTTTATAATATAGCAGGGATACCATCTGTGCTGGGTGCAATCGATTGCACACATGTTGCTTTGATTGCACCTAGTCAGAGTGAGCATGTGTACCGCAATCGTAAGCACTACCATTCACTCAATGTACAGGTGGTATGTGATGCCACGATGAGGATAATGCACGTGGTACCCAAGTTCCCTGGTTCCAGTCACGATTCCTCTATCCTGAGGAACTCTTCAGTCTTCCATGCGTTCGAAGAGGGACATTTTGAACCTGGTTGGCTGCTGGGTGAGTACACATTTACATGTTATAACACAAAACACATTTGTATTTAGGAATGTTGGCATTGTACAATTTGATCACTAATGTCAGCTTATGTGTGCTCCATTCATTATAGGTGACTCAGGATACGGAATTAGGCCGTGGCTCTTGACTCCGGTGCTAAACCCTCAAACTGAAGCAGAGGAGAGGTACAATGCAGCCCATATATCTACAAGATCTGTTATAGAGAGGACATTTGGCCTACTCAAGACCAGGTTTAGGTGTCTGGACAGAACTGGTGGGGCTCTTCTATACAAGCCTCAAAAAGTGTCTGATATTATCCTTGCCTGTTGCATTGCACAATGTTGCACTCAGGCACAATGTACAGTCAGACCTAGCTGAGGCTTTGGTAGACGAGCATCCCACCCATGTAGCTGCTGAAAATGAACAAACAGCCAGTGGTGGCCAGACACGCCAGAATCTCATCAATTCATTTTTTTCTTGTAAGTACAAACAGATATGTTCCAAGTTATACTTTTATAGTTACATTATGTTATCTTAACAAGAATGTTTTTTGATATACCCTTCTGGTAGGACACAGATGAATATGGGTTGCACACCTTTCTTTTCTCTGCTGTGTGCACAAAGGGATGTGGCACCGGTATGTTATTGTTGCACAGGTTATATAATCCCTCTTCAATTGTACTTTAGTTGTGTGTATGTGAATACAAGTGGGGTAACAAAGCAATAATATTGTAGCATTGTGTTATTCCTTATGCTAAGACAAAACACATATTATGCCCATACTCATTCATGCTTCTAGTATGCTTACATACAATGTTATTGGTGCAGTGTAACATGTACATCCAGATGATGTGTACACCAGGCTGATTTACATTTTGAATGTCATTAAATATACATGGTGTTGCACATTTAACACCAAATACACACTTTGATGTGTTCTTAACGGTACTGAAGATGGCATGTCAATGTTTGCAATTTATATATTGTTCCTTTGCATTATAGGTATATTTGCAGTATGACTGATCATGGTATGTATATTTGCTGACATCTCTCATAAGATGTGGCTACCTCAATCTTCCTATAATTATTTGAACTAAAAACCCAACATATTGGTTTAAACACAAATGTTACATATATGTACTTTCTGTATCATGTATATGCATTTAGCTACTCTTGCGCTTTCATGTGCATTGTATTACAAAATGATTACTCCCATTTCATCACATTTTATGTATGTTTCCTTATAAATTCCATTAATGTAATATAGAGGTGTTTGGAGACAAGGGGATAACTGTACTTATTTGTTTACTTACGGGAGATCATTAATCACGCATAAAATTGACTGATCATAACACTCCATGCATGAATGCCTGTAATCACAACAATGCGTACTACATCTTATATTTAGCAATGTAGGTTTTTTTTAATGCAACGAATTAATAGTCAACATTAATTTAATTTTGTGACATGTGTATGTATAAGTCACACGTGTGTGGATGTGTCCTACATGTACCAAGTGTAAAACTCTTAACAGAAAAGACAATGTTGTCGCAAATGTTACTGTCATTTAGCATTTCTAATTTAACAATATGACAATGTAGGTACTATTTTTGGAATATAAATCACGTCACTTCATCATTATCATGATGATAATTATCAAGTATTCTCACAATTGTAACGTCAATCACGTTCACATTAGCATAGACACACTTTTTAAGACAACTGTTTGTGTCTGTATCAATTTGTGTAGGATCCATGTATAACACCGACAAATGATAACACCAGCTTTATTATGGTAGCTTATATCATCATATTGACTATACTATGTATTTTTCAACTATTAAAAAACACAGTAAACTATAGTTAGTTAGGTTAATGAAATATACACAGAAACGTACTTCATAACATGATGTTGATGTCATATTCAGAACATCATGCATTGGAGGGGACCATAACATCTGGCCAGTAACATTATTTGCTACAGTCCCAAACCATTTTATCAACATACCCATGTAACAAGAGATTTTTAACAAGAAATGCCTAGTTGGTTGAAAGTGTCCTTTACATTGGGAGAAGGAGTGGCTCAGTGAGTAAAGACACACACTGGCACTGAGAGTTTGAAGCAGGGGAGTCTGGTTCAATTCCCGGTGTCGGGTCCTTGTGATCTTGGCCAAGTCACTTTATCTCCCTGTGCCTCAGGTGGCAAAAAATAAATTGTAAGTTCCACGGGCCAGGGACCTCAGCCTGAAAAATGTGTCTGTAAAGCGCTGCGTACAACTAGCAGCGCTATATATGAACATGCTCATATTATTATTATTATTATTGTTACATAGTTTCGACAGTCATACTGTACGTTCCATTACACAATAGAATACACAAATGTGTTAGCAGAGTGGGAATGGTTGTTATATATAAAACACACCATGTCATAAAATGTTAGTAGTCATTAAAGAACACTCAATAAAAATTCATGAGGCACTCTTTTGCAACATCATTATGTTAATTAAGTGCTTATGCAATATAGGCATAAGGGTATCACATTTATAATTTTTTGTTAATAAGCGCTGCAAGCAATATAAAATTAGTTCCATATGTAGTATAGTAGTCGGTGGCTCCTCCTCACAATCATCTCATATAAAGGTAGACTCTTCTGAAATCATACATTGATCCGATTGTATCTTCCCCGACATCTCTGAAATACAGCAAACACATGATGGTCAAAGATGGCACCTTACTAGATATGTATCCGTGACAACGCGTTACGCAGCTCTATATGATTGTGTAGATACACACGTCAGTCACTTATATGTTAGAAGTAAAAGTGTTCATCAGTATGTAATGTTTCTTTAAATTTGTAGCAGGCATAACTATGTATATGAAGTGAACGTTGCCTGTATACTGAAAGATGTGCGCGCACATCTTAGTGTGCGCACGCACTTCACGCTTGGCTCCACTAACTGTTAGCGCATGCGCAAAACAAAGCGTACGTTGTGCGTTCAATACATGTTGAAAATACCAGTAAACATAACATCTTTATTTCAAATACAATGAAGACGAAACTACATTCGTTCTAAACGAGTACATCTGTATTCTTTTTAAACAGACGTGTTTGAACAGAAAGCACGGCCGATAACACAATGCGCAAATGCAATACGTGTGTCGTCATGTTAAGCCAGCGTGAAACGCACGCGAACACTCCTCCCACTCAATTAACATTCAGCTAACACCCAGTTGACGCCTACAAACACTGAGCCGCATGTATGACACACTGCAGTTACCGTTACTATAACAAAACATGACAGCCAATAGGCTTTGAGGCGCGCACGTCGCTTGGGGGCGGGACTTACATCCGTAATCCTTTTTAAGGACGCCTTGGCCCATGACAAGGGTCCCACGTCATACGTGGTGGACCCGGTTTTAAATGTTGTAGATGTTGCATGATAACAAAACAGGTATGTGTTAGAGTTATGGTAAAATGTTGCTAATATGTTTAAAGGGATAGCAAAGTACGTATATTTATTCCGTCAGCAATGTGTACTACTCTTTCAGGTTATACTATATTGTAATCGGAAACAATTTGTTTGTGTTCGCTACATGTTATGCAGTCTCCAATGTTACGCTGTATCCACGCATTGAAAGTGAAAATGGTGGTTAAAAAAAAAAAAACTTTTAAACGCACAGTCAACGCATAACTGTTGTTATATTTACCATTCTTCTAGAATTAACTCTTCGCCTGGCTGCAACTGGTCGCTCCAGAAATGCAAGGCATTTTCATCCACGCTTGACCCACCCGCTGAATCCAGTATGACACACATCTCCTCCATGAAGCGATCATAGGAATCGGCACAGCTTTCTTCAAACAATTGGTCGGGAGGTAGGTTCATTTCTTCGGGTTCCCATTCCAATGCATTTTCAGCTGAAAGGCTTGGTACATAATCATAGTACTTTTGATCTTGTACAATGTGGGTTTCAGGAATGGAGGGTGCAGATATTGCAGCAGGTATCGATTCAGACGGAACAGTAGTAGCGGATCCATTGCTATTGGCATTAGGAATAAATATGCCTTTCACCACAATATAAGTGCCCTCTTTGAGGCTAAATTGTTTTTCCTGGGCAATCTTCCAGAAACCATGGTTGTGTTCTAGCTTATCCTGCACACGTTCAAAAAAATTATTAGTTGATAAAGTGAATCTTATTGATGAATTAAAATTGCGCGCATGGCTACGGTCTTGGTAATAAGGATATTTTGCACGAATCAAATCATAGATTTGGGCTGTGCTGGCTTTCTGTCCGGGACTGTGCAAAATTGCTTGGGACACCATGAATTTATACCCTAACTGCGGATTCATATTGTTAACGAATTCATCAGCCATGTCAGAGTAGCACAAAAGCTGTGTGCAGGTCTGTGTTCTTTGGTCATCAAAATGAATCTGCTCAATGGCTAACAAATTCCTGTGTTTCCTTGTCAAGGTCAACAAAACTAACTACTTTGACTCCTTATTTCAAACGCCAATTGGATCTGTATTTGTAATTGGTTTAACAGTTGTGGTTAGTGATATGCGACTGTGGGAGAAACATGTATCCTTTTTTTATCTCCTTACTGAAAACATTCCTACAATTTCAAATCATTAACATTGTTTTTTCTTGAAAACTAACAAAGAGCAGTGTGTGAAAATACTGCTTAGCCAGCCATATCAGTAAATACACACACCTGCAAAAAGAAATGTTTTTTCCCCGCATACATTTCTGTGTGTATTTGAAAGTCTGGTTAACTCCCTGTCTGCATGTGTTTAAATACGTGTGTATCTCTATATATATAAATATATCTCTCTCATATATATATATATATATATATATATATATATATAAAGTGTATATTGTACTATATGTATATTGTGTGTGTGTGTGTTTTTGTGTGTATGTGTGTATATATATATAAATATATATATATTATATTTTTTTTTTTGTTCCTATTGCAGGAGTACACACAACATTGATGGCAGTTAGTAGGCCTTGTATGAAACCTATTTAAATGGTGATAAACATGAGTGAATTAAGTAATAAACATTTGTTTAAGCACAATACTGTTAGAGTCTCACACTTAGTATATTTCTCAAACATTAGGCCTGTATTATTAAAATTGTGTGTTTTCACAAGGAAGCATGAAGTGTATTAGTTTTTAAAATACATCTATACCAGTTTAGATATTACTATATATATACACACACACACACACACACACACACACACACACACACACACACACACACACACACACACACACACACACACACACACACACACACACTGTGTGTGTGTGTGTGTGTGTGTGTGTGTGTGTGTATATATATATTATTATACATTCTGAGATGTTATTGAAACAAGAACACACAAATGATTAAAGGACAAAATTACAATGCCCAAGCAAGGCAAAGGTAAGTAATAATTTACACATAATCCTGCTGTACACGTACAAGAAAGATGTTTGCAGTTACTTAGGTGTTTTAATAATTGCATGTGAATAATATGCACATCCAATTATTACATCAATTAACACACCCAAATGCAATGTTTTGCTGCAAAGTCAATGGCAGCTTCTCTAAACTTTGCAACTGGTTCCAGGTGGACCATTACTGAACAGACGATTAATACATAAATATTTATAACACTATTCATTAATTATGAGTGTTAACATTTCCAAAACTTCACGTGTACAAGAACATAGTTGAAAGTTTGGAAACAACACAGTCTTCAGCATACATACAATATTAATTAGATAATGTGAAGTCAACAAAACAAGGCCAAAGACATATTGAGTGAATTATAACATTTATTTTTTTTGTTCCTTTTGAGAGCGAGTAACAGGCCTGCTTGTTGTCTCTTGCATTTTTTTTTTCGTTTGCCACCAACTTTAGCCACAACAGAGCCACTTTGAGTGGCCTCTGGCACTTCACGGGCAGGGCTTGTGGGCAGTGACTCACCTACAGGGCTTTTGGGCAGTGACTGTTCACCGACAGGGCTTGTGGGCAGTGACTCACCTACAGGGCTTTTGGGCAGTGACTGTTCACCGACAGGGCTTGTGGGCAGTGACTCACCTACAGGGCTTTTGGGCAGTGACTGTTCACCGACAGGGCTTGTGGGCAGTGACTCACCTACAGGGCTTTTGGGCAGTGACTGTTCACCGACAGGGCTTGTGGGCAGTGACACATGTGAGCAACTTGGTACACCGTGCACAACACATGGTTGGTCCGTTTCATCTTTCCTGGTCAGTACTAACTGCTTGTGCTGTTGTGTTTTTGTGGCCTCCTTTGTAGGTGTCAGCTGCTGAATTTGTACAGATGGCAGCGGTAGGATGTCGTCAGGAACCTGCACACCAATGTGTGCTACTTGACCGGTAACATTCGGACCTGGTGACTGAAGATCAGATGAATGTGGTGAAAATTGCCCAACATGTAATGATCCAGCCTGTGAGGTGTTGAATTGGGGTACATTAGTCATTCTCAAGTAATTAGCTTGGGTTTGCTGAACAACTAATGCTTCGAATGAGGTGTTGATTTTTTGCAACTGTTTAGGCACTTCAATGAAGACTCTGTGGAGATGTGCCAATTGTGATACTGTTTCTTCCTGCAGTCCAATCATCCTTTCCAGCACTGTCATCATGTCAGAATGGCGACGATTTTCTGCGTCCACTATTTTTCCCTCTGAAGCTACAATTGCATCGTATGTGGAAGTTGATGGACGATTTGGCGGTAAAACAGTTTCTATTGGCACCTCTTCATGGTCACTTGATTGTATTTCAGTCTCTTCTGCGGCGTCATCCTCATCATCCTCATCATCCTCATCACCATGATGTTCTAAAAAGAAATGTACACATTATTAAATGGCATGTTAATGTATGCTGTGTTACTATGTAATTGTACTGTGTCCTAAGTAACACCTAACATGTTAGCATACGTTTTATGACCTCACATTAAAAACTACCTTGACTTACGAATAATGTTTGGACTCAGTATGAAATATGAATGAATGAAAAGTTGCTCTAAACTCAGAAGTCCTACATGATAGTTCACATCACTAACACAATACATGTTGCCTTACACTTAATTTTCACTGACACTAAGTAATCCTATTTAAAGAAGATGTGCAAAACAAATAATGAACATGACAACATAACATATAGAAGAGCACATATTATATGGCCACCAACTGATACACTCACCTTCTAGGTGTGTTGAGCTGGCTGACCCAGGTGAAGAAACTTGTTCCGTCTCAGGTGACACATGTCCTCCAGGGGCAACTATATATAACAATAACATAAGTTTTACATTTACATGTGTAAATATTGAACAAACAGTTATTGTATGTTCTGTATTTATGAGTACCTAACAGCATCAGTTCCTTTACCCAAAATGTGTGTGTGAAAGTGAACATAAATAGTTGTAATAACAATGTACATGCCTGTGTACTTAGAAGTTTTGAGTTCCC
This sequence comes from Ascaphus truei, assembly GCF_040206685.1. NCBI lineage: Eukaryota > Metazoa > Chordata > Amphibia > Anura > Ascaphidae > Ascaphus > Ascaphus truei. The sequence continues at coordinate 203,216,952 of NC_134484.1, read as the reverse complement.
TAACATACAACATACTATGTTTCTGCAGTAATGCGTGATGATAAATAGATTAAATTTGTACATAAAAATCATATGTTGTGTAGTGATATCAGTATCATAATGTACATAACTATCATGAGATGACCATTCACAATGGTTATCATGAAGGTGGTCATATTGCAAAAAGTGTTGTTTTTGGTAGAGGATATGTGTGGTACATTAATAGAAGATGTGGCACACCTGAATGTGGCTGTGACTCAACAAGACAACACATGCAGTGTGTGATAATGTGTCGTTGATAGTAGTTCAACTATAGATATGAGTGAACTAATGTGTGACGTACGCTTTGATAAGTAATGAGTTGTTGGGGCATTTAGTAGCTAAAGTTAAGCTTTCAAATGAGTGTGATTAACTTCAGTTGTGCTAGTCAGGTTGTAAGAACGGTATTCCCTTCCCCAAAAAGCCTAATCAGCCACACCTTTCAATTACTTGAAACAGGTGAAAATGGTGTGAACTAAGTTGACCGTGAAATGAGGCTGTAATTAGTGTGTGTGCTGAACCCCACCCCCTCTGTTGAAGTGTATGCTGTGATGAGATATTAATTGCAGCTGCGTTAACACAATGGTAGATGAGCTAAGTAGTCGTCTGCAGTGTTTAAGTTATGAAAACAATGACATACCATATGATACGTGTGCCTCATTATGCTGTCTGTATATGACATAAAGCAAAAATGGACCTTTTCATAAGCAACTATAGATGTGTTAGTGCAAGTGATGTTTGTAGGCCGTTGCATGCAATTTATTTGATGCATGCTTAAAATAGGCAGTAATGTCATGTTTGTCGGAGTAAAATAAATAAAATACACAATAATATGATACATATTTCTGTTCTGTACCTGTAGCTACTAATAATTTCTCATTAACATGTGTTACACATGTGTACTACCCTGTTGTTCCCCATCTTCGCCCACCATCAATTGCTTCCACTGCAGCTATGCATTTTGGGAATTCACATGTAAATGAGCACGTAATGGCACGTGCTATATTAGTTACTGCTTTTAGTAGGACTACTACATATATGTCTATTTTGAGATATATATATATACACAGAATCAGACATATACATATATAGATGCAGGTATGCTTATATTGTGAAGACAGTATAAAAAGCAGTGTAAATATGCAAAATAACTGTAAGCAACGACACGCCTAGTACAGTAATATTTATCACCTGCTGGAAATTGTGACGGATAAATTCCAATGTCACGGTCACCAGCCAAGCCTTCCACGACGATGGTAAGTAATTTTGGCCGAAGCAGCTCCTCCAATGGAGTCAATATGAGACGTTGTGGTGTGGGCCCACCTCCAGTGCCAGTAGCATGCACGCGTTGGTCTTGTATTTTCTTTTTCAATTTGGACCTAATATCATCAAATCTTTTCCGACAATGAAACTTGTCCCTGACACTATTCCCACAGGCATTGACACCAATGACTATTGTGTCCCACATTTCTTTTTTGCTTGCTGCACTTGTCCGCCCTTGAAAAACATATAAAAGATATGAGGTAAATTAATAATAATAGAAGCACCAGTTTCCTACACTGCTAGCTGTTCCAAGAGATAGCAAACATGCTGTTTTATGTGTAATATGTGAAGCACATGAGCATTCACTACTAAACCTATACATGTAAGCAAGCTTGCATTCATATTGTATGCAGTTCTGGCAAATTGACCGCCTGTGTTTAGTTGTCCTTGTAAGGCATGATAAAAAGCTGTGTTTCCACACTAATGAACATAGAAAGATATTGTGTACCCATATTTGCATATGAACAAAACTCAGATGACCTAGGATCACATGTATTTGAATAATCAATGTAAAGGTACACTTACCTACTAAATGTCCATAGAGACTGTCATAGTGCTCCAGAATCCCAGTGACAAGAGCCCTATTTTCCTGGTCATTGAAGCGAGGATTACGTGGCTTCTCCACACGTTTCTTCCGAGCAGGTTTAGGGTCAGAGCTTGGCTGGTGCTGACTAGACTCTCCTTCTTCCAATGGAAGAGCCTCCAAAAGCTGGGCAGCAGCAAGCACGCCACCACCAGACACCCCATCAGCAACTGCGCCACCAGCAGCACTCCCAGCACCAGCACTCCCACTCCTAGCACCAGCACTCACACTCCTAGCACCAGCACTCACACTCCTAGCACCAGCACTCACACTCCTAGCAACAGCACTCCCACTCCCAGCACCAGCACTCCCACTCCCAGCAACAGCACTCCCACTCCCAGCAACAGCACTCCCACTCCCAGCAACAGCACTCCCACTCCCAACAACAGCACTCCCACTCCCAGCAACACCACTCGCAGCACCAGCACTCCCACTCCCAGCAACAGCACTCCCACTCCCAGCAACACCACTCGGTGCACCAGCAACATCACTCCCCTGAACAGAACGTTCACTCCGACGCGTACTCGCACGAGTAGCACTCCCACTCCCACCAGCATCACTCTTCCCACGCTTTGCGGGCATACTTCCAGCACTCACAAAAAACAGACAACAAATGTACAGACAATCACACGAACCACTTCCACATATAAAACAAGACAAAGATGTAAACAAAACAACAAAGGACAAAGCTCTCCCAATACACAACAAGTCTCTCAGTCAATATGCAAATCTTCAATCGTCCAGCTCTGTGCGTCTCTCTCTCTCTCACTCCCAACAACACAGAGAATGATTAGCAGTACACGTTGCCTTTAAATATGGCGCGCAATCCAATACATGCTTGTTTCGCCTGATTCAGCAAGATTTGTGATTGGGCAACCTAACAGCACCCCGCCACGCACGCCGATACACCTGTGTGTGATCGGCTAATCATCGTGAGAGTGGGCGGATTTGTTTTCGGCTTGATTTTGAATGTATTCGGCACTTACTGCATACGGAGAGGGAAAAACGCCAATAACATGACTAATCGGTAAGCTTGCCGATTTCACATAATCGTCGCTTACTGCATGAGGCCCTAGTTTCTGTTATTCTCCAGAGACCCGCTGCCATGAGTGTTCAAGTGCAGCCCGTTTTCCAAAAACCAGACAGAACTTACGCGATTAATGCAACAGATGATAAGATGGCAACAGTTGTTCAAATTTATCAGTATTTTATCGAAAATTATGACTTTTACAAATTTTCGCCAGCTCCTTATGTGTGGAAGCGTGCAATAAGGAAAAGGTTATGTAGCGATCCATGTTTTTATCGTATTGATCCCGAATTTATTGGAGGGTATTGGTGTGTATCACCGGCTTTTTCCTGTATCTATGATCATGCAGACGGCAAAAGGCGAAAAGTCGTGTTAAAACCAACTAAGAAACGACAGTCGCTGCCAAGCAATGCGCCAGCACCAGCACCGGCTTCCAATAACGGTCCCACCGTCAGTGACAACCCTTGCTGTCTGTCCAGCAAGCCTGAGCCGGATTTCGCGTGCAGTTTCGAACAAGCTTGCATGTACCTAAGCGATTTCCAGCCTCATCAGCTGACTACAGGTGTAGTAGTCTCGCTGCCAACTATCAACGTGTATGATCAAGAATACTGGACTGGCAGTGGTGAGTATTGTTGCCGTATTATTTTCTGTGTTTTTTTTATTTTGACAATATCAATATCGGTGCGATTCAAAAGTCATGCGATTCTCCTGTAAGCAATATCATTGGCTGAGCGGCTTCTACAGTACTGTACTGCAGATACTGAACAATTGGTGGAACGCTAGGCGCATGCGAATTGGAACCTTCTTGGAATGCATATGCGTGTCATCACATCGACGGTAGGCGCATGCGCATGTGAACAGAAGACGCCCCAGGGAAATTATTGGTGGGACTGGCTGGGAACTTCTTTAGGGGGCTGACCATTACAGTAAAACTTTTCTTTTTGTTTTTCCTCAGAAAAGAAAACGGCTAAAGGAGGGATTTCGATGGATAATATCGCTTTGTGAAACAATGCCTGCACATTGCTGAATCGGATTTAAAAAACCACGTACCTGAGTCTACAGTTTAGTGGCCGTTGTTATTGATTAGGATAGAATACCTGAAACAGTATGCTGATGTTTTCCGACCGTACAGTATACAATACTTTTTTATATACAGTATACTGTGTAATAAACCCGAAAAAATAAAAAGTATGCATTTATTCTAAATTTATTACAGAACATACAGTATGTGTCTTCTATACAGTACCAGTACATACTGTACAGTACAGTACAGTATGTGTCTTCTATTTTTTCTTAATACTCTTGTGATGTGCAGTACTGAGCATGACTACAGTATACAGTACAGTATGCCTGGACAGTAGTGTACATTCTAGAAACACTGTATTTTGTTACAGTATCAAAGGAGCCAATGGAACAATTTAAAACAAATCAACATGTTCTTTTATTGGTGGAGTAAGTACAAAAACATTTGTTTATAAATACTGTACAATGTAAAAACATTTTAAGTGCACAGCAATTCAAAACATCAACAGGTGTATGGTTTACTGCTAGTGAAAACATTTATTTACATGTAGCCATGCTGTATAATGGACTACAGTCATCTCTCCTGCTGGCAGTAAGGCCTGGTAAGTTATGGGAATGCCAGCAGTAATTATGGAGGTTTGCCCTCATACCCTGGTGATGTGCCCTATGTATAGATGGGAGTGGCCACGTACTCTGAATCCATAATTAGTGATGTCAGAGTTGTGCCTGCCTCCAGAGGATACATAAGGCACAGAACTGCTCAAAAAGTAGTTGGTTGTAGTTGTTGGAGGAAGGAGCAAGTCTGAGTACAGACTTGGGAGGAGGCGGCTCACTAGACTGTGACCAGGGACCTGGCACAGGGAATATCTCCCTGAGGGGAGATAGGGAATCCACCAGATTGGGAAGACATACCTTTCAAAGGGCGGTGCAGTGAGCATGAGCGGCTGAGCACAACCACTGTGAGGGGCAGCTGGCCCACCTCACCTCAATAAAGATGACCTTGTTCAATTATACCCTCGTGTGTAAGTGTGGAGTGATTACACAGAGGAGTGCTCCACAGAGGAGTTCCTCACCAGGACCATCCACAAGCGGATGCTGGGATCCTGATGAGGTGGAGGCGCTGTACTGGATATAGGTAGGACTCATGCACACTACCTCAGCTGCCTGTCTGGGTTGGCAATCCCCACACAACATCATGTGAGAGACTCAGGAGTCCTGTTGCCAACAGGTGCACCACCAGACACTACACTGTAATGGAGACTGGTTAGACCACAGGGGCCAATGTGAGATTGGGTGGGTCAGGCTAGGCCAGAAAATCCGTTACATACAGAAAGTAAAAACATTTACAGTCAGTCAGTATGGTTTACAGTCACATGTTCTAAAAAAAATTCTTTATTCATAAAATATACAAAACGCAACATCTCCTTTATTAAAGAACAGCAAGTCAAAACATTTACAGTGGGATGGTGTGCAGAACAGTCAGTCAGGCACCACTACAGTCCTCGAGGGCAGCAAACAGGCCCGAATTTCAGGGTAACCTTTGAAAACCGGGCCTTTTTGTGGGCCTTGGGGACTGGAACTGTGCAGGTCATGTGTGTGTACAGCAAGTTAAAACATTTCTGTATAAATACAAGTTAAAACACACAACAACATCTCCTTTATTTAAGTACAGCAGGTCAAAACATGTACAGTACAGTTTAGCACAACAGTATGGTCTTACCTGTGATTAAAAAAAATTCTTTATTCATAAAATATACAAAACGGAACATCTCCTTTATTAAAGAACGGCAAGTCAAAACATTTACAGTGGGATGGTGTACAGAACAGTCAGTCAGGCCTGCACCACTACAGTCCTCGAGGGTAGCAAACAGGCCCGGTTTTCAGGACAACCTTGAAAACCTGGGCCTGTTTGCGGCCCTCGGGGACTGGAACAAAACATTTACCAAACATTTTCAACAGTTGAACACTCACTGAAATGCGTACCCCACCATATTGTCCTTCCATGGCCGATGCCTTGCATGGCGCAAAACGCCATTAATGCAGTCTCGAACATTAATGCAGTCTTTCATTACAGGATCTGTAATTGAATAAAAGCGCCGCAATTCCTCCAGAATGGTCTTTCATAAATTGTCAGGAAGCGCTTTTTTTTACGCGATTTCCTTCATAGTTCACTTTGAAGGCCCAGTCACCGTACAACAAGTAGGACACATGGTGCTTAAAAATGAACAAGGCATACTTGTGGGGTGCACCAGCACTCATCACCCTATACTTCTCCCTAAGTGCCGGTGGCAGATCGCGCAGGATGATGTTGGGCACCGTATAGATGCAAGCGAATGTAGGTCTTCTGTGAGCGGGTGTGCTTGTGGCGCCGGGTGAGGATAGGTTGTCTGGGAGGAAGCTTTCCTCCTGTCTTGGTCGCCGTGTTGTCTCCTGGCGTGGTCTTGATGGGGTTGTCATGTTCTCCTCAATGGCATACATGTACACTAAATCTTCTGGTGGAGGGGGTGCGCTTGGTGATGGAAGGGGGTCGATGCTCCCATTCATCACATCCATGCCACCCTCCTGCTCCGGCGTTGGGGAAACAGGGGCATGAACACCGAGCAAATGATGTATCCCCGCTATGTCAGCCTCTATCTTCTCCATCCGTCGATCCATCCGTTGATCCATATGTAGCATCCGTTGCTCCATATTTAGCATGGTTTCCAGAAGTAGATCTATCTTTGTCAGCATAATGGAGTCCATGGGGATATCCACACTTATCCCATTCAGCATCCGGTCTAACGAGGTGCTTTTTGTGCATGGTGTGTGGACATCTGGGTGGATGGGTGCTACGGAGGATGAGATGGGGGTTCCATGGAGAGAAGCGGCAGCGTCATCGAAGAATGGTGGAGGATGTGACCTATGGATATCCGGTAGAGGAGAAGCGGCAGCGTCGTCGAAGAGGGATGGAGAAAGTGACCTCTGGATTTCCGGGTGAGAAGCGGCAGAGTCGTCTAAGCGCAAAGGAGAAAGTGACCCATGGATTTCAGAGGCACCAGCGGCAGCGTCGTCGAATAGAACTGGAGAAGATGGCCTGTGGGTTTCCGGGAGGGCGGCGGTAGAGTCGTCGAAGCGTATGGGAGGAAGTGGTCTGCGGGTTTGATGGGTTGGCTGCCATTCGTTTTGCGTCGAGAGTACATCACCATATTTCTTCTTGACATAATAAGGCTGACGTCTATTAAAACCCTTAGCCTTTGGGGTCAGCAGAAGGTTTTCTTTATTGGCCTTAGCCTGTCGCTTTGGCCTTGGCGTGGAAACGGCTGCCGCCTTTCTCTTTTTCTGCATGACAGGCACGGCAGAGGCGAGTGGGTTCCTGCATCCATAGAATCGGGGTTGATCCATGGAAGCAGATGGCATAATGCAGTATCTGGACAAGGGAAAGTTCAGATAAAGATCATTGAGTGGTGGGCTATGCAAAGTGTGTAACCTTTTATGCATGGCGGCGAGGTACAGGTGTTGAAAGTGGGCGTATTCTAATGTGAGTCATTACCGTATAAATACACCATCCATTTTGTGGATTCACTGCACATTGAATAGACATCGACTAAACATCGAATATACATTCTTGTGTTTGTATTTCTTTCTACTCGCAGCAATGCCCGTTAAAAAGATTTCCAAGGAGCTCAGCATGCGAATTAAGGAGATGTACACGAGCGGACACCGAATTGCTGCTATCCAACGCTGGTTAGCTACTTCTGGCATCGTTGTACCAGCAACCACCGTGAGCTATCATGCACACGGAAAAACCAGAGAACGCAAAAGGGCACCAAGGGTAACTAACGCGTAAGTATATTTATACAACTTAATTTTTTTTATATATAAAATATTGTACTGTAGATCTACTGTATCTAATATTTTTGTTATTTCGGTAGATTTATATTACAACAGTATATATATTTTTTATATTTATATTACAACAGTATATATATTTTTTATATTTATATTTATATTACAACAGTATATATATTTTTTATATTTATATTACAACAGTATATATATTTTTATATTTATATTTATATTACAACAGTATATATTTTTAATATTGCTGCATATTAATAGAACAATATATTGTGTACTGTGGATCTACTGTCTCTAATATTTTTGTCATTTCAATTTATATTTATATTATAACAGTATATATATTTTTTATATTGCTGCATATTGATACTGTAGAACTGTGCTGTAATACTGTAATGCTGTGCTTGTGGCGTACTGCACTGTAACTTACCGGATTGTTTTTCTTTATATTGTAGGGAGACAACTCTTCTGGTGGACAAAATAAGTGAGGAGAATGATGAGAAGAGTGCATTAAGGGTCAAATACACTTTGCAGGGACTTCCGGTGGTGACGTCACCGCACATGCACGCCTAAAGCGGAGCTCCCGACCTCCCTCCACGAAAAGGAGATAGAAGAAGCGAAAAAACACCCAAAAAGCCAGGAAAACACAAGGGCAGTACTGCCAGGAGCAAGGATGTCGAAGCAGCAAAAAAAACCCCCAGGCAAAGCGTTTCCACATATTTTGCTCCGATGAAGCGCCAGGGAGACCAGGAGGAGGAGAGCCAATATGGCGCCGATACCAGCGTGGCAAGCGCTCCCGCCTGCGAGCAACCGATACCGGAGCATATTAATGCAAGCCACCTAATCACGAAGAACTTCCTCGAAGAATATATGACCCAGATGTTCACCAAACTGAGGAAAGGTGTCAACGAGGACTTTAACAGCGCGATCAACAAATTAAAGCAGGACTTAAACGAAGTCTCTCAGCGAACAGAGTCCCTGGAGGGCAGAGTGGAGGAAGTCGAGGCGGTGCAATCCTCAGCTGAGGATGAAATTAACAGGCTTAATCATGAAATTGCACTGCTGAAAGATGGTCTTGAAGACCAAGAAAATCGAGACCGGCGCCAGAACCTCCGGTTCCGAAACATACCCGAAACCATCCCGACTGAAACCCTCACAACCTACCTGCAGGACCTCTTCCAGCAACTGGTCCCAGGACTGAAAAAAGAGGAAATGGAGCTGGATCGAGCCCACAGAGCGCTGGGCTTGAGGCGAGAGGACCCCAAGAGGCGCAGAGACGTGATAGCACGTTTCCACTCGTACAACACCAAAGAAAAAATCCTGACCTAAAGCAGGGAGATGAATCAAATCTCATTCCAAGGGGAACAGATTCAGATCTATCGTGATCTCTCAAGAACAACTATGCTCCGTCGCAAAAAATTAAAGCCGCTGACACAACACCTACAAGATCACAATGTGCGCTATAGATATGGCTTTCCATTTAAGCTCAGCGTTCTAGCTAAAGGCAAGTTCCACACCATCTCCCACATCGAGGAAGCTGCCAGATTCCTGCGACTCCTGGGACTCCCTACCCTGAAAGGACAGAGACAAGAGGAAGAAGAAGAAGACGACAGCAACCTGCAAAGACGCCAGCGCGGATCCAGATCTTCGGAACGCCTAGCCCAGCAGAGATCCTCCAAAGCACCAGAGCCTTAAAGACCCAACAAAGAGGGGAAAAAAGAAAACCAAGTTGCCTCCTGAACGGCTGGGACGCCCTCTTTTCTCACACGGCGAGCAGTATCTCCCCCCCCCTCACCCCCCTGCTCCGCTCCACATAGCTATGCGACACCATACGAGATGATCCCCCTCCCCCACCCCCCCGCCTAAGGTCTCTACCTACCTGTCCAGTCTACACAGGGCCTCAGACGAACCCCCCCTACCTCCCTCCCCCCAACACCCCCCCCACTCCCCCCACCTACACGAGCACCTACAAAGAAAACCACCTAACCCCCCTGGTACCCGTCCGCCTGCATGGCCCCCCCCCCCGCGAGAGTAAACACAGGCGAGAGACTCCCCGGTTCTCCAACTTACCTGAAGGAGGTGAGGGAGGGTTCGGGAGAGCGGAGCCGCGGGGAGACCGGGCGGAACCCAGCCACCGTCGTTTGAACAGCCGGGTAATGTAAAAAACAGAAAGAACAGTGTGTTCCAGATTCGCCCACAGGAGGGCGCTGTTGCACAAGCCATACCTGGCTCGTTATGCAAGGAAAGGTACAGAAGCTAACAGGCTCCAGATAACTTATGCATAGGTGTGTCCCGCCCCACCCCCCATCTTAGACTTAGGGGAATTCACAATGTTTACCTTCAGAGCTTCCCTCCCCCCCCTCCCCCACCCCCCTGCCCCCCCCTCCTACCCCCCCTCCTCCCCTCTTAGGGTCTAAGATCAGCTCCTTCCACACACCAGAAGGCTCGGGAGCACCAAAGCCCGTAGGTTAAAAATTCCGACTACCATATTCCCCCCCCCCCCCACCACCAACCTCTCATAGCCCTACCCCAGTCCTCCCCCACCCATATATGAAGCGTAGAACCAAGGGGCCATAAAGTCGTTAATAAGCAATTGTCAATGGAGACCTGTCTTGCAAATGTTAGGAAGAAAATGTTTCAAAATGCACCCCCCCCTCCCCAGGCCCTCTCCCATACTCCCCCCCTCCTCCTCACACCCCCCCCTCGCCCCTCCCCCTCCTCCCCTCCCCCCCTCCCCCCCTCCCTCTTCCCCCCCTCCCCCCTCCCTCTCCCCCCCTCCCCCCTCCCTCTCCCCCCCCTCTTCCCCCCCTCTCTCCCCCCCCTCTACCTTCCCCCCCCCTCCTCCACACCCTAATTCCAAACTATGTTAAAGGCCAGGATGCAGAGAAGTAATTCTGACCTAGGCAGCGTAGAACTGATAGGCCATAACGTTGTCCTCAGGCAAATTTTAATGGAGAAATGTTGTATAACGCTCAGGATGAAAACGTTTCAAAATGCACCCCCCCTCCCCACTCCTCCTCCCCCCCTCCTCCACCCCCCCCCTCGCCCCTCCCCCTCCTTTTTGACCCCTTCCCCCCCACCTCCCCCCTCCTCATCCTAATACTCAACTACGTTAAAGGCTGAGACGCAGAAAAGTAATTTTGACCTAGGAAGAGTAGAACCGATAAGCCATATCGTTCTTACCAAGCAAATGTTAATGGAGAAATGTTGTACAAAGCTCAGGATGAAAATGTGTCAAAATGCACCCCCACCCCCCCTCCTCACCCCCCACCATTCCCCCTCCTCCCCCTCCCCCCTCCTCCCTCCACCCTCCCCCCTACCCCAATACCAAATCACGATAAAGGTTGGGATACAGAAAAGTTATTAATCAGCAAATGTCAAGGGAAAATTGAATTACAAATGCAAGGATAAAAATGTCTCCCCCCCCTATTTTTCCCTCCTCTCTCTTACCATTCCCCCCCCACACCCACCCCTCACCCACTATGTCTCCCTAGAGGCTGGGGACCAAAAATAAGAACTTACCCCGAGAAGGGCAAACTTATACAGGATCTGATATCGAAGTTGACAATAGGCAATGTGCAATAGAGAACCTATGCTTTATAATTGTAAGGATGAAAATGTATCTTTGAGGTTTACCCTTCCCCCGCCCGTCCCCCCCTCCCCCCTCCCCCCCTCCCCTCCCCTCTTCCCCCCTTATCCTCCCTCCCCCTACCCCCTTCACCTCCCCCCTACCCCCTCCACCTCCCCCCCTCTTTCCCCCCACCTCCCCACCCCTCCCCCCCTCCACCCCCTCCCCTTTCTCTTCCCCAACGTGAAAGTGGACCCTAGCATCTAGGCATACATGTCCAATCTGCTTAATCCTCAAAAGAACGCTAAGACTTACACTCCCCCCCCTAATACCCGGTCAAAGCAAATATAGGCCCCACAACACACCTGAGAACAGGAAAGCTTCCCCCGCCACTAAACTGACATCAGTGGTTTTTCTCCTATCGCAGGGAGGGTCTCGGGCCCTACACCCTGCTCCACGACAGGCTCACTGTCCTGGAAGTCCCCCCAGGGGTGTTCCACCCCGCTACCTTTCTCACCCGAGTGACAAAGGTTATTTTCCTTGGGCCATACAAGGGATCTCCTACCCCCCCCTTACCTAGTGTGTCTATCCTACCCCCTCCCCCTTCCCCCACACTGGCGCCCCCTCCGCACTCCCCCCTACCAGGTGCCCGGACCTAGGCCCGATCCCTCAGCACAGAGCTCCTGAAGTGGGAAGAACAAGAGCTCCAGAGCCTAGAGCTTTGAAAACACCCCCAAAAACATAATGGCTTCCATCAAACTAATCTCGATTAATGTCAAAGGCCTTAACTCACTAAAAAAGAGGAAACTAGTCTTTATGGAACTTAAAAAATCTAAGGGCGATATTGTTCTTATCTGTCAGGGTTCTGCTCGCCACAAACCAGGGTCGGACCGCGAGGCTGAGGTAGGGTTGTAAAAGCACCGACCTGAGACCGCGCAGGCTGATCCGGATTGCGCAGTTCGTTGTCAAACGTAGCAGGATCAGGAAAGGAGTAGACAGCATCGTCGTTGTACAAGCCAGGGTCAGGACAGGAGATATCAGGATAAACATTGTTCAGGCAAGAGTTCGGCAACAGGTAGTCAGGAGAGCCCCGCTTCAGCTTAGGAGCGCGGGGTTGGCCTCTGCGCGAGCGACGACCATGGCCCATGGTACTGGTCACAGGAGATGGTAGGCAGACCAGAATAGCACACCGCTTTGCTGCACGGGTGCACCAGTGCTACAGCGCAAGAGTCCTGAGCGGCTGGGGAATCCTCTGTAACAGCGCAGGAACCAGGACACGGCCTCTCTAGATTAGGGAAAGAGTAGGCCCCAGGAACCAGGAAGCTGAAGATCCACAGGGAACCTCCGCTACAGTGCTGGAATCAGGAGACTGAAGGGCGCGGGGGATACCTTTGCCTCAGTGCAGGAAAGCAGGAAGCTGAAGACATAGGGGATACCTTTGCTTCAGCGCAGGAGAACAAGCGGGAGCTTGAAGAAAGCTGAAGGACGCAGGGCGGAACCTCCGTATCAGCATAGGAGAACAAGCGGCTTGAAGGGAGCTGAAGGACGCAGGGCGGAACCTGGTATCAGCATAGGAGAACAAGCGGCTTGAAGGAAGCTGAAGGACGCAGGGCGGAACCTGGTATCAGCATAGGAGAACAAGCGAGGGCTTGTGGCAAAACAGTAGACATCCAGTTAGGACTATGCTCGGCAGGGAGCATTATGGGAAGACAATACTTAAAGGCCAGCGGGCCAATCCCCGGAGGGGGGTGTGAAGGTACTGCTCCAATGAATGAATGCAAGTCTAGGTTGCAGTGATAGGCTGCACAGCTGCAGTAGATACCAGAGGGAGTGTGTATAGCTTTGGTGAGTGAATCCAGGCTGCAGCAAACATCAGGAGAGGTGCTCCAGGACTGCACTTGTCTGCAAGGTAAGGCAACCAGTAAACTGCGGAGTGGATTCCTTACATTATCCAAGCGACCCAATTTAACTCCCTGACACCCCCTAACACATTCAAAAGCATATTCCCCCAGGCATTTTACGCATCCTCCGCAAGCAAAAAAAGAGGAGTAGCCATCCTCATTAGAACTGGGGTCCCTTTTGTGTTGACTAAGTCTCAGGCAGATCCTGAGGGGCGATCCCTGATAATCCAGGGCACCCTAGCAGGTTCGCCAATCACAATAGTCAATGTTTACGCACCCAAAGACAAACAAATCCCCTTCTTAAAAAACCTTCTCGAATCACTAGAACAGCAGTCCCTCTCCTCCCTGATATTAGGAGGGGACTTCAATATGGTGGCCTCTCACGTACAGGACAAATCAAACCCCACCTCCGCTCGCCCATCTCCCACCCCCTCACCCCACACCACCCAAGGTCAAAAACAAGCCAAGAAATTTCGAGATCTTATCCAGAACTACTCACTAGTGGACATATGGAGGGCTCAGCACCAGGGTCAGTAGGATTATACCTTCTTCTCCACCCCTCATCAGTCCTACTCGAGGATTGATTATTTTCTGGGTACAATTAACATCTTCCAGGCATCTTCCCAGTCCAACATAGGTCCGATCACTTGGTCCGATCACGCCCCGATCGACCTCATACTAACCCTACCCTTTGTGAAAAACAACCAATATAAGTGGAAGTTAAATGATTCTATGCTGAACTGCCCCAACACGGAGGTATCCATACGACAAAAACTGTCCATGTTCTTCCAAATCAATGCAGACTCCGTCTCAACCCCAGCTATGCTCTGGGAGGCCCACAAAGCCACCATCAGAGGAGACCTAATCTCTATTGCCTCATACAAAAAAAAACAGAAACGTAAGCTCCAAAAGGATCTCTCAGATAAAATCATCCAACTAGAGCAACAACATAAAACTTCATTATCAAAAAAGATACTAAAACAACTAAATTTAACTAGAGCTGCCCTTAAAGAAACACAACTCGAAGAAGTCGAGAAAGCACTAAAATATATTGACAAGGGCAATAAAGCAGATAAGCTCCTGGCCTCCAAGCTCAGGGGCGCTAGAGTTAAATCCCAGAGAGCTCGTATCCAGACTAAAAAAGGGCAAGTCTCATACATAGAGAAGGAGATAGCGCAGGAATTTGCGAGCTTCTACTCAGACCTATATAACCTCCACCCCCCGGCCCAAGACACAGTCAGCCTCAACACAATATCACAATACCTAGAGCAATGTAACCTCCCGTCCCTCTCTCCAGAAGAAGTAGAGACCCTGAATAAAATCACTCCCTGCTTCTCTTTGCTATAACTGAGACCTGGCTCACTCAGTCTGACTCTGCTCTGGAAGCTGCCCTCTCCTACGATGGCCTTTCCTTCTCCCACACTCCACGCCCTGATGGCAGGGGTGGAGGCGTGGGGCTCCTGCTCTCCTCTCTCTGCCGTTACAGAACAGTTTCTATTCCCCCCTCTCTTGCTTTTCCCTCCTTCGAGGCTCACACAGTCCAGATCTTCTCTCCTCTCCCGGTCCATGTGGCGGTCATCTATCGCCCACCTTCCTCTACTCATCCCCCTTCTGCCTTTCTCTCTCACTTTGAATCCTGGCTCTCTTTCTTTCTCTCCTCAGACTCCCCTGTTCTTCTCCTTGGGGACTTCAATTGCCACATTGATGACCCCTCTCTCCCTTGGGCTTCCCGCTTTCTTTCTCTAACCTCTTCTTTTGGCCTTCAACAGTGGACTGCAGCCAGCACCCACAAGGATGGCCACTACTTAGACCTGGTTTTCACTAAAAACTTCTCTCTCTCCGACTTCTCCATTTCCCCTTTTCCTCTCTCTGACCATCACCTCATCTCATTTTCTCTCTCTCGCTTCTCTCCATCTCCATCTCCATCTCGCCCTCGTTTTTGCAGAAACCTGCACTCTATTAACCTACCAGCTCTTGATTCCACTTTACGCTCCTCCCTCTCCTCTCTCAGTTCCACTTCAGACCCTGACAACCTGGTCAGGAACTACAACTCTGCCTTATCTTCCTCTCTTGATCTTCATGCCCCACTTTCTCTCTGCCGTCCTCGCCCTTCTAACCCCAGACCCTGGCTAAACTCCCACACACGCATGCTGCGTTCCTCCACTCGTTCCTCTGAACGCCTCTGGAGGAAATCTCATACGCTCGCAGACTTCATTCACTACAAATTTATGCTATCCTGTTTCAACTCTGCCCTCTTTCAGGCTAAACAAACCTACTTTTCATCACTAATCAACACACACAAGTCTAACCCACGCCGTCTCTTTTCTGTCTTTGACTCTCTACTCAGACCACCCTCAGCTGCCTCCTCTTCTTCATCCATCTCACCTCAGGACTTTGCTGACTTTTTTAAGAAAAAGGTGGAGTCCATACGGCAGAACATCCCATCTGTTGCCTCCTCCCATCCCACAATGCTTCCCAACTCTCCTCCTGTCTTTCTTGACTCTTTTTCTGCTATCTCGGAGGAGGATGTATCACTGCTGATCTCCTCTTCACCCTCTACCACTTGCCCACTTGACCCCATTCCCTCCCATCTCCTAAAACCTCTTGCTCCTTCTATAATCCCTATGCTCACACAGATCTTTAACTCTTCCCTCTACTCTGGTACCTTTCCTTCATCCTTCAAGCATGCAACCGTTATACCATTACTCAAAAACAGCAAGCTTGACCCTACCTGTCCTTCTAACTATCGACCTGTCTCCCTCCTGCCTTTTGCCTCCAAACTCCTTGAACGTCTTGTATTCTCTCGATTGCTACACTTTCTCAACACCTATTCTGTACTAGACCCTCTACAATCTGGCTTCCGCACTGCTCACTCTACTGAAACAGCCCTCACTAAAATAACTGACGACCTCCACGCTGCCAAAGACAGAGGTCATTACACTCTGCTCATATTACTCGACCTCTCTGCAGCATTCGACACCGTGGACCACCCTCTTCTCCTTCACATTCTCCATACTCTTGGTATTCGGAACAAAGCTTTATCCTGGATCTCCTCTTACCTCTCCCATCGTACCTTCAGTGTCTCTTTTGCTAACACCTCCTCCTCCTCTATTGATCTCTCTGTGGGGGTACCCCAGGGCTCTGTCCTGGGACCCCTTCTCTTTTCTCTCTACACACTCTCTCTAGGTGACCTAATCACATCTTTTGGGTTTAAATATCACCTCTATGCTGACGACACACAAATTTACCTTTCAACCCCTGACCTTACACCTGCTATACAGACCAAAGTTTCTGAATGCCTCTCTGGAATATCATCCTGGATGGCCATCCGCCGACTGAAACTTAACATGGCAAAAACAGAGCTCCTTATACTACCTCCCAAACCTGGCCCTACTACATCCTTCCACATTGCTATTGGAAATACGATCATTCACCCAGTAGCCCAAGCACGCTGCCATGGGGTCACACTTGATTCCTCTCTCTCATTCTCCTCTCATATTCAAAACGTTTCTAAAACTTGTCACTTTTTCCTCCGCAATATCACAAAGATACGCCCTTTCCTCTGTTACTCAACTGCTAAAACTCTGACTCAGGCCCTCATTCTCTCACGTCTCGATTACTGCAACCTCCTGCTGTCCGGCCTTCCTACCTCTCACCTGTCTCCCCTACAATCTATCCTAAACACTGCTGCCAGAATCACTCTACTCTTTCCTAAATCTGTCTCAGCGTCTCCCCTGCTGAAATCACTCTCCTGGCTTCCGATTAAATCGCGTATCTCACACTCAATTCTACTGCTCACTTTTAAAGCTTTACATTCTTCTGCCCCTCATTACATCTCAGCCCTAATTTCTCGCTATGCACCATCACGACTCTTGCGTTCTTCTCAAGGATGTCTTCTTTCTACCCCCTTTGTATCTAAAGCTCTCTCCCGCCTTAAACCTTTCTCACTTTCTGCCCCACACCTCTGGAATGCTCTTCCCCTCAATACCCGACTAGCCCCCTCGCTATCCACCTTTAAGACCCACCTTAAGACACATCTGCTTAAAGAAGCATATGAGTAGCACTGGATAATCATGGACACATGACACAAAGCTTGGCCTCCTGCAGACGCACTTACTAGTATTCCCTCCTACTGTCTCTGTACGTTCTCCCTACCTACCAATTAGATTGTAAGCTCCTCGGAGCAGGGACTCCTTCCTTAATGTTACTTTTACAGTATGTCTGAAGCACTTATTCCCATGATGTGTTATTTATATTTGCTATTTATATGACATGTATTACTACTGTGAAGCGCTATGTACATTTTATGGCGCTATACAAATAAAGACATACATACATACATACATACATACATAACCCACGAGGAATTATCCCAAGCTATAAGCTCCCTTAAGATAGCCAAAACCCCGGGCCCCGATGGCTTTTTCGAACGCATATTATTAAAATGTTCATGCCGATCCTCTCCCCTTATCTACTAGAAATGTATAACTCCTTCCTACAGGGGGAACCGATACCCGCCACCATCACGGCAGCAAATCTCGCCATCATTCAAGAGGGTAGGGACCCGCTCCTCTGTGGAAATTATAGGCCCATCTCCCTGTTAAACACTAATCTCAAAATCTACAGTAAGATCCTGGCAAACAGGCTAAACCCAATTCTCCCTAGACTCATCCATGTGGATCAAGTAGGATTCGTGTCGGGAAGACAGTCCTCCGACAATACCCGCAAAATTGTGGATATAATCGACCACGTGCACCTCACTGGTACCAAAGCAATGATTCTGAGTCTGGACGCCGAAAAGAGTTCGACAGAATCAAGTGGGCCTTCCTGGACCAAACCATGCTGAGGTTTGGCTTCTCCGGCCCATTCCGAGATGGGGTGAGAGCCCTCTACAAAAATACTACAGCATATGTTAAATTATCAGGCGGCTTCTCTGACCCAATAAAAATTAGAAACGGAACCAGACAAGGCTGCCCGCTCTCTCCCCTGTTATTCGCTTTAACTATAGAGCCCCTAGCAGCCACTATCAGGGAAGAAATCAGTATCAAGGGTATCCAAATCGCAGATAGAGAATATAAAATTTCGTTGTTTGCTGACGATGTTATTCTGACTCTCGCTGACCCCCACACATCCCTCCCCAACCTCCAAAGGCTCCTAACCCAATTTGGATCAGTATCTGACTATAAAGTGAACATGGATAAGTCAGAGGCCCTGAACATTTCCCTCCCCCCCCAGACGTGGAAACTCATTCAATCCAACTATAATTATAAGTGGAGTTCCACCTATATTAAATATCTGGGGGTCAAAATCTCTAACTCCTACAGCACCCTATATCAATATAACTACCCCCCTCTATTTGGCCAGATTAAAAAAGACCTAGAAACCTGGAAAAAACACCAAATTTCGGTTTGGGAGAATAGTCGTGGTAAAAATGAACATCCTTCCAAGACTGTTGTATAACTTCCAAACTCTCCCAATCCTAGTGCCACAAGCCACATTAAAAAACATGCAGTCACTAATTCTCCAATGTATCTGGAATGACAAAAGGCCCAGGGTTCCCCGATCAGTAATGCTCTCCTCAAGAGCGAGAGGAGGTGTGGGGGTCCCCGACATAGCTAAGTACTACATCGCAGCACAACTGAAGCAGGCTGTAGTTTGAAATTGCGACCTGGCCTCAGCTTCCTGGCTCGAAATAGAGTCATATTACGCCCGCCCCCTCTCCTTCCAAGTGGTACTATGGACCACTGGCAGCAGCGGGGCTAAACCAGCGAGGTTCAGCTTGGGGCAATGAGATGCACGTGGGATGTATGGCTTAAAAGCAAAGGGAAGTATGGTCTGGTAGCGTCCCCTTCCCAGCTCACCCCAATCTTGGGGAACCCCAAATTCCCACCAGGGTGTTCCCCAAGTCAATTTGACCAATTACAGAGTCACAAAATTAGGATGGTGGCCGATCTACTGCAGAAGGATGAGATTGCTACTTACCAGGTGCTACGGGATAAATGCGAGACCCAAGGCCTCCACTTGTTTAAGTACCTACAAGTCCGCCACTTCCTACTGTCGCTATCTCCAACTTCCAAATTCCCCCCACTAACCAGATTTGAATCTTTATGAACCAAAAATACCTACCAAAAAGGTCTGATCTCCGAAATATACAAAGGAATGGAGCCATCCTCCACTCCACCGAACCACCGTTACATGGAAAAATGGTCGGAGGAACTAGGCCTTCCAATAGACCAAGAAGACTGGGAGGATATCTGGGAGCAAGCCTCTAAAACATCAATTTGCACAACAATAAAAGAAAATATTTATAAAATCTTATTTCAGTGGTATCTGACTCCGGCAAGACTGAGCCAAATCTACCCCGGCACACTAGACCTGTGCTGGCGGGGATGTGGTCAAAAGGGGGACATGGCCCACATTTGGTGGTCATGTCCGGAGATCCAGAGGTACTGGACCATGATCCAGACGCTTATCCACGAGGTCACGGGACTTCCCATCCTCCTAGATCCACTGTCCCTGGTGCTGAACAAACCCATAGATGACCTTCCATCACCAATGTCCAGGCTAATCTCGGCCATATTGACAGCGGCTAGATGTTCTCTAGCAGCCGCCTGGAAGCAGATCAAAGCCCCCTCGAGAACGACAGTAGTTAGAAGAATTAATGAAGTAATGACAATGGAGAAACTGACGGCTATGCTCCAAAAAAAGATGCCCCAGTTCTGGAACACCTGGGACCCCTGGGTAGAAAGATAAAATCCAAAAAGGGCCTCACTCTGATGCCACTGGGGCCCCTCCCCCCCCTGCACCCAGGGGGGGTGATATGGAGGTGGCGGTGTGACCCCCCCTCCCCTCCCTCATAACCCCTCTATCCCCCCCCTCCCTCCCCCTGTTTGTCTCCCCCCCCGCTTTTTCCCCCCCGCCTCTTCACCCTCCCCCTTTCTCCCCCCCTCGTAGGAAACGGGAAAATGTTATTGGTCACTCTAAGATTGTATCATGGCAAAGTGTCATGGGCTCATGACACTCCTGAATGTAATGTAACTTTTGAACGTGTCCAATAAAAAAATTGTTACAAATACACTTTGCAGGAAAATCACAATCTCACTGTATCCGAGACCAGCATAAAGAAGATGAGACACAGCATTGGATGGAAATATGGACGTGTGAGGTTAGTACTGGACAGTACAGGAGGTAAAAGTGTTGTTTAGGAAACTGTACTGTACCGCTAAAATTATTTATTCCTTGTTATTACAGAGCGTACCCCATGATAAGGGACGTAAACAAAATCAAGAGTGGTCCAGGCCCAGGCATGGATCGACAGTGGGGAAACTTTCCAGGATTGCATCTTCACTGACGAGTCTACTGTGTCACTGGAGAGATTTGCAACATTTGCATTCCACAAAAAAGGTCGCATATCTATGAAGCCGCGGCCAAAACACCCCGTGAATATGCATGTGTGGGGTGCCATCTCTAGGTGTGGACCAGGATGCATTGTCATCTTTGAAGGTAAAATATATCAAATATAATGTAGCCTTATGCACTGTACTGTACTAGTGTAGCCTTATGCACTGTATTGTGCTACAGTATTGTGCAGTTTTTTGAGCACTTTTCTTGTTATAGGAATCATGAATAAAGCTTTCTTCCAAGACAAAATTGTGCCTGAGATAGTGGAATACATCACACGCGAGTTCCCGGATGGTCACTGTTTCTACCAGGACAACGATCTGAAGCACACCGCGTCAACAGCGCATATCTTTGAGTGCGGTATCAACTGGGTGAAGACGCCAGCAGAGTAAGTGCGGTTACCGTGTCTCATTTTTTCCCCACTGTTTTTACTGTGTACTGTATCTCTTAAACTAATTGTCCTTTTTTTTCCAATGACATATCGCCAGACTTCAATCCGATCGAAATGGTCTGGCATCAGCTGAAGGACGATATCCGGAAAGTGGTGAAACCCTCCAAAAAGGATGAGTTGGTGAAAGGCATACTGAGTTTTTGGAACGATGTACTCACCGTGGAACACTGCAATAAATATATAGACCATATTGCGACTGTTGCCCATTTGATCGCGCGTAATGGGCAAGCATCAGGAAAGTAGTACTGTACTGTAGTATTGTAAGTACAGTATGATACAGGTAAGTATGGCACAGATTTTTGCTTTCCTAATAGAGTATTTATTTATTTATAAATTATTTTACCAGGAAGTAATACATTGAGAGTTACCGCTCGTTTTCAAGTATGTCCTGGGCACAGAGTAAAACAAATAATACATGGTTACAAGTACAGTTACGTAAATGAACAAGGTATACATTATATACAAGACATTGCGTGCACAGTTAAAGAAAATATATATTATGAGCGTATGAAACAGTTACAGACCAGATTAAAGTGTGAGACAGCCTTAGATTTGAAAGAACTTAAGCTGGTGGTGGATATGAGAGTCTCTGGTAGGTTGTTCCAGTTTTGGGGTGCACGGAAGGAGAAGGAGGAACGTCCGGATACTTTGTTGAGTCTTGGGACCATGAATAGTCTTTTGGAGTCTGATCTCAGGTGATAGGTGCTGCATGTGGTAGGGGTGAGGAGCTTGTTCAGGTAGCTGGGTAGCTTGCCCAGAAAGTATTTGAGGGTGAGACAGGAAAGGTGAACTTTGCGCCAAGACTCTAGTGATGACCAATCTAGTTCTTTGAGCATTTCGCAGTGATGTGTGTTGTAGTTGCATTGGAGAACAAAACGACAAATTGAATTGTAGAGGGTGTCAAGTTTGCTAAGGTGGGTTTGAGGAGCCGAGCCATATACTATGTCTCCATAGTCAATAATTGGCATTAGCATCTGCTGGGCAATACGTATACAGTAGTTCCAGTATAGACTATGTAGAGGGAGAAAGGGGGGGCCCGGGATTAAAGGGGTTGCACCCCATTTGGCCATCCCCTGACCTCACCAGGTAGACAAGGGGTTAACTGGGCTGAGGTCCAGAAATGTGATTTAAACCTTGTTATGACATGAAAATGTGTATTCCCCAATTCCCATGTTTCATTGTAATATCTGGTTTAATCAGTGTCTGCATCACGCACATACTATAATCCATCCGGGAGTACAAGGGTTAATAGTTCTTTAATGATTATAGCCCTTTGTGTAATTTTCCTGCCTTTTCAGGCACCATTTTGCAGGGTCCCATAGGCCGCCATTGGGGCTCCATGTGTTTCAATGGCGAATCTTGCTGTTTGGGTCCTGTTTCCTGTGAAGACCAGCAGATGGCGTCCGAGAGGAGGAGCGGCGGTTTCCCATTGTAAGTCAATGGGCCCATTGACTTCAATGGAGAATCCTCAAAGGAGCTTTCCAGGAACGAGTTGGCTGCCGTCCAAACCGCAAAAACGCAAAACGGATACATTTTCAATAAGAGAGCTTTGATCACTTAGCAGTCAAGTTCAACGACAAGTGGCTTGGGAATAAACAGTTCTAGAGCACATAGAAATAAAATTCTTTTTGCCCCTAGTTCCTAGGCCTCCCCCCACTTGACCACAACCGGGTCCCCGAATCCTGGACCCCCGATAATGGTGAAACCGAGAAGAGCGGGTCACGCCATAGGTTCCAATGGCGGCGGCAGAAACAGCTCAAGAAAACGGCTAAGTGTATAAAGCTGACATTTAGGAATCCATAGCTCCGGTTCCGGAGGGTCCAGAGGATCAGGGTTTGGGGTACCTGTAGTTACTGCTCCGGCATCGCTGCAGAACCATCCTTGACCCTCTTGGACCAACCCGACGGAATATGGACCCCCTTGAAAGTTCGGGACTTTTCCCATAGACTCCAATGGCGCCCAATCTCCGTTGACCGGCTATGGCGGAAACCCCCCATTGACTTCAACGGCGGCGTCGCTCCGTTGAAAGTCTATGGCGGCGGATTCCCATAGCCGCCAGTGGCGGCGGTTTGCCATTGAAAGTCTATGGCGGCAGAGCCCGTTGTTTTCAATGGGGATTTAGTGAAAAAACATGATTTAATTTACAGCGGAGTTTTTTGTATTAAAATAGGAAACGGTTTAAGGTGTATTTGTGTAACTTCGGTTCTGAAGGTCGTAGCAAGTCGCAAATTGGACCATAGGGTGTCCCCGTTCCGGCATTGAGAACTGGGATGTTTGGACCCGCTGGACCCAACGGAACCGGATATTTTAATATGTTTGTGTTTTATCTTTAATACTGTGTCCCAAAGCAGGGATAAAACCCAGAGGAAATTCCTTTGCATACCAGGGTAGCATATGGCCAGAGAGGCGACCCAATGTCTAGGACTTAAGTATTGTTCAATGGATTTTGTCACCCTCACTGTTTACCTGAGGGCGGAGACAGCTCAAACCAGAGCAGTCTGTAAGTGTCCCATTTCACACCTCACAACAAAGAATATCCTGCCAGGAATTCCGTTTGGTAGACTGGCTGGCATTCCTGATGCAAATGTGGGATTACAGAAATGAGACCCCAGAGTGCTAATGCGCATGTTTCAACTAGCAGGGGGGCATGTATCAAAATGTGTTCCCACGTTAAAGAGTGGCTAGAGGTAATTGAAGACCAATCACCTATACTCAATGTTAAGGATAGGGTTACAAAAGGTTTATAAACTGTTGTCCACCCTTTATCCTTTGTCTTCTGAAATCATCTTGATTGTACCTGATTGCGAGAGAATTGCTATGCAACATACTTCTCTTCCCCCATCCCCAAAGTAAGTGTACTTCTTGTCTTGTTACTGTACTATACCGTGTGTTCACCTATCCAAAGGAATAAATATACTTTATTATATCTAAGCCTCTTCAGTTAATGGTTTTTTTAACTCTCAATTCTCACAATGCTGTGCAAATCAGATTTACATTTCAAATTCGAGAAGGGATTTCCCAAAGCGTTACCGTAAACAAAGCCTCAAAGGGTTGTTTGAGTCATGTGCAGTAATCAACTAGCTCCCATCTCCAAGAGGCTTAGAGTACACGCAGTGAGGCGATTGACGCTCGGCTAGGGACGGATTAAAAACACAATGACTAACTTCAGAAAATTAATGACTCTGTGGAGGGGGGGGGGTTGGGTGAGTCATGCGCAGTAAGCAGCTAGCTCCCATCTCAAAGAGGATTACATGCAGGCGCAGTAAGGTGATTGACGCTCGGCTAGGGACGGATTAAAAATACAATGACTAGCTTCAGAAAATTAATGACTCTGTGGAGGGGGGGGGGGGGGGGTTGGGTGAGTCATGCGCAGTAAGCAGCTAGCTCCCATCTCAGAGGATTACACGCAGGCGCAGTGAGGTGATTGACGCTCGGCTAGGGACGGATTAAAAACACAATGACTAACTTCAGAAAATTAATGACTCTGTGGAGGTGTCTGTCGATAAGAGTTTCAAAACCTTGAGCGAGCCTTGTGTGTGTGCGTGGGGGAGGGGGCTGTGCAGCAGTTCAAAGAAATTACAGAACATAGAGTAGAGTACAGTAATTTCAAAAGTCAGTTCATCATAATAATTTGATCCCTACACCCCCAAATACAGTACATAAAAAGCACACAAATCAACCATGTGCAGTCAAACGTGCAGGGTCGCAGTCAAAAGCTACAGCACTGATTGAATATCGTAATATCGAGATTGTTTTTGCAGGCTTGTGGATAAAATAACAGTTAAAAAATTATAATAATTTTTTTTTGGGCACTCACTCAAGCAAGCAGTGGTGGGTGAAGTTACAGGCGCATGCGCAGTAATCAACTAGCTCCCATCCAAAAGAGGATTACACACAGGCGCATAGATAGGTGATGCTCTGCTAGGGACGGGTTAAAAACACAATGGCAAGCGTTTTATATTTATTTTTTTTGTTCCCTGTAAAATAAATATTTATTTACATTCCTGCTAATCATAATCATTGACAACCCCCCCCAACACCTACAGTACACCAAAGAAAAAGAATGAATGACAAAACAACATGAATCAGTTAATGTTTTTTTTAACTCTCAATTCTCACAATGCTGTGAAAATCAGATTTACATATCAAATTCGAGAAGGGATTTTCCAAAGCGTTACCGTAAACAAAGCCTCAAAGGGTTGGGGGGGGGAGGGGGTTGGATGAGTCATGCGCAGTAATCAGCTAGCTCCCATCTCAAAGAGGATTACACGCAGGCGCAGTGAGGTGACGCTCGGCTATGGACGGATTAAGAACACAATGTCAAGCTTCAGAAAATTAATGACTCTGTGGAGTTTCAAATCCTTGAGCGAGCCTTGTGCGTGTTCGTGGGGGAGGGGGCTGCAGGGTACAGCTGCATGAAGTTCAAAGATAATGACATACTTTAATTTCAAAAGGCAGTTCATCATAATAATATGATCCCTACACCCCCAAATACAGTACGTAAAAAGCACACAAATCAACCATGTGCAGTCAAATGCACAGGGTCGCAGTCAAAAGCTACAGCACAGATTGAATATCGTAATACAGCGGTTTTTGCAGGCTTTTGGAGAAAAAAAAATTAGAATAAAAAAAATGTTTTTTTTTTTGGTCACTTACTCGAGCAAGCAGTGCTGGGCAAAGTTACAGGCGCATGTGCAATAATGACCTGCTGTCAAGCAGGAATGTGATTGAAACCAGACACACGTTCAAAGGATTGGTGTGGGAGAGATGTACTGCATTGTAGAGAAGATAAGAAGTTGAAATACCCTGCAGCGCAGTTAATTATCCTGAGTGAGGGGAGAGCGCTGTATATGCCGAAATGTGACACTGTTACAGTACTATACACGCCTATGTGTTTCAACAATTTTCAAATGAGACATACTGTACAGTACAGCACTGCAAATGCATGTAAAGTATACTTTAACTATGCAAATTTACAATTACTGCGCGCGCACACACAGACTGTGTACTGACGTAGGTTGAACCGGGAAGGTATTAGACTTCCAAGACAACAGCTCGCAAACGCACCCCTGAGTTTTTACACGGCATTGCAATATTGCAGACAGCGAGAATGAAATGCTAATATCACGAGCGCTAAAATAACGCAATTCACTCCGGACAAAAAAAAAAGGAACCTGACCGGGATTATCTGAGAGCCGCGGATCTAGCCGGTTTAGACTCAGGTCGGCCGCCACAGTACCTCAGCGGGGTCGAAGTTTGTGTGGCTGAGCATTCTGTAACGCGTTGCTCACCACAAACAATGCGGGACTGCGGTGCTCAGGCAGGGTACTGAATAACGCTGACCCACAGCCACGCGGGCGCGACTAGAGTGTAGAGTAGTCGATTAGGCCAGGTCAGGATTACGGAGAGTAGAATAGTAATGGTACTTGCCAGGTTCAGGAGTGGAGAGTTGCGGATCGTCAGTGTGCGTAGCCAGGTTCAGGATTGGAGAGTTGCGGATAGTCGGTGTGCGTAGCCAGGTTCAGGATTGGAGATAGTCGGATCGTAGGAGTACTTAGCCATGGTCAGGACTGGAGCCAGGAGAGGAGTCAGACAAGCCGGAACAGGAGCAGAGAGAAGCAGAGTCCAAGGTACTAACAATGTCAGGCAACGAGAGGTTAAACAGCAAGCAAGGTTGGGCAAGGCAAGGTTCAGGAACTAGATGTGGCAAGGCACGGCGTCACAACGACTATGCTCAACGATGACTGACTGCAGACTGAAGGTATAAATAGGAGGAGTCTCCAATATCCAGCCAAGGCGGAACCAGGAAGTGGAAGAGTATTGGCTGCTGGTGCACACAGGTGTGCCCTAGGAAACAGCCTAATCAGGGTTTAGTGTAGTATGCTTGCGCGCCATCCCGCGCGCATCACAGAGGCAAGGGGGCGGAGTCTGAGTAGTTAGTCACTCCCACGCCGATTCCTGAGAGCAGAGGAGGCGGGACCCGTCGCGCGTCGACTTGCGTGCGTCACGAAGGTCGAGGGGGGCGGCCGGACTCGCGTGTCATCAGGGAGGCTGGAGGAGCATTCACAACATGTGACAGGACGAGGGGAGGGATCATGGTCTGTGACAGCGTGAACAGGTAGCGCAGGATCCACGTGTGCACGTCACAGGACCAGGAGATTGCACAACTTGAGTGTCCACTGCAGAAGGACCTGAGAGGTGAGGAGACAGTCTTTGCACGCCAGGATGGCAAATCCTCACAAGAGCGAGGTTGCATTGGAGCTACAGGGGTAATAAAGCACAGTGGCCCAATCAGAGGAGGAGGCAGGGCAGAGGTGGGCGGAGGAGCCTCCTGTGATAGGATATGAGCTGTCTTGTTGTGGCTGATGGGCTGGAGGGCGTGAGCCAGGACCCAGAGTCATCTGGTGGGTGGAGATAGCCACCGGGTGCACTGCATAAATGAACTTATGCGACACGGGCCCTGTAAGTGGGGGCAGCGCGTGCCTATTGAGAGCAACGGCGGTGGATGGGAGAGCCGCGGGGGAACGGGGGAAGGGGGTGATGTGATGCATTCTCCACTGGGTGGAGCAGGAGCGGAGGGACCCGCGGCCAGACGTTGAGGTAAGGAGGGGCTGCGCCGAGAGCGGCGTGTGCCCTGATTCCTTACACGTAGTTGGAGTTGCAGATTATCAGGGACCCGATCTTATAAGTCTCTTTTGTTTAAAGGCTTTTAGAGGTATTCAGTACAGTTCCCGCAGGATTTGAAACCCCTTATCTTTGATAAAGAATTAGTATTTTTATCTGAGTGTAGTAAGCTACTGTAGGCGAGAGATAATGTCCAAATGTTTTTACCTTACGAATTACAAATTGTGTTGTCTTCTTTATATAGGCCTTTAGATCTGTATCAAGGCCCAGCACATTCCAATGTTTTTGGATTATTTCACGAATTTGCTTAGACAATCTACTAAAAGTAGATATGAATAGAGGTGCTGAATCTTAAACGAGCACATTTTATAATATTTTTGGCTTTTTTTAGAGGTGACAAAGTTGAGATATTAGGGGGTCTGACGTAACAGCATTTGTTTGACTATTTTGACCATTTTGTTTGACTATTTTAGTCCGCCATCTTGTCTTGTCTTTGTAAGTTTTTATGTCATCTTTCTATGTGATGAAATCTGTGTGAACGAACGTGTGAAACCGAGAATGAAATGTTTTCGCTTCTAGCTGATTTTATTGATCTTTCCTCATCCAAAAGTGTAAACAGGCCAGAAGTTATGAGAAGCCTTGTTAGAAACTGTTTATCATACTAATATGCCAGGTGGCTGAACAGACACATCACATTTAACCCCATAATGATTTTTAGCTTACGTACATTTATCCAGTATTATTATGTTTTACAAGATTATGTCATTTTAGTTGACGCAAACTTACATCATTTGGTATGTATTACAAACTTACATCAGTTTTAATATTGTTATGTATTACAAAATGATGTAATATTTAGTGATGAGCAAGCCCCCCCATAAAGGGGTGGAGCTTTAGTTTTTAGGGTATTAATGTATCTCATACTGTATTATCTGGGAGAGAGCTTTTTGTTTTGAAGCTGTCTCCACTGTGTGCAGTCTGAATAAACTCATTTGATAGCTGAATTTTTGTTGTAACATTTTTACAGCTTTAACAGATGGTAGCAGAGGATGGTTTCCAATATCTCGGATGCAGAGCACCTGGACAGGCCACTCCTCGGTCACTCAAACCTGAGCGCTCATAAGAATCAAGGTAAAAGGCACCTTTTGAGGAAAGCCTGAGTTTAAAATTGTTTGAGTGCTGTGTAGGGAGATGGTCCTTAAAGGGTGTCTTCTCTGAGTGACGGAAAACTTGTATCAAGTGAGTTTATTATTCTCTGTTCCTGTATTAATTTTAAAGTGTAAGAGTTGTTAGGGGCTAAAGTGAGAGTCCCGTTAAAAGCTTTGGTGTTTTTGGTGAAGAGAGGGAGTGTTTGTAAGCTTAAGGGATTGTTTTCAGACCATCCTGGGTTGTGATAAATATTTTTTGTTGTCTGAACAGGACGGGTCCCTGATTGTACATTTGCCCTGTCTTGTTATTAACATACTGCGACGGGGAGGAAAGGGTTAATACCTGATTTGCCATGCATTACTGTTGTTGCCCTGTCCCCGACATTTTTATTCCCCATGTGCAGGCCATTCCCTGTCTGCGAGGGTAAAAGACAAGATGCATTGCTTGCCATACCCTCTAACCAACACATGATAGAAGATCTTAAATGTAAGGCAGGAGGTATTTTTTTTGTAAGTCCAAGCAGGAATTACTTGGACATCCAGCTGTGATATGGGTGAATGAGCTTCGATATTTTTATGACCAAGCCTCAAAGGGCTGTAATTATTTTTATGATGGAGTCTCAAAAGGCTCCCACAGATTTAGAGTCCCCCTGTCTAAAAGAGTGTCAATTATGAAAAGACCCAGAGACCCATAATGTATACAATACTGGCATACTGATGCACAGCAGATGTCAGGCTAGTGACACCTTCGAGTCAGAGACCAGACACAGTGGCCCCAAGTTATGGTTGTAGCCCAGGTATGCTAAGTGGCCTGGGCGTCAACCTGACCCATGCGCCCTGCCCACCGGACATCCTTTTTGACCGGTCTTATGAATTGTGGGTCACTTGGCTATTCGTGGTATTTTTTGTTCCCACAAGGGGATTGGATCCACATGTTAAAGATAGCTTCGGGCAGTCTATAACTTTGGCTTCCCAATTATTCCCAGGCTGATTCCTGAATTTTAATCCATGATGTAAAGATGCAAGACTTTGTTCCAGTACAGCAGCAACCAGTCCAGGAGTGAAGGGGTTCATAACCACATAACCACAGACTTTTAAAACCAAGGCTGCATTTCTTGCGCTTGCAAGCAGAGGACAATTTCTTTTGTTTCAAATGACAATTTCTTTAATTCCCTGATTCCCGTGAGTGTTGTTTTAAGTGTATTCTGCAGATGTCGTGTGTTTGTTTATTAAGGAAATAAATCACAATTTATTTTGCAACTTGTTCTGTTCAATCAAGTACCCAGAAATATGAATGTGTTGATAAAAGTTGGTATCATCGTGACACATACCAAGTGAGTTTATTCATGGATATCTGTTTAGAAGGTCTTATCTGTATCCATGTTATAAAAGTATAACGTGTATCAGGACTGGTTGGACCCGCTGAAGTAATTCAAGTTTTTTCTTCGGTATAGTTATGGTGAGAAAATATGATTGGGGAAGTCTCGTGACAAGTCCTTATTTGCATATTTACACTACTCAGAACAATAAACATGCCAAAAGAGTTGTACGTAATCAGCTTGCGCTGATTATTGTAACGCTAAATTGCACAGGTCAATTAAATTTGATTATTGTATCAGGAGTATTGTACAGGTCAATTAAATTTGATTATTGTATCAGGAGTATTGTACAGGTCAATTAAATTTGATTATTGTATCAGGAGTATTGTACAGGTCAATTAAATTTGATTGCTGTAACAGGGGAATAATGGGAAACCAAAAATTCTCAAAAGATTGTGTGTCTGCAGACAAAAATAATAAAGAATGAATACAGAGAATGAAAAGAGACAATATAAATATATTTTGTTGGCTAGTGAATGGCACTGTTTGTAATATTATCAACAATTTGCGCAGATGTTTAAATGAAAGAGGGGTCTTTTTCTGTGGGATTGAGAAGCTCAGGGAGCGCCGTCTCGTGTGTTTTTGAATCCCACATGGAAACATACCTTACGTTAATATGGGCCAAAAGAATTCTGTTGAGGGACAGGAGGGTCCCGCTGCATTTATTTTAACCATTGCCAGGACAGAAGTTAATATAATAATAAGTGAAAAAGAAAGTGAATAGGAAAGAAATAGCAAGTGAATTTGCCGATAGATTATCAAGGCATATGATGGTGTTGAGGAAGTAGAAGTAGGTATTGAGGGTTATTTTTTATGATAATAAAAAATGCACAATTGCGCACCAGGGATTAGTGGAAGGTAATTTATTAAAAATACACACAAACTCTGAGGGGATCCAACCCCACCTCAGAACAGCTGTGCAGCTGGACGGCTAAGTACTACCCAGGAGAACACCTGATGGTGACTAAACCCTAAGCTGCACAGTATACAAATACAGTAAAATTTATATAAAAACACATGAAAGAAAAAAACAAACATGAAAACAACCTATCAACAGATTTGTATAGAAACCGCCATAAGGTTGGGCACTGGCAAGGGGAAACGGACACTCACACTGAGACAGTCAGCAGACTCGCGGTGGCTGCACAGGATCCGGATCTCAGCACCGCGGAGATGGAAAAAAACGCTGCTGTCTCCTGCAGGCTCCGTCTCAGCTTACCAGCATACACGCGCAGGATGACCTGTCGTGACCTATACGCGTTTCGTACCTAGTACTTCGTCAGGAGGTTAATATACAGAAATTGGGATACAATTAGAGACTGTGTATATTGTTTGGAAGGGACAGAAAGGGGTTTAATTGTAAAAAAAACAGGACATGGCGATCAACGGATCGATGAGAATAGGAAGAGACGTGGCATACCCTTCTCCAAACCCCCCCTTTCTTTCCCTCCCTTTTTCTTTCATGTCCTGTTGTCTTCCCATCGCTTTGTCTGTTAAATGTTGTATGTCCTGAATGGATTTTGTCTCCCCTGTTATGGCAATAACATTTTGATTGTATGATATTTATGCAACAACCAATAAACAGAAAGTTAAAAAAATAAAATAAAAAATAAGACAGGACATGTTGCCAGTAATTGCAGAGCAGCCCTAAAAGAGAGAATAGAAGAAGAGAACGCAAAAGATGGGCATATGAAAAAGTAGCTGTCAGGAATCGGCGTTCTCCTCGCTTCCCACACAAAGCTCTCCCTCTCCGCAGGGAGCCCCTGCACACACAAAACAATCCTGCCTTACCGGCCTCCACGGCTCCTCGCCCCTGCCGCCGTCGCGGGATCACTCCCCTCGGCGATTCCTTTACTCAGCGCCGGGCGCGTCCACGCCCTCCTACACGCACGCCAGCCTCAGACGTTATGTGCATGCATTCTCAGCTTACAGAGCACACGCCTAACAGAGCACTTTTAACCTCTGCTTCTGCAGTGAGGCGTCGCCCCCAAGCATCAAACAGTTCAATGCAAAGCAATGATTACACTCAGCTGGGCTGTAACACCTCTCTCCTATCAGGGAGGACTCCTTGCAGTCCTCCAGGCCTGCCCCCTTTTCCCATTGGCCTGCCCAGCTTTATTATGCCTGTGCTTCCCATCACTCGTCGCTCGACATAGTTCTGTATGGAAGCATTTGACTATTCTCTCAGTGACTCCTCAGGTATTGACGCGGATTGGACGACTACCCCCTCTGGCTCTCGACTTTGGCTCTACTTGGACTTCGTGACTTCTGGCATCCCTGATCTTGGCAACGGCAATAACCACTCCTTCTCTACTACCGGTACCGGCAAGTATTGTCTTCACTACTATACCTGGCCTGGCAACAATAACACCACACTCCGGACACGCTCCCTTTGCTGTGGGTGCGTGTATCCCTACGTCCCACCTCAGCACAGGGGACGGGTCTGGTCTGCGGGCAGCACCGGCGTAACAGTAGCCCTGTAACTGGTAAAATTTAAAAGGGTTGTTCGTACTGGCCACACGAATAGGTCTTTTAAACCAGAAAATATTCTTTTTCCTTCTGTACAAATGTCAACTAGAAAGAGAATCAGAATAACAGCAGCACAGACTGCGCCACCCCCCCTTTTCTCCAAAGGAATAGGCAAAAGATACGAAAGTTAACTGAAAAGCTCCGGAGCATAAAAATTAGTTTTAAAAGCAGGTTATTTATGAGAAGTTGATTGACTGTGTAGGAGAGAAGTTTGTGTCTCTGTTCTTTGTGTGTCTGTATTGTGGTTTCTGTGTGTGTAAACCAGTAAAAACACGTCAATTGCATTTCTATAGGATTAGGATATGTTGTAAATATTTTAAAAATATGCTGGTTAAAGCTCACAAGTATTATTTAAATTATATATGGTGTGTTCATAAGCTATCTAACCTCAGTTGTATAAGTGTCCCGATTTTATTTTTGAGAGGCCATACATTTTTTTGTTTTTATTGCTCTGGAGAGAGCTCCATTTTTAACTTTAAGCTGAAGTTTCAATCCCGTAATTAATATTTAGAAGACGGAGAAGCTGTTTTGTTATCTGCTCGGCACTCTCAAGGTCTTTCTTTTGGCAAAACGCCCGGGCTGGCTAATTGCCCGAGATAAACAAACTCTGAAATTATTTTGTAGTCAAATGAATAATAATGCTGAGTGTCTTTAAAAAATAAAGCTGGCAGGGTGCTTGGCACTGTGCAAAGAGATTATATTACAAGAAATTAGTGTGAAGTCCTATACAAAAGCATTTGACTATCAACTGAATATGTGATGTATTTAATAACTTTTAACCATTTATTTTTTCCATAGGTGTCCTATTTTATTATAAGCAGTAGTTATTGTTAAAATCACTATATAAAATAAAAATATATAATATTAAAATATATCATTCTAATTCTGCTGATTAAGCAAACAACATCCTAGTTGCTAATTTATTATTTATTTGTAGAATTTTTTGCCAGGAAGTGGTGCATTGGGAGTCACCTCTCATTTTTGGATATGTGTCCTAGGCATAGAGTTAAAGGACAGGTGATACTGTACATAGTTGCAAATGCAGTTACATAAGTGAGCAGGATATACATTATATACATTATTTAAAAGGCATTGCAAACTTTTAGCAGAATAGTTACAGTACAGTGGAGTTTTGGGTTGAAAGCCAGATTGGAATTGGCTAGGGAAATTTGGCTTGGTATAGTCATCAAAATCAAACAATAGGAAAGGAAATCCCTGCCCTGAAGAGCTTACAATCTAATGTTTGAGGGAAATTAGCTATTATGTCATTTTAGTTGACGTGCACTTACATAATTTGTTATGTATTACAAACTTACATCAGTTTTAATATTGTTATGTATTACAAAATGATGTAATATTTAGTGACGCGCAAGCC
Organism: Ascaphus truei; assembly: GCF_040206685.1. Lineage (NCBI taxonomy): Eukaryota > Metazoa > Chordata > Amphibia > Anura > Ascaphidae > Ascaphus > Ascaphus truei. The sequence goes on along the minus strand of NC_134484.1, from coordinate 203,182,765 downwards.
CCCCCATAAAGGTATCGAGCTTTAGTTTTTAGGGTATAAATTTATCTCATACCGTATTATCTGGGAGAGAGATTTTTGTTTTGAAGCTGTCTCCACTATGTGCACTCTGAATAAACTCATTTGATAACTGAATTTTTGTTGTAACATTTTTACAGCTTTAACAGAGGTCATTACGATTAATATCAAATGCCTCATTTAAAGCCTTTGTAACAGTATCGTTATCATAGCCTCTTTGTAGAAATCTTTTTCTTAGATCGTCGAATTATTTAAGGAACAGTTTATCGTTCGAACGAATCCGACGCAAAATTGTGCTTTTGGAATTCCTTTAACAAGGGATCTTGGATATGCACTATTGGCCTTGAGGAAAGGGTTACGTTCATATCCCATCAGGCGTGACTCCAGGGGAAGAAGGAGCAGTGGGAATGTCTCTCGCCCAATTCACTCTGTGTTTTAACGCTCTTTAATACTGCTGCAATTGTAAATGTGCACTTGTGAAGTGCTTTTAACAGATTAAACTTTTGTACAGTCTGCGCTATGGTATCTTTCCATTTTTCTGTCTCAGTGCACCCTATCCACTTATCCTGCCTCTAGAGTGTCCTCTATGTGGGACCACTGTTCCTGCACATTTAGTGTGACATGCTCTGTTTACTCAATCTTATGCGAGTATAATGTTTGCGGATTACTGCCTTTGACTTATTGAGTGCCAACCACAGTGTTGCACTATTTTTTGTCCTGTTCTTCTTTTGCATATGTTGGTATCCCGCTCCCTCACCACATCCACCCACTGCATTCCAAGGAAAATGAGGACTTTTCTTTATGTGAAGGTTGAGTGGGTTTATCCTAACGTATTCCAAGTTTTATTAAATCATTTGGTCATCTGGGCCTTTGAAGAACTGTCTTTACCACCTGCCATCACTTGCTGTCACTGTTTTACTCCCTTTTTTCCCCATTCATAGTTGCACTACACCTAAGCGCCAGTCCTGTTAGCTTTCTCCTATGGAGGTGTGTCTACCTGTGCCTAAACACAATTATTACCACTATACTATGTAGTTTTCTCCTATAAGTGTGGTGGTCAAAGGGTTAGAATAGCTCTAAAGGCTTGATCTTTCCCAATTACGCCATATATCCCACTTAGAGATTTAGGGCCTCATGCAGAGAGCAGCGCTAAAAGGAATCTCGCCATTAGCCGGCGAAAATGGAGCTTTAAACTGCCGAAACAGGCAAGTTTTAAAAAAAGCGCCATTTTTTTTCCCCCTTGAAATTCGCCGCGCGGCTGGAGAGTTTCTAATCTCTCCAGTTTTTTTTCCTGCCGTATGCAGAGAGCCGCGATCGCCATCTAGTGGCTGTTCGCGCCAAAAAAATGGCGCGATTTCCAACATTTTTCCCCTCCACCAAGCAGCTGGCGCTCTGCGGCCGGTGGAGGGGAAAAAAAACCGCGATTTTTTCCCCACTAGTTTCAACAGCGCTCATAGCGCTTATAGCGCTGGTTGAAACTCTCCATATGCAGAAAGGATTGTAAATGCAGTTTTATGCCCTTTCTGCATATGGAGATAAAAACTCTCCAATAAAGCTAAAAAATTTCCCCCTCTCCAATTCTGAATAGCGCTGCTCTCTGCATGAGGCCCTAAAGCCCTTATGTTGGCAACTACTATCATTTGAGTTATATGTTTGGTAATCAGTGTTAATTATGATTGCACATGGTATTTACTACATGCTCCAATTACTCCATTCTGTGGTTGGCTCCAATTAAGGGACATCAAGATATGCTTTATGTTATCACATTTAATGATCTGCTGCACTGATCCAGGACTTGACTGTTCAAACTTTTCTCTATGAATACATTATAATCAGTAGCACGACCTTGTACAGATGAAAATTCAAGTTACTCTAAAGCAGGCCTGCACAACACGCGGCCCGGCCTCCACTCATTGTGTGGCCCGCGGTGGCTTTCCCTGTCCTCCTCCCTCCTGAGCCTGCTCTCCCCCCGCGAGCCCGCTTGCCCCCTCCTCTCCCGCCCACGAGCCGCTCTCCCCCCCTCTTCTCCCGGCCGCGAGCCGCTTCCCTCCCCCCTTCTGGCCGCGAGCTGCTTCCCCCACCTTCCTCTCCCGGCAGGGAGCCGCCCTCCGGCCCGCGAGCCCACTTCCCCCTCCTCCTCCTCGAACCTGATCTCAGGACTGCATAAGTGTGCGAGTCCTGCCTGCTCTGCCGCAGTGAGGTGCCGTTGGGGGGGAGATGAGGTTTCGTTGGGGGGGATGTGAGGTGCAAGGGTGGGGGAGGTGAGGTGCAAGGGTGGGGGAGGTGAGGTGCAAGGGGGGGGAGGTGAGGTGCAAGGGGGGGGGAGGGGAGGTGCAAGGGGGGGAGGTGAGGTGCAAGGGGGGGAGGTGCAGGGGAGTGAGTGAGGTGAGGGGCAGGGGGGAGGTGAGGTGCAAGGGGGGGAGGTGAGGTGCAGGGGAGTAATGTGAGGTGCAGGGGGGGAGGTGAGGTGCATGGGGGGAGGTGAGGTGCAGGGGTGGGAGGTGAGGTGCAGGGGAGTGAGGTGAGATGCAGGGGAGGTGAGGTGCAGGGGGGAGGTGTAGTGGGGTGGGGGAAGGTGAGGTGCAGGGGGGAAGTGAGGTGCAGGGGGGGTGAGGTGCAGGGGAGTGAGTGAGGTGAAGTGCAGGGGGGGGTGAGGTGCAGGGAAGGGATATGAGGTGAGGTGCAGGGGGGGGAGGTGAGGTGCAGAGGGGGGAGGTGAGGTGCAGGGGGGAGGTGTAGTGGGGTGATGTGATGTGCAGGGAGGAGAGTGATGGAGGGCAGGTGCAGGGGGGGAGGTGTAGTGGGGTGATGTGAGGTGAGGTGCAGGGGGGAGAGTGATGTGAGGTGAAGGGAGGGAGGTGAGGTACAGGGGAGTGAGTGCGGTGCAGGGGAGTGATGTGAGGCGAGGTGCAGGGGAGTGAGTGAGGTGATGTGCAGAGGGGAGGTGAGGTGCATGGGGTAGGTGTAGTGGGGTTATGTGAGGTGCAGGGGGGAGTGATGTGAGATGAGGTGCAGGGAGGAGAGTGATGGGAGGTGAGGTGCAGGAGGGAGGTGTAGTGGGGTGATGTGAGGTGTAGGGGGGGAGGTGAGGTGCTGGGTAGCGATGTGAGGTGAGGTGCAGGGGGGGAGGTGAGGTGCTGGGGAGTGATGTGAGGTGAGGTGCAGAGGGGGGAGGTGAGGTGCAGGGGGGGAGGTGAGGTGCTGGGGAGTGATGTGAGGTGCAGGGGGGGAGGTGAGGTGCAGGGGAGTGAGTGAGGTGAGGTGCAGGGGGGAGGTGTAATGGGGTTATGTGAGGTGCAGGGGGGAGTGAGGTGAGGTGCAGGAGGGGGATGTGAGGTGCAGGGGGGAGAGTGAGGAGAGGTGCAGGGGGGCGAGGTGCAGGGGGGATGAGGTGCAGGGGGTGGGATGTGTGTGGTCTGCAGGGGGGTATTGTGTGTTATGTGGAGGGGGAGTATTGTGTATGGGTGAGGGGGAGAGATGGGGTATGAGATAGAGGCCGAGTCTTGCAAAGGTTGATGATGAGGGGTACAGGTGGAGATATGAGGATGAGGAGTGCTGGGGAAGATATATGAAGATGATGAGGGGTGCTGGGGAAGATATGAGGATGATGAGGGATTGCTGGGGGAGATATGAGGATGATGGGGTGCTGGGACAGATATGAGGATGATGACGGGTGCTGGGAGAGATTGATGAGGGGTGCTGGAGGAGATATGAGGATGATGATGATGATGATTATGATGAGAGGTGTTGGGGGAGATATGATGATGATGATGATGATGACGACGACTTTCCCCGTTCGGCCCAAATCTGTTTTCCTTGGAGCAGTTCGGCCCTTCTCGCTTTACAAGTTGTGCAGGCCTGCTCTAAAGGATTGATATACAAGTTTATATATTTTTCCTATTTGGGGAGCTTACGGCACACCACCTTATAGAATTGCTTCAATATTGGAAGTACAGCTCAACCCCGTATAGCGCGATCCGCTATAACGCGGATTGAGCATGGACCCCGAATTTAAAAAATAAATAAATACATTTGTAATTTTTTTTTAATTTAATTTTTTTGCACACTGCACACTGCACACTGCACACACTCACAGCCCACTACACACACTCACAGCACCAGCACACACTGCACACTGCACACACTCACAGCACCAGCACACACTGCACACTCACAGCACCAGCACCAGCACACACTGCACACTGCACACACTCACAGCACCAGCACTCACTGCACACTCACAGCACCAGCACCAGCACACACTGCACACTGCACACACTCACAGCACCAGCACACACTGCACACTGTACACACTCACAGCACACTGCACACACTCACAGCACACTGCACACACTCATGCACACTGCACACACTCACAGCACACTGTAGTATAGGTGGTGCCCTGCAGCCACTCGGTGGCATACCCTCTACAATTCAAGGGGGCTGTGGGGGGGCTGCTGTCTCGGAGCATTTAGTTCCTGCTCGCGAGTGGCGGCATCTGTTGAGTCTCCGCCCCCTTGAATTGTAGAGGGTATGCCACCGAGTGGCTGCAGGGCACCACCTATACTACATTCAGTCACCTATAACCAGCAGACATGGCGTACTCGCCCTAGATGATAAGCAATTACTGAAATATATTTGTCTAGGTTAATATAGCCAGCCCAGATACAATATTCATATGGACTGACCCAACAGGGCGGCTATTATATAAATCTATCACCTACCTATACCATATATAGAGGTCTGCAGATATAGAGTGAACTTTATTTTATAGGCAGCTGAAGTTAACCCTTTATAATTGGCATTATTATTTTAGAGATATCAGCTAGCCTCTCTATGAATACACTTGCTACCTTCACAGGGGACATGAGCAGTTATTTATCCCATTATTTATTTACTAAGTAAATTTTGTTGAGCTCATTTGAGGCTATAATAATATTGGAATAATTACTGACTAGGGGGAAACAATATAAGTATTATCATATACCAATAGTCTCCACAATCTAGCCTCACCACCCCTAGCTACGTAGTAGCCTTCCCCCTTTTTTGACACTTTACTTCATCCAGCGTTGTATTGAAGGATATTTATTAACCTCTTGGTGGTTTCTCTGACAATTGATTCCAACCAGGCCACATTCAGCATTGATTATGTTGGTCTAGCAAGATAAGCACTAAATATATCACAACCTGCATATTGTCAGAGAACCACATATTAATCAGATGTGGTTTGAAAGCGGTGTGATTGACACTTTATTTATGTGACACACACCAGATCCTTTCATCTACAATATACACACCACACTGAGGCACCTTATTCATTCTACATTGCAATAATAAAATTCTTTCTTTTGTTTTGATTTTATTGCATATGGTGCCAGTCACACTATATCCATTCAAACACTACCTTCATCAGTCTGAGACTCATACTCAGAGACATTAAGTTTAATACGTGTTTTAATTGTGTTGAGTGTTTATGTACTTCACTTATTTTACCCACAGACACTAATAAAGGTTACTTTTTTAATAATTTTTCAATTACTTGTATCAACTATATTATGAGTGCTTGTTCCAAAGGGGTACTTTCACTTGTCTAGGCAAGTGTCTCTGTATGCTTAATGCTGATTTGTCAATCTTTTTTGCTCGTTTAGAGAAATCACGGTCATTGAATATAATATTATGGTGGGACATCACAACCTTAGATAATTATATTAAAGCAAAAAGGATACCTCGTGGTTTGAGGATTACAAAAATGCCCTCATTTGGTTTTCAATCTAAGGAATTTCAGGATAATTGGACAATAATATTAGATGACTGTTCAACCAAATTGATGGAATTGATTATACAGTCAAAAAACAAAGAAAAAAATGCTTTGGAAGAAACCATTAAAATTCTTGAGTCCAATTTAGACAAATTCCAAGAGGTTGAAGAATTTACAAGTCTTGACAGGAAACTGACAAAAAATATAAATGCCATGGAAAAAGAATTGATGCTTAAAAAACAAAATAAATTTGTACGAGACCGTGGTGATTACGAAAAAAATCAAATTTATATTTGGCAGAAACCAGCTACTCCAAGAGGTCCCAATCGCTTTAATAATACACCTAAAAAAGGTTTCACCAAGGGAGGAGGACATTCTAAAAAACAAGCTCAACAAAAATCTATTTGAAAAAACAAACACAGAGGTTTCAAGCATTGCGGATACTTCTGACAGTGATAATAAGCATCAGACTGTTTCTTTCTCAAGGAGTTATGGGTTTAATAGAGAAGAGTCTCTTAGAGAAGAACCAAGTAGATTTGAAGTCACACGATAATCAAAAAAATAGCAGCTGCTGTGCCCGGAATCAATAGGGCTCCGTGTTTTGGCCCGCCCCCCCTGTCATGGCCGCGCACCCCCCAACCCATTTGGACACGCCCCACCGCGCCGAAAAAAGTTATCTGCAGACCGCAAATCGCGGTGCAGTGACTTGCACACACTGCTGGCAAGCAAGGCACCGTGCGGGCGCGTGCAATGGGGTCTTAGCCTTAGTACATGCACCGATGGGACATGCGGGAGTTGACTGAAACAATCTTCACTTCAAACCGGATGGACACCGCAGGTGCACCTGCAGGTCTCAACCATCCCCTATGGAGCAAAGTGGATGTATGGTTCAAGTTTTCATTTTATATTCTAAACATATCTGTTCAAAGCAATAATTCAGAACATTATCTTTATAAAGGACATTTAAACATCTTCTAGGAGACTGACATTCCAAAAACAGGACAATACCATCACCAATAGCATCACACAGAGCACCATACCAAATAGGAGTAAATATCTATGAATGTACTCCATTGAAGAGCCTATATATCCCTTAAAGGAACCGGACAAATTTGCAGCACAGTACTGCTACCACCAGCATTACATAGAGCACTACACTACACAGGAGTATAAGTGCCAAGACTGTGCTACTTTGCAAATTCCGAGTAAAATGTGTCTTTCAGCAAGGGTTAATATGTACTCATAGTTTCTAATCAGAACTTCGCTCAACCACCTTTGTATATAGTGCAAGAGAGAAAAAAAATGGTTGACATTATGATTTCTAATGTGTTTGGATACATAGGGGCCGATTCACTAAGCTACGTTAACTAGCGCTAAAATGGGTTCTATCACTCGGCCGCAAAAGGCTGAAGCCATAAGCGCTATTCATTAAGGCTGTTTGGCGCGTTTACGGCCTGCCTTGGCCAAAAGGGCCATAGCGCGCGATCACCTTCCCCCCCCCTGATATCGTGCTAAAAGTTATTTAGCACGATAACTATTATAAACAAAGCAGCCTATAAGAACTGCATGGAGACGCTGCGTCTCAATGCACGGCTCTTTCAGGCGATCGTGCTGTACAAATCTGATTTTTAATACTAGGGTACATGAGCAGAGGGTCTCCTGAGCTGAACCGCATTGTTTCAGGTCCGAGGACCCCCTACTTCAGGAGATATAGGCCCCGTTATGGGGTGTCGGTATCCTCTGCAGAATTTAAATGTCCTGGTCACGTGACGCGGGAGCTTTAAAGTGCAGGGGATACGGGCACCCCATAACGGGGCCTGTATCTCCTGAAGTAGGGGGTCCTCGGACCTGAAACCAATGCGGTTCAGCTCAGGAGACCCCCTGCACATCTACACTAGTTTTAAAAAACACATAACTGTAACGGTGTTTCTGGACCCACCCAATCTCAGATTGGGCCCTTTGGTCTAACTGGTCCCCATTACATGTCTGTATGTTGTGGTGCACCTGCTGGCTTACAGGACTCCTGAGTCTCCTGCATGATGGTAGTGGGGATATCAGCATGACAGGCATCTGAGGTAGTGTGCTTAGAGTCCTACCTATATCCAGTGCAGTGCCTCCACCTCATCAGGATCTCTGCGTCTGCAGGAAGATGTAACTGATGAGGACCTCCTCTGTGATGCCTCCTCCTGTGCAAGAACTTCACTCCCACACAGCAAGGGTTTGGTGAACTTGGGCATCTTTATTGTCATCATAGCAGACTGCCCCTCGCAGCGGTCGTACTCAGACGCTCATTGTAGTACAGTTCACCCCTTTAGAAAGTTCTTCCCTCCCAATGGAGTTGGGTCACCTCTCCCCTCAGGGAGATCACCACCTGTGTCAGGTCCCTGATCACAGTGCAGATACTATTGACTAGGTCTGACAGCCTTGCTTGCTGCAGACCTCCAGAACTGAATCATAACTCTTGAACCATACAGATCAACCCCCTAACTTTGGGCAGTTCTGTGTCTTATATAGACTTAGGAAATAGCCACACCTCTTGTGTCACTAATAGTGGACACAGAGCATGTTACCACTCCCCTTGTGTACATATGACACCTCACCAGGGTGTGAGGGCAAACCTCCATGATTGATGCTGGCAATCCTGCATACTTACCAGGTTTACTGCCAGCATGAGAAAGAACTGTATACCATTTTTATACATGGCTACATTCTCCCCCTGTGAACCCCAACGGCCCGGCTGGGATCTAAATTTGCAGAACCTTCCTCCAGGCAGCACTGCAAAACATAACAACAGTATATATAAAAATACATTACAGTTCTCATCGTATAACATGATAACATACCGATATACAGTGCCTGCTGTCTGGCAGACCGCACTGCTCCTAAAGAGAATCCCCATCTACTACCTTATAGTAGTGCCTAGGGTCTGGCTTCTGCATTTCCCAACCGTGATGTCCTTAACAGTTACGCTGTACTCCCTAGGCGGCCCACTCTCTGGCCTATACTCCATCCGGTGCATATATATGTTGCGCCCAACACTCCACACCCTCATCAATTGTGTTATCCTCTCCTCGGTTTTGTACCCAGCGTACCCACCAGACTTACTCATAATGTAGTTCTCAATGGTTTCCCTCAACCACGCATCTCTCCCATCCTCGATCTCCTGCATCAAGGGCTCTGGCACATAAGGGTACTCCAACCCATGAGACTTTTTGTACTTTGTGACTATCGCCCTCTCAGCCCTACTAGTTCTAATCAATTTCTTGTTGCCTGCCCTGCCTGGTAGTACCCACGACAATGGCTCATCTGGTTCAATGGGGTCCCTGAATATGGCTGTCCCCTTGGGGTCCACTACTCCTGAGTGTATATCATGCCATCTCAACCTAAGCTCCTCCAACCGCTCCTCTTCCATGAACTCCCCTACTCCCCACCAATAATCTACGATCCCTTCTCTCCTCAAGATAAATCTTGTGCGGTCCATTCAGGCCTCATACTCTTCAAGAGGTGAAGGTCATCAGGAAGCGCAATGTCATATAAAAAACTGAAGAAAATTCCCTGATGGTGCAGTATTGTGATTGATATGTGATAAATATCAAGGTGCAGTGTGCTGGATACTCACAAGTGTAGAGTGAGCAATGTTCCCATAAAGGTTTCTTTATGTGTGTCAGCCCGTTGGACCGTCAGACAGGTAAGTGGAATGGTAAGTGCTGGAGACCTTAAGTGAATAATAAAACGGACATAGTGCAGACTGTACAAAATATCTTTAAAAGTAAGTATATGTGCAATACACTCACATGGTTTTAAAAGGTAACAAGCGTTTAGATCACACAGGTTGGATCTCAGCAATGAATGAGCTGTTCTCTGTCCCCCCTCTGCCTCGGCAGGCGTGCGTGTCACCGGTGTGTCTCACCCTAACCGGAACCCGGAAGTGACGTCATCTGCTCTGGGGGACGCCGATCCTGTGGGAGTTTTTCTCATCAGCCTCACTCTACGCGTTTCTCCGTATTGCGGTTTCTTCAGGAGTGTATGGCTGACATGCTCTAGGAGGATTTTATACGCTATGCTCAGATCCCATTGGTTGGGCAATTAGGTATGGTGATCATAATCAGTAATTAGGGCAGGGATTACAGGTGTAAACAGGCAATATTTGTACAACTCATTATGAGTGTAAACAGACATAAAAATTATAAGACTCATATCATACATATATGAGTCTTCCAAAAGAATTTTAATAAAATGAACTTAAAATTAACGATATACACACATTAGTTAAAATAGTTAAAATAATTAAAATAGATTAAATTAACCGCTACAACAAAATTAACCCCTAAATAAACTGAGCTAGTCATGTAATGACAGACATAGTGATGTGGTTTATCTAGTGGAGAAAAGAGAGGCATGTTAGAATCATTCACAGAAAAGGTTTTATGTCGAACTCAAGATTTAAACCTTGGGGGGAAATGGTTTTTAGCTCGAATATCCAGAATGATTCCCTCTTGATTAAATTTAAGTCTCTATTGCCCCCCCTCCAATGGGGCAAAACTTGCTCTATGGCTTTGAATGAGAAGCTGGCAGGATTGGAGCTATGTGTCAAAAAATGGTTCGAAACACTATGGGTTGTGAGTTTGCATTTTATATTACCCAGGTGTTCTAATATGCGCGTTCTAAGCGGGTGTGTGGTCTTCCCAATGTATTGTAAGCCACACTCACATTCCGCAAGGTAAATGACATGACTGGATCTACAGTTCAAATGCTGTTTAATCTTATAAGATTTCTGTGTTACATTAGATTTGAAGCTGTATACTTCTTTGGAGCTATGCTGGCAGGCAGTGCACATTTTACATTCATAAAATCCTTTGGGGGGATCTAGCCAAGTGTGCTTTTTGGGTATTGTATTTCTCAGTGCACTCGGGGACAGGAAGTTTTTAATATTAGGTGCTCTCCTATAAACCATTTTTACTCTGTCCGCCAAATGTTCCCCCAAAATTGGGTCATTCCTGAGTATCGGCCAGTGGTTATTAAGGATTCTATTAATCTTACTGGCATCCTTATTGAATTGTGTAATAAAAGGCACTTGTATAGTGTCCATCTCTACAGTTAATTTTGGGGCAGGTGTGAGCATGGATTCTCTTGGGGTACTTTTAGTTCTAGCCAATGCTCTATCTATTACATCCCTCTTGTAGTTTCTCTCTCTAAACCTTTTAGTTAAAACTGTGGATTGCTCCTCAAAAACATGGTTATCTGTGCAATTACGCTTTAATCTGCGGTACTGCCCATATAGGATGTTTCCAATCCACTTATTGAGGTGGCAGCTTGATTGTAAAATGTAGTTATTTGTGTCCACCTCTTTAAAATGGTTTTTGGTCTTAATGAGGCCATTTTCCAGATAAATGCAAAGGTCCAGAAAGTTGACAGAGGTGCTACTGGACCTTTGCATTTATCTGGAAAAGAGTGGAAACATCCCATATGGGCAGTACCGCAGATTAAAGCGTAATTGCACAGATAACCATGTTTTTGAGGAGCAATCCACAGTTTTAACTAAAAGGTTTAGAGAGAGAAACTACAAGAGGGATGTAATAGATAGAGCATTGGCTAGAACTAAAAGTACCCCAAGAGAATCCATGCTCACACCTGCCCCAAAATTAACTGTAGAGATGGACACTATACAAGTGCCTTTTATTACACAATTCAATAAGGATGCCAGTAAGATTAATAGAATCCTTAATAACCACTGGCCGATACTCAGGAATGACCCAATTTTGGGGGAACATTTGGCGGACAGAGTAAAAATGGTTTATAGGAGAGCACCTAATATTAAAAACTTCCTGTCCCCGAGTGCACTGAGAAATACAATACCCAAAAAGCACACTTGGCTAGATCCCCCCAAAGGATTTTATGAATGTAAAATGTGCACTGCCTGCCAGCATAGCTCCAAAGAAGTATACAGCTTCAAATCTAATGTAACACAGAAATCTTATAAGATTAAACAGCATTTGAACTGTAGATCCAGTCATGTCATTTACCTTGCGGAATGTGAGTGTGGCTTACAATACATTGGGAAGACCACACGCCCGCTTAGAACGCGCATATTAGAACACCTGGGTAATATAAAACGCAAACTCACAACCCATAGTGTTTCGAACAATTTTTTATTGACACATAGCTTCAATCCTGCCAGCTTCTCATTCAAAGCCATAGAGCAAGTTTTGCCCCATTGGAGGGGGGGCAATAGAGACTTAAATTTAATCAAGAGGGAATCATTCTGGATATTCGAGCTAAAAACCATTTCCCCCCAAGGTTTAAATCTTGAGTTTGACATAAAACCTTTTCTGTGAATGATTCTAACATGCCTCTCTTTTCTCCACTAGATAAACCACATCACTATGTCTGTCATTACATGACTAGCTCAGTTTATTTAGGGGTTAATTTTGTTGTAGCGGTTAATTTAATCTATTTTAATTATTTTAACTATTTTAACTAATGTGTGTATATCGTTAATTTTAAGTTCATTTTATTAAAATTCTTTTGGAAGACTCATATATGTATGATATGAGTCTTATAATTTTTATGTCTGTTTACACTCATAATGAGTTGTACAAATATTGCCTGTTTACACCTGTAATCCCTGCCCTAATTACTGATTATGATCACCATACCTAATTGCCCAACCAATGGGATCTGAGCATAGCGTATAAAATCCTCCTAGAGCATGTCAGCCATACACTCCTGAAGAAACCGCAATACGGAGAAACGCGTAGAGTGAGGCTGATGAGAAAAACTCCCACAGGATCGGCGTCCCCCAGAGCAGATGACGTCACTTCCGGGTTCCGGTTAGGGTGAGACACACCGGTGACACGCACGCCTGCCGAGGCAGAGGGGGGACAGAGAACAGCTCATTCATTGCTGAGATCCAACCTGTGTGATCTAAACGCTTGTTACCTTTTAAAACCATGTGAGTGTATTGCACATATACTTACTTTTAAAGATATTTTGTACAGTCTGCACTATGTCCGTTTTATTATTCACTTAAGGTCTCCAGCACTTACCATTCCACTTACCTGTCTGACGGTCCAACGGGCTGACACACATAAAGAAACCTTTATGGGAACATTGCTCACTCTACACTTGTGAGTATCCAGCACACTGCACCTTGATATTTATCACATATCAATCACAATACTGCACCATCAGGGAATTTTCTTCTGTTTTTTACATGACATTGCGCTTCCTGATGACCTTCACCTCTTCACTGTCCACGGGATCGAGAGAATGACCCCACACTGGGTTAAGCAGCATTTATTTATGTTTGTATAAGTATCACATTTATTCACATCTGTGTTTATAATTTTGGAGCGCCACTTTTTGATATATTTGCCTGTCACTCATACTCTTCAAACCTGGGCGCCCACCACCTGGTCTCTTTCTCCCGGACACTCTCTGGTACCGCCACCGTACCCTCACTATCCTCGGGTTCTCTCCCAGACGATATCCCGGATGTACCAGTGGATCTGGAATTTGTTCCCAAACGCTTAGGCCTACTGGTGACACATGCTAGACTAGTACATTCACTAAGACATGATGATACCTTCCGCCCATAATATCCCTCCTCCCGACCCATCATCAGATGTAAAACCCTCTCCCCAGTCCCGGTTCTCCCCAGTCCGTCCCTCGGAAGTGGCTCGGGACTCCCCAGACAACCCTTGGCCAGACGAGGACCCAGATGAGGAGGTGACAGGAGCAGGTGTCTTAACTATGGCCAGGGGTTGGGCATAGGGAAACGCTGTCGGCAGACGCGGGGCTACGACCCACAACTTCTCGCTACCTTGCCCGGTACCCTCGGACTGGCATTCCGGTTCACTCGTCTCCGTGTTCCCTGGCCTCCGCAAGGCCTGCCAGCTCTTCCCAGACCCAGGCGACTTGGAACAGCACGACGGTCGCAAGGATGCGGCCATCTTCCACTCGGCTCCGCTGTGTCCGCCGGATGTGACGTTGTTGATCTCGTGGGACTCACCGCCGCCATCTTGGGTTGGGCTCCCCACCGGAACTTCTTCCTCCACAACGACATCTGCCGCCGGAAGTGAAGGTCCTGCTCTCCGCTCCGCTCGGGCCTGGGCTAGGCCTTTCTCCACCGTTGCCACCACCAGCGCCTGTGGAGGGTGAGTATGCCTCACCGCTCCTCCGGCTCGAGATGGGATCTTCTCTGCCTGCTCTGCCAGTCACCACGGCCGTGGGACTCCGCCACTCCGGTCGCCTCCGCACAGGCGATCTCGGCACCTCGAGGCTCCGCTGCGACACAGGTAAGGCCTGCTTCGTTCACAGCACCGCTGTAGTGGTCCGCCGGTAGGCGCATCACCACCGTCGTCGGGGTCGCTTGTTCCTCGTCCGAGGAGCCGAACTCCGACTCGGGAAGTGGCACTCCCGCCGGGGACCGATGGTGAGGTTCCCGGTTCTCACCTCGGTTGTAGGCCCCTTTCTCTCCAGGCTCCGCCAAGATCATCAGGATCGATTCCCATTTTCCGGGATCGACAGGTTCAGATTTGACCCAAGGCAAGGCCTCAGCTGTCAGCTTAGCTGTGTCCGCTCCCGCCTCCACGGTCTGTCCTGGCATGAAGGACAGCACGGCCCATAGGTAGTGGATGTCACATTGGGGGCACCTAGCCGTTGTGCTGACTACACCACCTGGCAGCCGGCACTGCATGCACAAACACTTGATTATTTCTTTGCCACCCGCCTTGAGCACCAGGAATCCTCCTGATGCTGAGTAGGGGTGAGCGGAGATATCCATCTCTTCCTCTGCTTTGCTGGCCATGCTGATTACAGGAGACACTTTTTGTAGTGGTCTCGCCTGTTCGCCAGCTCCTCGCAACTGAAGGGCAGGGGTCGGTTTAGTAACTCCTCTCTCCGCCAGCTCCACTCACATTTGGCACAATTGGAATCCACTCCCCCTGGTAGATATTAGGGGAGGGTCCCATAGATTCACTGGGTGCCCCAGCACTGGCCCTGAGCCCATCACAGTCCATGAGGGCGCAGCCACAGCTTTCGCGCCATACCCCCCAGCAGGGTGGGGTTCTTTGCTTGGCGCCAATCCTGGCCACCTCCTTGCAACTTTTGCTTTTGCCGAATTTTCTGCACTCAGCCCACGCGGTCTCCCAGGGAAGCGGGAGCCGCAATCTTGGTTTGCCCGGCCACTCACAATAGCAACTGAGGTAGATTTTTGTTTGTAGCTCAGCATTTGGCAAGCAGATTCTCCATTTCCACCGCACACAACCACAATGTCCTCAACACTGTCCTTCAGGGTAGCACCCCCTGGTCCTAGGCAGGACCAAAACGGCGCGACCACCGCCTTAGCGCCATTCCACAGCATGCTGGCAAAAGTTCCTTCTGTAGCTTGCTCTTCAGTAGCACGCACACCACGTGCGCTCCCTCCATCAGCCGCGGTCCGCCATCTTGGATTCTCCGCACCGCGCAGATCTTCCCTTCTTGCGGTCGCAATCTTTAGTTTGTAAGTACTATTATCGCTCATGGAGCTCCTTTCTGCGGGACAGCTGCCATTCCGATGCAATAAAGAATGCCACGATGCACCACCTACGTGTACCCAATGTAAGTCTGACTCATGTTGCACTACCTCAGGCTAGGCTCACTCTCTGTGTATGCTGTGTCCACCTTCCTCCAGTCTGTGCTCTGTGGTAAGTGTCCTGGCTCCTAGCTAGAGTACTCTGGCTTCTCCCATGCAGTACTAGGGCGTCTACCTACTGTTGGCCAGCCTAGCGCAGACCCTCTCCAGAATTCCTGACCACGTTAACAGGCTATTCCTTTAGGCATCCTACCAACTAGCTGCCTCAAGGTGACTAGGACAGCTATAGCCCTGTCTCCAGAACCACTGTACCCCTCTCAGTATCCTAGGTTGTCCTTTGCGAGCTGACAAATCCATCAGGCCCCTGACTACCCCTAGGCTCCGTCCCAAACACAGCACTGACTGGCAGCATACACTCTCCCTGTTTCCTAGTGTGCTTAGCAAAAGCCTGTCCTGTTGATAGGTATCTCAGCAGTGCCTCCAATTGTAACAGGGTTTCTGGACCCACCCAATCTCAGATTGGGTCCTGTGGTCTAACTGGTCCCCATTACATGTCTGTATGTTGTGGTGCACCTGCTGGCTTACAGGACTCCTGAGTCTCCCGCATGATGGTAGTGGGGATATCAGCATGACAGGCATCTGAGGTAGTGTGCTTAGAGTCCTACCTATATCCAGTGCAGCGCCTCTACCTCATCAGTATCTCTGCGACCGCAGGAAGTTGTAACTGATGAGGACCTCCTCTGTGGTGCCTCCTCCTGTGCAAGAACTTCACTCCCACACAGCAAGGGTTTGGTGAACTTGGGCATCTTTATTGTCATCATAGCAGACTGTTCTCGCAGCGGTCGTACTCAGCTGTTCATTGTAGTACAGTTCACCCCTTTAGAAAGTTCTTCCCTCCCAATGGAGTTGGGTCACATCTCCCCTCAGGGAGATCACCACCTGTGTCAGGTCCCTAATCACAGTACAGATACTATTGACTAGGTCTGACATCCTTGCTTGCTGCAGACCTCCAGAACTAAATCATAACTCTTGAACCATACAGATCAACCCCCTAACTTTGGGCAGTGCGGTGTCTTATATAGACTTAGGAAATAGCCACACCTCTTGTGTCACTAATAGTGGACACAGAGCATGTTACCACTCCCCTTGTGTACATATGACACCTCACCAGGGTGTGAGGGCAAACCTCCATGATTGATGCTGGCAATCCTGCATACTTACCAGGTTTACTGCCAGCATGAGAAAGAACTGTATACCATTTTTATACATGGCTATATAACAATAAACAATAATTCATTACCGTAGCGGATAGCCGCTATGGTAATGAAGCTGCTTTAATGTACATTTTAATAATAGTGTGCGGGAGCAGGGGGTCCCCTGAGCTGAACCTCACTGATTAATGCCTCAGAGACCCCCTGCTTCCCGAGTTACAGGCCCCGGTATGTGGCATCGGTGCCAGTGTCGGTGCCATCTTTATAGCGTAAAAGACGCGACGTGGGCTCAATAAAGATGGCGTCCACACTGGCACCGATACCCCTTACCGGGGCCTGTAACCCAGGAAGCAGGGGGTCCCTGAGCCACAAATGAATGCGGTTCAGCTCAGGGGACCCCCTGCTTCCGCACACTATTATTAAAAATACATTAAAGCAGCTTCATTACCTTAGCGGCTAACCGCTAAGGCAATGAAGGGGTTAAGGCATAATAGCATGTTTATTGGGGACAATTGCCCCCAATAAACATAGCAATATACCACACACACCCCCCCCGCCCCCTAACACATACTGTACTGTAATGGGCAAAATTATTATTATCCACTTATGGATAATAATGCATTTGCCCATTAAACATACATTAATCACAATAAATACATTTTGTACTCACCCTTGTCCGGCACCCACGATGAAGGCAACCCTCATCTTCCTCCACGTCCATACACTGGGGTGCTGAAAAATATACACAATAAGAAAAAGTGACAAACTAATGTCCCCTACAGTAACCGCTACAGTCATTAGGGGGTTAAGCCACCCTGACTGAAAAAAATGGACGTCAGGAAAAAAAATCCAAAAAACCTGTAAAATAAAAATAAAATACATTTTATTTTTTTACTTACCATTAGATGAACCACTCACAGCAATCAAGGGGACCCGGAAGCACTGGAACAGCTAATCCAACAACAGGAACCAGGTAACCATAAAATAAAAAAAACCATTACAATCCACAAGTGTCTGTATCTTCTTTCTTCAATTTGTAATCCATAGTGGGGGTCTTCTCCGTCTTCTTCTGTCTTCTTCTGTCTTCTTCCGGGGTCTTCTTATCTTCATCCGCCATGCCCTGTTCTTCTTTCTTCATAGGAGGTCTTTCCTCCTCGGCGTCTAGCTTCAAAATGAGACGACATAGGCTTTTATAGGCCTATGACGTCACATTTTCATCATATGGTTCTCACGGTCCTGATTGGGCCGTGAAAACCATGTGCTTTGGCCGGAAAAAAAAATGATGACGTCATTTAAAGGCAATGAAAACACAGCCAATCAGAATGGCTGTGCTTCAATTGCCTTTAAGATGACGTCATGAAAAGAAAGATGTCCGGCCTCACATCGTACGGTAGCCAATCAGAGCGTGGGGAATACATCCCAACTCTGATTGGCTCAAGTACCATGTGACAGGCTTTCAATAACGTCACATCCGTTCTCCCCAAAGCCTCTGTCACATGGTCTACTTGAGCCAATCAGAGTTGGGATGGAGTTCCCACGCTCTGATTGGCTACCGTACCATGTGAGGCTGGACATCTTTCTTTTCATGACGTCATCTTAAAGGCAATTGAAGCACAGCCATTCTGATTGGCTGTGCTTTCATTGCCTTTAAATGACGTCTGTTAAACTTTAAAGGGGATGAGACCGCTCATCCGTTAGTATACGTAAAATACACAAATACTAGGCAGGTGCTTATAGGGGACAGTAAATATATTTATAACAGTATGATCCAAGAAGGATCAGAAAGGGTCCCAATTGTATGGAGCACTCAATGCCGGAAACTAATGAACTGGATAACAGTGATCCAACAGGAAAATTACCTGTATAGGGAAATAGTAGCCCTACAGAGACCAATAAGTCCAAAAAAATAATAACGTTTTATTAGTTTAAATACTCATTAAAAACATATATCATTCAAACCTTTAAAAATAAAAAAAAACATACAGAGGTGGTTTATAGAGTCAGTTGTATCTCAGAGGACCATCTATATAGATATGAGCTCTGCTGTCTGTTTAACATCCGTATCAGTTATACTTTAATGTTTTAACTGAGGCATTACTGTGATCCTATAGAGAGATATAGGTATAATGAGCTGATCAATATCAGACTGTGTTAGTTCAGGCTTGTTGCTATTAGGTATGATACATTTCGACACAGATAATAATCCCTGCAACAGTGTCAGCAATGCAATTGTCTTGCAGTTCGTACCACATGAATAACTTCAGTATCGACTTTATCATAAACGTTTTAAAACGCCTTGAAAAGCGGTAGTCAAAAATTGCATTGAAAATACAGCTAGATCACGCTGGATCTTAATTAGAGTCGTAGAAAAGGGCTTATTCCTCTTTTTCTCAGTACATTAATGTGCCACTATTGTTGATCCCTATAACAGTTCTGACAATGTATTAGTCTAGAGATTAATGTCACGGAACAACATAAAAATAGATATCAAGCGTGGAAAACAAATGCCCAGAGGCGTGTAAGTAACTGAGCAAAGCCAAGAATATAATGCCTGATCACGGCGGATCAAAAACAGAGTCTAAGTAAAGACTCCATAGGGGATACAAACCTGTCTCTCGCGATGTAGAGGATCACTGGATGTCGCCTCCTCTGATGACGTCAGCTAGTGACGTCTATTCCCGACGATCGTTTCACGTCAAGCTACGCTTCTTCAGGAGAGGAGGAGTCTATTCCCTGGACTTATCGGTAAGTATTTAAGTGGTTAGTAATTAGAATGGCCCGCCTCCCGTGACGTATGGGGGCTGGGTTTATGTCCGCGATCCTACGGACACATAATGATGGTAGCCTCCTAATAGTAACATATTACATGACTACGTCTAAACTGTTTCCTATGTTTTATCTCTACAATAAAGATAATAAATTGTCTAGGTGAAGACTGAGTTGTCTTATTGTGTATGTGATGTATTTAATCTCTGGACATTAAATGTCCAACTGAATACCTTGGTGTTAGTGGGTCATTGTAGCAGTATCGGTAAGTTCTTGTCCTGGAACCTGGTATAGAATATAATTAGGTGCTCTGGAGACAATAAGTTGTAACAATACAACTCTAAGTGAAAAATAAGTGTATTAAACTAATACACTTATGAAGTGCTCTAAGTAAATGCCAATGATGGTGGATATGGTTAAATAACTATTAGCCTGATTATAGGTGGAACAATTAGCAAATCACTACTATTATGATATATACTATGAAGTGTTATAGTGAGTGTAGGAATGAAGAAATTTGATCTACCCAAAACGGTCAATACAGATCTAAAGTGATATTAATACTATATACCTGGATCCCTGTGTATACATGAATGTATTTAGTGACAAATAAAATTTAATAAAGTGTGAAGAGATGATTAATTAATAATATATATATCTAGGTCTCTAGGAATTAGTTATGATTTAACCTATTGCTACAATGATGGTGCTTATAAAAAGGAAGAGTAAATAAATCCTTCATTGAGTCCTGGGGGGAGAGGGTTTGTAGTTGGTATATCCAGCGACATTCTTTTTGTAGCAGTATCTTATCCCAATCTCCCCCTCTAGGATCTCTGGGGATAGATTAAATCCCACAAAAGTGCATTACACTAGAATCACCTTTGTGGTGTTGTAAGATGTGTCTTGCCACTGAGGTGTCTGTTGCATTTCGTACACTTCCAACGTGCTCCGAGACTCTTGTTTTTAATGGTCTGTGAGTTTTTCCCACATACATTAGACCACATATACATGTCATAAGATAAATGGTACCACATGTAAGACAGTTGATAAAGTCCTTGATTTTATAAGTAACTGTACGAGTTGTGTTAGCGTTTTAGTTGTAGGCATAAAATTACAGGCCTTGCACCTTCCACATTAATAGGATCCTTGTGGTTTAGTACCTAGCCATGTTCTTAGTGGTGATGGTTGAAAATGGCTGTGCACTAGTCTATCTTTTATGTTTGTGTTCCGTCTACAGCCAGTGGTAGGTCTATCTTTCAGAATCTTAAGTAGGTTAGTGTCTTCTAATAAAATGACCCAGTGTTTTTTTTTAAAAGGTTTGAATGATATATGTGTGTGTTTTTAATGAGTATTTAAACTGATAAAACTTTATTTTTTTTGGACTTATTGGTCTCTGTAGGGCTACTATTTCCCTATACAGGTAATTTTCCTGTTGGATCAATGTTATCCAGTTCATTCGTTTCCGGCATTGAGTGCTACATACAATTGGGACCCTTTCTGATCCTTCTTGGATAATACTGTTATAATTAACTTCAAATGACGTCATCATTTTTTTTTGTCGGCCAAAGCACATGGTTTTCACGGCCCAATCGGGACCGTGAGAACCATATGACGAAAATGTGACGTCATAGGCCTATAAAAGCCTATGGGGCCTATGCAGAGAGCAGCGAATTTTAAAATTGGCGAATTTATTAAAAAGTAGCTTTTTTGGAGAGTTTTATTCTCCATATGCAGAAAAGTGCGAATTCTGCTATGTTTAACATGGATGCGTGTGGCGAGTTTAAATTGGAGATGCGCGCTTCAGAAACGTGTAAAAACAAATTTGCGCCTTTTTTTTCCCTTTGCAATGGCCGCGAGCGGCAGCTTCTTGCCAATTTTTTCTGGCGAGGCAAAAAGGAGACAATCGCGCCATTTTATTGGCGCGAACAGCCGCTAGATGCCGTTCGCGCCTCTCTGCATTAGGATATTTTTAAAACTGGCGAGATTGAGGTTCTCGCCAGCCGCGAGGCGAGTTTTAGAAATAGAAAAGAAAAATTGGCGCGTTTTTCGGAACTCGCCATTTTATGCTGCTTTCTGCGCGATTTTCTCCAAAAAATGGCGAATTTCGAAATAGCGCTGCTCTCTGCATAGGCCCCTATGTCGTCTCATTTTGAAGCTAGACGCCGAGGAGGAAAGACCTCCTATGAAGAAAGAAGACCAGGGCGTGGCAGATGAAGATAAGAAGACCCCAGAAGAAGACAGAAGAAGACGGAGAAGACCCCCACTATGGATTACAAATTGAAGAAAGACACTTGTGGATTGTAATGTTTTTTTTATTTTATGTTTACCTGGTTCCTGTTGTTGAATTAGCTGCTCCAGTGCTTCCGGTTCCCCTTGATTGCTGTGAGTGGCTCATCTAATGGTAAGTAAAAAAATAAAATGTATTTTATTTTTATTTTACAGGTTTTTTGGATTTTTTTTCCTGACGTCCATTTTTTTTTATGTCCATTTATTTGGCCTGAATTTATGTATGTCACTATGGATATACATACGTACAGGTCAAATCAGTGGTTGTATTGTATGTTGATTTTTAATGTGATTCAATTGTTTTTCATGCTCTTTCATTGCACCTGTATTTATGTCTGTAAACTATAGATGGACATACATACATGTATAATAAAAACTTGTTGGCTTGCCTTGTTTGGATGTTTATTGGAATTGCAATTTGCTGCTTTGTGTAAAAATGTGTTGCTAATGTACATTTCATTTGTGGAAATGTTTAGTTAAAGGCTGTTTGCTATAGATTATTGTATTGGCTTATTTTTGGAAGATAGATTTACTTTGATGGTTACTTTGACATAGATTATTTTTCACAATGGTTTGCTTGTAGGTTTTGAAGTGTGTAATTGATTTGGATTGTAATTGATTCGTGATTGGATTAATTGATGGTAATTTAATTGTGTTGATGCTTTGTTTTTCTTTAATGATTGTATTTGTTTCTTGTTTGGATTGGTGTATTTGATTTGGAGCATTGGTTGACATAGTATACATGATGCAAAGATTAATTGTATCATGTACACATTGTCAAATTGAGTGTTTGTATTTGGATTTCTTAGATATTGATTTTGCTTGGTGCTGTTTGATATTTGGAGAGATTTGTATTTGACCATGTACAGTATTTATTTGAATATTGGTTAATCATGCATATACAGTATATATATTCGGTTGGCGAATGAGTATACTCATTATATGCTTTTATTTATCCTTTGTTTGTGAGTTTGCATTTGTTGGTTTTATTCATTTTTATTAAATTGTAATTTTTTCATGCTGCACTAGGATCGGGCGCTTTCTTTTCTTGTTGTTCACAGATTTCTGGGAATTCGTTGGTCCTTGATGAGAGCAGCCAGATCCTAGCATGGACCCTTGGTTTGGTTGATATATTTTAACATTTTTATATTTTTTCATTTTTATTTTTATTTTCAATTTGACATACTTAGTGTCATTTTTTGTATTTTTCCATTCATTATCCATTGAGTATCATCCAGGAGGGATTCATTAGTGCAGTAGTTAAAACTACCAACATATGCCATTTTATTATATTTGTATTGTTCACTGGCATATATTTGTGATCACAGCAGCTTTTTAAACATTGGCACTCAGCATTTTATTATACCATATTGCATGTATTTTTATTAGTGTGAGTCAATCATCCATATTATTGTTGCATTCACCTTTGCCATTCACCTTTGCTATATCCACTCAATACATTCATTTGGTATTTAGTCTGAGTTTACACCTGAGGAGCGCAGTCTATTCTTTGTTTGTAATATATATATATATATATATATAAATATATATATATATATATATATATATATATATATACATGATGAAGCCACTGTACAAATAAATGGGTGAAGGGTGGGTATCGGGTCAGGGTGGCTTAACACCTTAACGACTGTAGCAGTTAATAACCGCTAATGTCATTATGGGGTTAGGGGACATTAGTTTTGCTTTTTTTCTTATTGTGTATATTTTTCAGCACCCCAGGGTATGGACGGGGAGGAAGATGCGGGTGGCCTTCATCATGGGTGCCAGACAAGGGTGCGTACAAAATGTATTTAATGTTTTTATTGTGATTAATGTATATTTAATGGGCAAATGCATAATTATCCATATGTGGATAATAGTAATTTTGCCTTTAATGTAGTGTATGTGTTAGGGGACGGGAGTATTTTTTTAGAGTATTGTTTAATTTTTGGGGTCACATCATTGCTACCGCAGGCCTGTTGTATGGATGGTGTGCCAGCATAAAGGTAAACAAAGAATTTTTTCTAAGTCCAGCTTCTTTTGCGCCTGCCTTTAGCTGGCGCGTTTGTTTGGCGCGTTTTTTAAGGCCGATTCACTTAGCGCTGCTTAGTGAATCGGTAGTACTGGCAAAAATCAGCGCAATAGGCTGATCGTGCGCATTTTGCGCCAAGGGCAAAAAAAAGCCCTTTTAATACCGATAAAGCGCAGTTATCACTGCTTAGTGAGTCGCACTGCAGCTTTATCTGGGTTAAAGGGTACTTTGCGCTCTTAAAACTCTTAAGCTCACGGAGCTTAGTGAATCGGCCCCATAGTATCCGGGCGTTCTCTGTCTATTGGTGCACAATAAGTACTGCAAACACATCCAAGATTGCAAAATGCTTATACCAACTACCAAGTCCTGAAGACTTCTTATACCAGATAATTGGTTAGAATTATAATAACTACAGATATATACTGCATACCATCTAAGAACAATGTCCAATTGATTGCATTTAAAATGCTTATAATAATGCTATTTATTACTGAGACAATCCTGTCTGTGTACCTTCCGATCTATGGTGCTTCAATTACATTGTATTCTACTTAACTATGTTTGCCCAAAACAAGTTTATTATCATTATAACATTGCATATCATTTAGATAGATCAATGTTAGCACATTAAATAAGCTTTCCAAAGCTATTTTCTAAAGTCTACAGGGACTGCCTAGTATATTTAAATACAATATTACTCATGCAGTTAAAAGCTTGATTCTTTTAATTAATTTTTTAGTATTTTTGGAGTGTTCTAAGATGAAAATAAAAGTTTTATATTACGGTGTAGACACAGTAGTTTTTTTTTAAAGTGTCAGTTGTATGTATTCTAGTCTCTATGTGGATAGTACAAAGTCTATATTTAAAACCAGAGACAGAACATAAAACACAGACAGAGCTCAGTGCACATCCAGTGAAACTCATACACGGTACAGTGCCTAAATATATAGGTATAAATATCTATTAAATAAAATGGTCTTTTAGTTTAACATTTTTGGCCAAAATTGTTGTAAGCCCCTGAGCCACTGCACGGCAGACCACATTTCCAGGGGTCCCTAACGCTAATATAAATTCTTAATAACCTGTGCAATACCAGGAAGAATGATTTATAATAAATCTGTCAATATTAGTTGCAAAGTTCTAAGTCTGATTGAAGCTTTTAATGACCTGTATATTACCAGGAAAAGCACTCTGTATTAGATTTGTCACAACCATACTGCAAGCAAGCAAGTTCCCCTGAGAGTGGGAGATGCTATGGAGTGAGCTTTTAACCATTTAAATGTGGGAGGGGGTAAGCTTCAATTAGGTAGGAGGTTGCCACCCTCCAATCAGCTAAGACTAGCTGAACAAGAATTGTAAAACATACTGGACACCTAACAAGCTCCTATTGAACCCCCAAAATAACCACAACATATATATAATCATATGAGTGTCACAGAGGAGTGCTACTGAGCATGGCAATATATATTTAAAACCAGAGACAGAACATAAAACACAGACAGAGCTCAGTGCACATCCAGCGAAACTCATACACGGTACAGTGCCTAAATATAAGTGGCTCAGGGGCTTACAACAATTTTGGCCAAAAATGTTAAACTAAAAGACCATTTTATTTAATAGATATTTATACCTATATATTTAGGCACTGTACCGTGTATGAGTTTCACTGGATGTGCACTGAGCTCTGTCTGTGTTTTATGTTCTGTCTCTGGTTTTAAATATATATTGCCATGCTCAGTAGCACTCCTCTGTGACACTCATATGCTTATATATATGTTGTGGTTATTTTGGGGGTTCAATAGGAGCTTGTTAGGTGTCCAGTATGTTGTAGATAGTACAACGTCATCATATACATTTTCACATATCACTGCCTATAGGGTCAGACCAGTCATTATTCATATAGTGAAAAGTGATACTGCGCTCAATGATTTGAGATATTGTATCTAGATATAGTGTATTTATATACTAATACCCTTAAATCAAGGTGATTATATTGTGAAAAGTTTTTTACATCAATACAGTGATTCCTTAACCAAAATATAGTGCTGTGATAAAAACAAATCAATATTGTTATGAAACCGGTTTTCTATGAGGTTATGTTGGATGAAGTGACTGCTGCTGTTCTTGTTGATTGGCTCCACAAACCAAAACTAGATCAAAAAAACAAAGAGAGAGAAAACAGCGCAAAAACTCATAGTGTAGTATATTAAATAATTTGTATTAATTTCATTCAGCAGGTAAGTATTGCACGTTCATCAAAGGGATAAATATAGGGCATGACATGTTATGGACATGTTACCACAACTGCTAGCAGCATAGGGTCTCTCGAAGTTCGGCTGGACTGGAAGCTGGAAAGGCTCTTATTTCACCCTGGATGTTCCTGGGTTTCTCTTCCTTCAGGCAATGCTCATCTCACCAGATAGGATACTGCAGTGTCACCGACACGAGAAAGGACTGCTCCACGCGGATGCTGAGTGTCCGACCTCTCAGTGTGTATTGGTGACGTCACTCTAATCGTCCCGTCTCCGAATGGGGAACCACAGTACTGCCGTTTCGAGATGTGACCTGCTCCATGCCGATGCAGAGTGTCTGGCTGTAACGCTTGCGCGAGCCCACAAACAAGACCTGACCCCGGCACTGAGGTGGGAAGGACTGTGCCACACACCCACAGTAGCGGGGGCGAGCCCAGAAGGTGGTTTGTAGCGTTGCTGGGTCTGGGTATGTAGAAAGGGTTAATCCAATACTTGCCGGGGTCCGTGGGTTGGAGAGGTACACGTAGTTGGAGTCCGTAAGCCTGTGGTCTGGGGTTGGAGAGGTACTCGTTGTCATTATCCGTATGCCAGGGGTCAGGAGCCAGAGAGAATCCAAATGCAAAGCCAGGTCGGTACACGAGAGGTTAACTGCAGAGAACAAGACAAGACTGGGCTGGACAAGACAGGCACACGCAAAGGCTACACAAGGTTATGTTCAGCAAGGTATGACAGGAAGAGGAAGTTTCTTATAGGAGACAGGAACCAGTAGGAGAGGGGGCGGAGTGGAGGCGGAGCCTCTGCAGATGCAAAGGATAGGCTGCAGGAGACAAGGGCTCACAGCAATCTTGACTCGCAGCTGGGGCTCGTTGCGCGACGACACGCGTGCACGCCGCGCGCAGCGGAGGTGCGGCGTGACTGAGGGGGCGGAGCTAAGGTCTGTGACCTGGTAGAAGAGGCGCGGGTGCGCACGCGCTCTGTAAACAGAGCGGGGGTGCGCTCACCAGCGGGGGGCAGATCGGAGGCAGCCACCGCTGCAGTACTGTTATGTAAAGAGGAGGAACCGCGCCGCAAGGGACGCAACCCCCGAATCCTCACAGTACCCCCCCCTTGAGGATCGAACTCCGGACGATTCATAAATGGCTTGTCTGGGTACCTGGCGTGGAAGCGTCTGAGCAAGCTGGGAGCGTGAATCTGGTCACAGGAGACCCAAGAACGTTCTTCAGGACCGAAACCCTTCCAGTGTACAAGGAACTGCACCTTCCCTCTGGAGATTCTTGAGTCAATGACAGAGCGGATTTCGAATTCCTCTTGACCATGCACCAACACAGGAGGAGGAGGGGAAACAACATCAGGATACCTGGAACTCTGTTTGACAGGTTTCAGAAGAGAGACATGGAATATCGATGGTATCTTCATAGAGGGAGGTAAGTCCAGGCGGTACGCCACAGGATTAACCTGTTCCAGGATCTTGAATGGTCCCAAGAATCTGGGAGCCAATTTTAAGGTAAGAGTCTTTAATCTGATGTTCTTTGATGAGAGCCATATTTTGTCTCCTGTCTTAAACCTGGGCGCCTCTAGACTAAATCGATCCGCCTGGGTCTTTTGTCTCCGAACGGATTCCTGGAGAGTTCTCTTAAACTTATTCCATGACTCTTGAAGAGCTTTGATTCTGGCATCAGCAGCAGGGACTCCAGAGGTATTAGAAGAAATGGGAAGAGAGTTAGGGTGATAGCCGTAATTGATGAAGAAGGGCGACTCTTGGGTGGATTCATTTCTAAGGGAGTTATGTGCGAACTCAGCCCACGGTAAGAGATCAGCCCAATTATCCTGTGTATCAGAAACAAAACATCTTAGACATTGTTCTAATGATTGATTTACCCTTTCAGTCTGTCCATTGGTTTGCGGGTGATACCCGGAAGAAAAAAGAAGCGAGATATTGAGTCTTTGAGAAAAAGCTCGCCAAAACTTGGATACAAATTGGGATCCACGGTCGGACACAATTGAAACAGGAACCCCATGTATACGAAAGACTTCTTTGACGTAGATATCAGCTAGAGTTGCAGAGTTAGGGAGGCCCTTGAGGGGTATGAAATGGGCCTGCTTGGAGAACCTATCCACGATGACCAAGATGGTATTCATGCCATTGGAAATGGGCAGCTCCACAATAAAATCCATTGATAAATGGGACCAGGGACGTTCAGGAATGGGGAGCGGTCGTAGCAGACCAGAAGGCTTTTTTTGGACGGACTTATTACGAGCACAGATGGAACAAGATGAAACAAATTCCTTAATGTCATTCAACATCTCTGGCCACCAGAAAGTACGTCTGATTAAATCGGTGGTTCTTCTGATCCCAGGGTGACCTGCCGACCTGGAAGCATGACCCCACTCCAGAATTTTTTGACGGAATTTGGTTGCCGCATATAGGCAGCCCTCAGGTACCTCCAGGCCCTCTGGAATCCGGGTTTGAGAGTCCAGAATTTTGTCCAAAATATCGAAGGAATTTGCTGCAATGATCAATCTTGAAGGAAGAATAGTCTCAGGAAGGTCGTCGGATCGGTCTCCGAAAATGAATTGACGGGATAAAGCATCGGCCTTCAAATTCTTTGTATCAGGAATGTAAGAGATTACATAGTTGAATCTTGAGAAAAAAAGAGCCCAGCGAGCTTGACGGGAACCAAGGCGTCGAGCACCTTCAATATACAATAAATTCTTGTGGTCAGTAAGAATAAGGATCGGTTTCTCGGTACCTTCAAGAAGGTGTCTCCACTCTTGGAGTGCAAGTTTGATAGCCAAAAGTTCTCTATTACCTACATCATAGTTGATCTCCGCGGGGGAGAATTTCTTGGAAAAGTAGCCGCATGGATGCAGGTGATCTTGAGGAGAACGTCTTTGGGAGAGCACTGCTCCGGCTCCAATATCCGAAGCATCGACCTCCAACGTGAAGGGAAGGGAGGTGTCGGGGTGATGCAAAATGGGGGCGGTGGTGAAGGCCTTCTTTAAAGACTCGAAAGCAAGATCAGCCTCCGGTGGCCATGAGGAAGGATCAGCATCTTTCTTGGTCAAAGCAGTAATAGGAGCAACCAGTGTGGAGAATTTGTGGATGAACCTACGATAATAATTGGCAAATCCAAGGAATCGCTGGATGGCTTTAAGCGACGTGGGCTGGGGCCAATCTAATACCGCCTTTAGTTTCTCAGGATCCATGGAAAATCCTTTCTCTGAGATTATATAACCCAGGAAGGAAGTAGAATTTTGGTGAAACATACACTTCTCCATCTTGGCATACAGACGATTCTGACGAAGCCGAGAGAGTACTAGCTTGGTATGCTGGATATGTTCAGGCAAGGATTTGGAAAAAATTAGTATATCATCAAGGTATACAATGACGAATAAATTGAGAACATCACGGAAAATCTCATTAACAAACTCCTGAAAGACCGCAGGGGCGTTACACAGTCCAAACGGCATTACTAGGTACTCATAATGGCCGTCGCGGGTGTTAAACGCCGTTTTCCATTCGTCTCCCTCCCTTATGCGTATCAGTTTGTAGGCACCCCGGAGATCAAGTTTGGAGAAAATGGAGGCACCTTGTAGACGGTCAAACAATTCAGATATGAGTGGTAATGGGTAACGGTTCTTCTGTGTTATCTTATTCAAGCCTCTATAATCTATGCAGGGGCGAAGAGATCCGTCCTTTTTCTTTACAAAGAAGAACCCTGCCCCAGCAGGAGAGGTGGAGTTCTTAATGAAACCTTTTTTTAAGTTCTCCTGGATATACTCGGACATGGCTCGGGACTCAGGAAGGGACAGGGGGTAGGACTTGCCTTTAGGCAGAACCGGCACCAGGAATCAGATCTATGGGACAATCGAAGGGACGATGTGGAGGAAGAGTCTCTGAACGGACCTTGTCGAAAACATCAATAAATTCATGGTAGACTTCTGGAAGGGACCCCTTGGAAAATCCGCAGTCTCTAAGTCGGCAAGAGAGAGTGAAGTGAGAGCACAAGGAATGGCACATGGGGTAGACCAACGTATGGGTTGTTTATCAGTCCAGTCAATCACGGGATTGTGCAGTTGTAACCAGGGGAGACCCAAGATTACCTGTACAGATGGTGAATGAATGACGTCCAACGAGATTTGTTCCTTGTGTCCATCCTTGGTGGAAAGGGTGAAGATCACGGTCTCCAGTGTGATAAAGGCAGGTTGGAGTGGACGACCGTCTATCGCTTCGAGTCCTATGGGAGTGGACTTCCTAAGCAGTGGGATCCGGTGTTTTATTGCAAAATTCTGGTCCACGAAATTTCCTCCAGACCCAGAGTCGATGAAGGCAAGTGCAGAAATATGAAAGTCCGTACCCTCCATTATGATAGGTAGAAGGATCCTTTTTGGCATACTTTCCTTGGAAGAGGAACAAGAAGATATTGTATCCAAAGCAACTCCATCATACCTTATAGGCCGCTGGCGTTCTCCCGGACGTGTAGGACAGCAGTACGCCAAATGACCAGCTAGGCCACAATAAAGACATAGCCCCTTGCGTCTCCGGCGCTGTTTTTCTGTAAAGGACAAATGGTGATTACCCAGCGGCATGGGGTCTGGTGCTTCAGGAACTGGAACAGAAGAAGGAGAGAGAGTAGGAGAGATAGGTATAGGTACCGGCATACGTGTAATCCGGCGTTCACTTCGTCTCTCTTGGAGGTGTTGATCCACCCATATACATGTAGAGATCAGATCCTCCAGGGCAGTGGGTCTTTCACATGCAGCCAATTGATCTTTCACGGAGTCAGAGAGGCCATGCCAGAAGGCTGCAGTTAAAGCCTCGTTGTTCCAACCGGTTTCCGCAGCAATAATCCGAAATTCAAGAGTGTACTTTGCGACGGTCCAGTGGCCCTGGGTGATATGAAAAAGAGAAGAGACCGCAGTAGCCTTGCGGCCAGGAGTGTCAAAAATCTGCCGAAACCTTTTTTTGAAAGAAATAATGTTCTGCGTGAGTTCAGGCATTAACTCCCAGATAGGATTTGCCCAGGCCAGTGCATCTCCGGTTAACAATGAATAGATATAAGCCACTTTAGACCTATCAGTAGAGAAGCGAGAAGGGGTTAATTCAAAGTGGACATCACATTGGTTTAGAAAGCCTCGGCATCCTAGGGGTTCACCCGCATACCGATTGGGTGACGGAAGACTTGGTTCCTGGGGTATGTTTCCCACTAGAGTAGCAACAGTTGTGGTTTGGCCACCTCAGGGGGGTCAATGTTTGTTGGGCTGAACATACTGTAACGCTTGCGCGAGCCCACAAACAAGACCTGACCCCGGCACTGAGGTGGGAAGGACTGTGCCACACACCCACAGTAGCGGGGGCGAGCCCAGAAGGTGGTTTGTAGCGTTGCTGGGTCTGGGTATGTAGAAAGGGTTAATCCAATACTTGCCGGGGTCCGTGGGTTGGAGAGGTACACGTAGTTGGAATCCGTAAGCCTGTGGTCTGGGGTTGGAGAGGTACTCGTTGACGTTATCCGTATGCCAGGGGTCAGGAGCCAGAGAGAATCCAAATGCAAAGCCAGGTCGGTACACGAGAGGTTAACTGCAGAGAACAAGACAAGACTGGGCTGGACAAGACAGGCACACGCAAAGGCTACACAAGGTTATGTTCAGCAAGGTATGACAGGAAGAGGAAGTTTCTTATAGGAGACAGGAACCAGTAGGAGAGGGGGCGGAGTGGAGGCGGAGCCTTTGCAGATGCAAAGGATAGGCTGCAGGAGACAAGGGCTCACAGCAATCTTGACTCGCAGCTGGGGCTCGTTGCGCGACGTCACGCGTGCACGCCGTGCGCAGCGGAGGTGCGGCGGGACTGAGGGGGCGGAGCTAAGGTCTGTGACCTGGTAGAAGAGGCGCGGGGTGCGCACGCGCTCTGTAAACAGAGCGGGGGTGCACTCACCAGCGGGGGGCAGATCGGAGGCAGCCACCGCTGCAGTACTGTTATGTAAAGAGGAGGAACCGCGCCGCAAGAGACGCAATCCCCGAATCCTCACACTGGCCTCTTGGTGCGCACTGATGACATCACTCAGGGCGTCCCATCTCTTGCGAGTTAGACCGCTATAATGTTCACAAATAGCCGCATACAATATCAGAGTCCTCACTGAATAAAGTACAAACTGGAACACACCCACTTCCTACGCGTTTCGTAAATCAATTACTTCGTCAGGGAATAAAGGAGGTTCACTATGAGCAGTTCTTTATAGTTTGCATTTGTTTTCTATTGGCTCATAGACGCAATGGGGCGGCTCCTTGCTACAATTCAAATCAGCTGTTCCACAGTGCAATAATCACACTTGAATTGACAACATTACTACTCAAATACTTATACACATTACTATTACTATAGTTTATATAAATATAAATAACAACAGCAATTGTATTAAAATATGTATAACACTAATATGAATCTATATCTCTCCTGTCTCTTTCTCTCTCTCCCTCCTTTGTCTCTTTTTCTCTCTCCCTCCTCTGTCTCTTTTTCTCTCTCCCTCCTCTGTTTCTTTTTCTCTCTCCCTCCTCTGTCTCTTTTTTCTCTCTTTCTCTCTCCTCTCTCTCTCTTTCTCTCTCTCCTCTCTCTCCTCTCTTTCCTCTCT